>NC_088642.1:25516798-25851395 GCF_036013475.1 Columba livia
CAAATAATTTGATAACTGTGGCATTTAGTGATCCCAGACAAAGACAGTCCAAGACAGAGGAGTATGATTGCATACATTGAAAGTGAAGACTCCTAGCAACACACACAAGCAACAGTTTAAAGGTCATGTTTATGTTTGTATCAACTGAAAAAACTAGATGCACTGTTAGAACCAGACATATGAAAATAATAAGAAATATTGCGAAAGTATAGATATTTAATACTGAGTATAATTTTTCACTTGGTGGATTGCAGTTGGCATATCTTGAAAACAAGCTTGCATCAAAAATTAATCTAATTCTTTAATGTACACTGTAGATAGAAAGAATAAAACTGCAATCCCTTTTCTGAAGTGCATTCTATGACTTGACATTGCAGAACAAGGCCCTTTAATTAGGGCCTTCCCAAAGTTTTAATATTTTTGGAGTTAACAAGGAATTCACATTTGTGTAATGGACTCCTTACATGTGCACTCATAACAGTGTGCTGATGTTTTCATACAGAGGACAAGATGTGATCAAGAAGTGGAGTGCAACTGAACAGATGATCTGTCTCTAGGCACTAAAAACTAGTTACTGTAGGTGGGCTGTCTGCATATTTGTGGAGGCTGTAGGCCAACACCTCCCATGTAGAGAATTCAATTTGTTTCTTCAAAAGACAACATCTTGCGAAGATGTATAAATTGATTTACATGACAAATAAAGCAGGTATATAGTGGAAAAACAGGATGTTTTCTCCTTGATGTGGAATTTATGCTGATACACACTAAAGGGACAAAATAAAAGAGATAAAATTACACTTAACTGAATTCATTTTAGGTCACCATCTACCCATTTACTGGAAATACTATGGCACATGAAGGCCTCTTCAAGACTCAAAATCATTCCTGCCTTAAAGAAATTTTACTGCCCCAATTGAAACAGAAAAAAACCCTTGTACTCAACCCCATAATGTAGTGACTAAACATTATTAGATTCTTGTCATTAGCTTCTCCTGGATGTATGACAGATCTGGTTTCAGCTGTACTAAACTCAGTGTGTATACAGAGTGCTTGCTAAGTATTTGACTTTTAAAATTAAATAATGCAAATGTAACTAGGCTTCTTCTCACTCAATTAAAAATCAAGCAAATGCATCCCCTTCAGAAGAACAAAGAGGATCACAGGCTCTAGAGTAACAAATATGAAAGGGAGAATCTTATTAATGTATACAAATCCTGAAGAGAGAGTGCAAAGATGACAGAGCCAGGCTCTTTTCAGTGGTGTCCTGTGATAGGACAAGGGGCAACGGGCACAAACTGAAAAACAGGAGGTTCCACCTGGATGTGAGGAAACACTTTTTTACTGTAAAGGTGACTGAGCACTGGAACAAGTTACCCAGAAAGGCTGTGGAGTCTCCATTCTTGAAGATTGTCAAAAGCCATCTGGATGTGGTCCTAGATGACTGTTTCTAGGGGAGTGAGCAGGAGGGGTTGGATTAGAGATCAGATGACCTCTAGAGGTCCTTCAAACCTCAACCATTCTGTGATTCTGTGAATGTCTATGACAGTCCTTACTTCCTCCTGAAATGAAGTGTCCTAGAGCCTGATACAAGCAGTACCCATAGACATTGTTCCTTTGCTTCTAAAATACTTGTCAGTAAGACATCAGGGTGACACGAGCTCTTCACAATTCTTTGCATATACACATGATCTTGTATGTATTTTGTCAATTAAATTAATATAGTATCACAATAACAATTTCTGCCAACTTTACAGTTACTAAAGGAACTCACTGCTAGAGAACTCCTTCAATAACAAGAAATTATAGACTGAATCCATCTCTTCTGAACCACCCATATAGATCCAAAAATGTGAAGTAAGACACCAGAAACTGAATATCTGATTGAAGAGGGATCTCACTGAAACAATCCATATTAACTTACAGGACAGCAGTATTAGGATAGCAAATGTCATTTCACGAGTGGAAAAAAAAATAATTAAAAAAAAAAAAGACAAAGTTTGTGCTTCAACAGCAAGTTTTTAAGTTATAAATAAATGCATCCATAGTCACCACCTTATCACACCCAAAAAGAATACAGAATCATAATTTGGGGGTCAGGAGGAATAGGTTGAGCAAGAATTCTCTTTTACTCCCTGCTATAAATTTGAAAAGATCACAGGCAAAGTTTTGGGGGTGGGGAAGAGGAAAAAGTTTTAACTTTAATTAGAGCCAGGTTACCCATTGCTGTACAGTTTACTGCAATTGTATTTAACCCGGATAACCCTTGTTAAGGTTTACGTCTGGTTTCCTAAGGAGGTCCAGGTAAAGGGGAAACAGTATAGTTGAGCTCAACATTTTGAACATAGGCTTAGCAATCAATTTCTTTTATTTTTTAAAGATTATACTCAAGGAGAACATGCATCATACTAATAAATTCCAAAATATCCTATATCATTTAGTAATAGACAAAAATGCATGCATAAAAATTAAGTATAAGCACTAATACATGCACATGCCCACACATACACTCTCCTCTCAACAGTTCCTGGTTTACTGATTTAGTGTGTAGTCCCAGCACACTGAAATCAGCAGCCCTCAACAGTGTGATTGTCCTGGATTACAGAGGTGTATCACCATACTTAGTTCTCCTGAAAAGAAGACACAATCTATAGAAGCTATGTATTCCACAGTCCTCTGTCCTGTGAAAAATTCTCCCTGTAGTCCTGATGTATTAGTTGCAAAGTGTGTAGCAGAAGTTTTCTATAGCTGGCTGACTCTCTTAACTGATTTCTCTTCCTATTTTGTATACACCAGCATGAAAGAAATGATGAAATACCGTGTTTCAATAACTAAGCTTGCACTTTGTGATGATCCACAGTTGTCTTCCATGTGATTCTCTGGTTACAGCTCCAACTATAGTGTGCTCCCAGTTAATTAGTCCTGGAACTTCACTATGCAAACTATTTTAAATCTGGAAAGTAAATCTACAGAGCTGATAAATCTGTTAAACCAGTGTGTTTGTGAAAGGACAGGTTGCAGAAAGGAAAGCAAACTCCAAACAAATCTGTTTCCAAATGTGTATCCTGAATGGGCATCACAGAGATTAGACTAATGATTATGGAAGAACAACACCTAGGGTTGAAATCCTTTCTTTTCTTAATATTCAAAAAAAGACAATTTACTTGTTTTTTGTGCAGGAGATGTGAACATCACTTTTCAAGAATCTTTTTGTCTGTTATTTTTTTCAAATAAACAATGTATATCATGTGGTTGTTGGGTGTGTTTGAGTGATATGACCTTGCCAAGGAGGGAGTGGAGTGCCTTCTACAGAATAAACTTTATATTATTCAACAATATATAATGATGAAGCATAATCAGTCATTTGCCTGTGGTGACTCAGACTTGCTGTATTAAACTTTGATAACAGCATTTTTCTCTCCCCTCTGTTTCATCTCATCTTTCCCTGCACCACCTCCAGGCTTCAGCAGTCTTTACCAGCCTTCTGGTAATATTCTGTTTTGTACAGTGCCAGTAATACTGTCTATCATCTGAGGCCTCTGCTTCCTGGAATCATTAATACTGTGCTTTGGAAATTATTTGAGACAGAAGGCTCCGCAATTGTACTTACTGGTTCAGACTAGTTCCCTGAAAAAAATGACTTAGTGCATTTTCAAAAGGAGAATTTTGCAGATAGAAGCCCAAATGGATTTTCAACTAGGCTTCAACCTTTTTGAAACCTATGGATGTTGAATAGTCTTTTACCAGTTGCCATGCCAACTGATACCAAAGGAACACTCTGCTGTGTGTTCATCCCCTAGAAAGCTTCACCAGATGTCTTCAACAAATTGCCATGAAAAGACTTGGGTCTGTCAGTCTTGTTAGGAGATAAAAATCAGGCTGAAATGTCCCTGCCTCCACTTCTGATAAAACCAGGCCATAAAATATGTAGACCTGCATTGCTCTCACAGTAAACCAGCAAAATCTCTCACCCCCACCCTCACTCCCCCTCACTTCCTGTAGCAGGATTTTTAAAATATTTATGTTCTTATTTCTACATGATGCACGAGGCCATTATGCTTTGCAGCTGACATAGTCTGGCAGTGCAAGGCTAGAAGCATCTGGTTGGCAGTGGAAGAGAACAAGTTGATAAATTATTGATTTACATAAATCAACACCCTTTGAATATTGGTCTTATGAAGGAAAAAAAAAGCTTTTGTTATTGCAACTAGAAAAAGTGTGAAGATTATAAACAGTGTATCAGCTGCGATTTTCTGTCCCTACATCAGACATCAAATATATCTGTGCAATATACTGTCATTCTCTGGAGGGGCAGTGTGGAAACTAATGTTTCAGACAGTTTTGTTTGTTTGTTTGTTTGTTTTGTTTGTTTGTTTGTTTGTTTTGAACATTGTGTCTGTGCAAGAAGTACTACTACATTCAAACACTTCAAAACAACAACAGAAAATGAGGTTTACAAATTAATAATGTTTCAGAGATATGTGCTTCACAGGATGACCTGAAGAAAGAAAAATATGACTCCAGCAGGAGCTGTGGGTATACAGCACCTCAGGAGATCTGTTCATTGCTTTTATAATATATATGTACATTTTTGGAAACTGTAGGGCACCAGACACACAGGATGCTGATTGAAGCACAACAGAGCATGATTTTTGAATAATCTACAGTGAATTTCTGGAAAAAAAACCAAGATAACATATCACCAAATACTTCGCTCTGTTACTCCAGGTATGCTGTGGTTTAATATACGTAAATATATTGTTTGCATGTGTAATATTTTTTACATTTAAAATAATAATGTATTTTCAGGTAGGTCAATTAGCTTTTGAAAGTAAAGTAATACTGAATTCCTATTTTATGTATTTGTTTTTACCCAAGGATTTTTCCTTCATATCAGCCTGATATGCATACAAATTCTCATGGCACTAACTTTTTAGTATTCTGTATTACATTATTTATATATGCTCAATAAGAATGTTAGTTATTCAACAAACCTCATGCCATCATTCAATCATATTTTTCCACAAAAATCATTCTTAGAAATACCATTGTAGCCCAAAGTACTGAAGTACAATATTATGTGCAAAGTTCTTTTGAAAATGAACTTTATTTTCAAACTGCCCAGGAAACTACACTGAAACAGCAAGTGCATTTATGAGCCTTCCGTCTTGTCTGGGTGTTCACAGGAAAGGATTGATGTGAAAGCTTTCTCTTGGCTGTTAATGAAGTGCGGAAGCTGTCATGTAGATCCATTTCTTCTACTTCAAACCTTACATCACTGCTTCCTGTGGGAGGAGGAAGGCCTCTTACTATTGTCCTTCTAATATGCAATAATTCAAGTTGGAAAGGACATCAGGAGGTCTCCAGTCCAACCTCCTACTGAGAACACCATCATTGAGAGGTCAGACCATGTGGCTCAGGGCTTTCTCAAGTCTGGTCTTGAAAACCTCTGAGGACACAGTCCATACAGCCTTTCTGGACAACCTGTTCCACTCTGGGCTGCTTTCATGGCGAAAAAGATTTCCCTTTATCTCCAGCCTGAACTTGTCTTGTTTCAAGAAATACCCACTGTCTCTTGCGCTATTGTCAGGCTGCTGAGAGCTTGTTTCTGTCTTTCCAACAAGCACATAATGGATAGGAGAAGGCTGCTCTGACATGTCCCCTAAGCCTTCCTTGGTCCAGGCATAAATATACCCATTAATCATGGTCCCCTCACAGGGCAGGTGCTCCAGCCCCTAATCATCCTGGTGCTCTTCTGCTAGGCTTGCACCAGTTTAACAATGTCTCTCCTGGACTGGGGAGCACAAACCAGAGGATGTAATATATAGGTGTGGTCTAACATGTGCAGAGTCAAAGTGGATTCTCTCATAGCTCCATCTCCTGGCTGTGCTCCTACTGCTAGTGTGCTGGATGCTGCTGGCCCTCACTGCTGCCAGCCCCAAGTTGGCTTCTGTTGGCTTCTGTGCAGCTCACTGTCCTTGCAGCCCTAGGAACTTTCCTGTACATCTGCTATCATAGTAGGTAGTACCCAGCCTGGACAGCTCCTCAGGGCTTTGCCTTCTTAGAGACAGGGCTTGGTGTTTATCTGGGCTGAACTGCACAAGGCCTATTCCTCCAGGATGATCAGGTTCCTCTGGATGGTAGTCCTACCTTCCAACATGTCAGCTAGTCTTCTCAGTTCGGTTTCACCTGTCAGCCTGAGGAGCAAGTGTTCGCTCACCTTTTCTTGGTTGTGGAAAAAATTGTTAAGATCTTAGGGTAGACCCATAGTTCTCCGTTTGTTGAGAGTTTCCAGGTAGACTATGACCCATTACCCACTACCCTCTGCATTTAATCCAACATTTACCAACCTAATTGTTCACACATAAAATTTTATCTATCATAGCTTTCTGGCTTCTTGTTGGCAAAACTTAAATGTTTTGGATATTGTCTTCCACAAACTGCAGGACTTTGAGAAATCCTTAAAAATTGTTTGATCTGGGAAAAAATAAATAAATAAATAAATAAATAAATATATAATTCAGTCATAGTGTAGATCTTGCACCCCTCCTGAATGACTACATATCTAGATGTAAAATTCAGAGAAATCAAACCCCAGAACTCTGTGCAGTCTTACTGCAGAAAATGGAAGTATTTGAGAAGCAGAACAGGTATTGCTTTGATACTGAAAACTATTTTATGTGAAAGATATTCATATAATATCAACACCTCTCAGTCACAAACCCCTAAAACAGACACACGCAGGAGTCCAAATATTATCACAAGAAGAAACTAAAGTACATGACTTCCATAAACCTAGGTTTCTGCTTCTGCATAAAGTTGCTCAATAAACTGGTCTTTCACCACTGTTGAAGAATAACAAAAAACATTTTGTAAAGTTCTACCCTCCAAGCTTGCTTTTTAAAGATCACAGCTGTGCAGACAGCTTTGAGATATATTATGATCCTACCTACTGCAGCACATGTAAACTACTTAAATATAAATCTATAAATATAATTTTCCTATACTGTATTAATGTATGTATGTGCACAAGTGTATTTTCTATGTTAAGGGGTTTAGTTATCCTCTTACCTTTCTGCTGGCAAGCATAATGAAGTATATTAACACTTTAACAACCTTGTGACTCCCTCCCTGCTGCTAAAATTTTCTTGTTAACAGTAGCCATCTGTGCCACAATTTAGAGATACTGTCTTGACATTTCAGTGGTGCTGTAATGAGAAAAGGCTGTATCTTCAAGCTGTACAGTGTCATGCTGCAACTGAGTACTGAACCAGTGTGGAGAGGATAAAATGTAGAATACAGTTTAATCACCCATCTTAAGCAGTATTGATATAAGAGTACGATGTTAACATGAACCTGTGGTTCCTCTCCAGCATTATCTGTGACCAGAACTAAAACAAAACCCAAAAACAAATGAACAAACAAAATGAAGATTTATAATGTCATAATGAAAACATAGCACAGACCACAAAGGAAAGAAATGAGATACATGTATGTATAAGGTTAACCAAAACAGAAGTGCAGCTTGATACATTTTGATAGATTTTAAGAAATTTTATAAAAATAACCTTAATTAAATAAAAATTAACCACCAGAGGGAAAAGAGCTGTAGCCTCTCTTTCCCCACATTAGTGTCACACTACTTCACAGATAGACTATGCCTTTATCTGATCATACAAATATAAACCAACATAAGTTCACAAAACAAAGTTGAGTAATAAGTAAGTTCATGTATTCTGAATCTCAATGTTATGCCTGAACCCGTGACAGATTTCTGTTCTTCACATTAAAATATTAAACCATTAAAATATTAAACCATTTCTAGTTTTGTAAAGACATACAGATACGATAACTATTATCTGTGCTGTGTTCTGCACATTAACTAGAGAAGATAGTAAAGCAACCTCCCAAATAATTTTTTGGGGGCTATTTTATTGCAAGATACTGTAGTATCTGTAGATACTACAGAAGTGATCATATTTTCAGTGTTGTAGCTATTGACGTGAATTAAGGTTATGATTGCAACACCACTTAGACACACATGAGCCTATGGGGCAAGAAGACATTCACTCAAGGGTACTGAGAGAGCTAGTGGAGGTGCTCGTCAAGCCACTTCCAATCATTTATCAGCAGTCCTGGCTAAGCGAGAAGGTCCCAGTTAACTGGAAGTTGGCAAACACGATGCCCATTTACAAGAAGGGCTGGAAGGAGAATCCAGGGGATTACAGGTCTGTCAGTCTCCCCTCAGTGCTGGGGAAGGTGGTGGAACAGATCATCCCGAGTGCCATCACATGGCACACATAAGAAAACCAAGTGATCAGGCCCAGTAGGCATGGGTTTATGAAAGGCAGGTCCTGCTTGACCAACCTGATCTCCTTCTATGACAAGGTGACCTGCTTAGTGGGTGAGGGAAAGGCTGTGGATGTTGTGTACTTAGACGTCAGTAAGGCCTTTGACAGAGTTTCCCACAACATTCTCCTGAAGAAACTGGCAGCTCATGGCTTGTATGGGTGTACTCTTCGATGGACTGACTGGATGGCCGGGCCCAAAGAGTTGTGGTGAACGGATCCAAATCCAGTTGGCGGCTGGTCACAAGTGGAGTTCCCCAGGGCTATGTATTGGGGCCAGTTCTGTTTAATCTCTTTATCAATGCTCAGGATTAGGGGATTGAGTGCACTCTCAGTAAGTTTATAGACAACACCCATTTGGGTGGGAATGTTGATCTGCTCGAGGCTAGGAAGGCCATACAGAGGGATCTGGACTGGCTGAATCGAGGGGTCAAGGCCAACTGTATGAGGTTTAATAAGGTCAAGTGCTACATCCTGTACTTGGGTCACAACTACCCCAAACAGGCTTGGGGAAGAGTGGCTGCAAAGCTGCCTGGCAGAAATATACCTGGGGATGTTGGCTGACAGCTGGGAAGGAGAACCTCTCTGGGCCTACTAACCACCCCCCTTCTAATATACCCCAGGATGCCATTGGCCTTCTTGACCACCTGGGCACACTGCTGGCTCATGTGCAGCTGGCTGTCAGCTTGCATCAGAAATAGTGTGGCCAGCAGGATGAGGGAAGTGATCGTCCCCCTGTACTCAGCACTGGTGCAGTTCTGCCTTCAATCCTGTGTTCAGTTCTGGGCCTGTCACTGAAAGAAAGACATTGAGGTGCTGAAGTGAGCTCAGAGAAGAGGAACAAAGCTGGTGAGGCATCTGAAGAACAACTCTTATGAGAAGTGGCTGAGGGAACTGGGGCTATTTAGTGGGGAGAAAAGGAGGCTCAGGGGAGACGTTATCACTGTCTACAACTACCTAAAAGGAAGCTGTAGCATGGAGGGTGTTGGTCTCTTCTCCCAAAAAGCAAGTGATAAGATGAGAGAAAATGGCCTCAGGTTGCATCAGGGAAGGTTCAGATTGTATATTAGGAAAAGATTCTTCATGGAAAGGGTTGTGAAGCAGTGGACCAGGCTGCTAATGGAAGAGGTTGAGTCAGCATCCCTGGAACTGTTTAAAAGGTGAATAGATGAGGCTCCTAGTGACATGGTTTAGTGCTGGAGTTAGGTTATGGTTACACTCGATGATCTTGAGAGTCTCTTCCAACCTAAATGATTCTATGATTTAAGTGAAAAATAATATTTTAAGCCACATCTCTCTGCACAAGCGTTTTACCAAACTCATGTTTAAATTATGATACCACTCGCTAGAAGAAAATTCGCAAATACCGTTACAAACAGCATATGGAAGACCTAAGTCCTGAGAAAGATTTGAAATCTAAGCAAGGTATTCTTTAAAGAATATAAAGGAAATGTGGGCATAAGTAACCTCTGCTGAGGAATAAGGAAAGGAATCATTAAAAGGACTTACGAACAAGGAAATGTTGATCTGCCTTTGCCTCAAAGAAGTCTTTCTGCTTCTACAGCTTGAGATGTGGAAGCAGAATATCAGAACCAAATCATACCAACTGACCAAAACCCCAGGTTCCAGTATAAGTTGGGGAATGACCTGTTGGAGAGCAGTGTAGGGGAAAGGGACCTGGGGGTCCTGGTGGACAACAGGATGACCATGAGCCAGCACTGTGCCCTTGTGGCCAAGAAGGCCAATGGCATCCTGGGGTGTATTAGAAGGGGTGTGGTTAGTAGGTCAAGAGAGGTTTTCCTCCCCCTCTACTCCACCATGGTGTGACTGCATCTGTAACATTATGTCCACTTCTGGGTCCCTCAGATAAAGAAGAACAGGGAACTGCTTGAGACAGTCCAGTGCAGAGCCACAAAGATGATGAAGGGAGTGGAGCATCTCCCTTACAAGGAAAGGCTGAGGGAGCTGGGTCTCTTCAGTTTGGAGAAGAGGAGACTGAGGGGTGACCTCATTAATGTTTATGAATATATAAAGGGTGAGTGTCATGAGGATGGAGCTAGGCTCTTCTCAGTGACAACCAATGAAAGGACAAGGGGCGATGGGTACAAACTCATATTAAATATGAAAAGAAACTTCTCATGGTGAGACTGACAGAACACTGGAACAGGCTGCTCAGGGAGGTTGTGGAGTCGTCTTCTCTGGAGACATTCAAAACCCACCTGGACACATTCCTGTGTAACCTCCTCTAAGTGTTCCTGCTCTGGCAGGGGGATTGGACTAGATGATCATTTGAGGTCCCTTCCAATTCCTAACATTCTGTGATTCTGTGATTCCAGTCCTCATGGAAGGTGACTGTATGTCTACATCTTATGAATGCTTATGTTTAACCCCCTCCCAGATCCAGATTTCATTAGGGTGACAAAGATGTTTTTTTGATGAAAATCTCTTTACAGCTGGAGAGCAGTCTTTGCTTGCATCCATTTGATTTTTCAACAGTGTGAGACAGTTGCTGCTGCTTGAGCCTGCGTGTTTGTGATACCTTCAGTTCAATCTTCAAACACCTGTGATCCCTTTAGCAAAACTTTAGTTGTTCTGCAAGCTATGAAGACCTCTGTTTGCTGGAATAAATCACTGACTCTATCTGCATTTCTTGTCAAATGTGACGATGACACAAATAGCCTTGAATAGCTTGGAGATCAATCACTTGCAGTCAGAGAAAGATTAGTTGGATGGACAGGATGACAACTTCTTCATACATGCAGAAGACTTGAGAGGACCTCTGGAGTCAATCTTTAAAGAAACAAAGGACTTTTCCCGTCTCAGAAATAAAAAGTGAAGAGCTCTCAAACAGGGCCGTCAACCAATGGATGCATTTGTCAATAAAAGTTTATCTTAAAATCATGTCAGGAAAACCATCTTCTACATCACACAATTAAAGATGGTTCATGACCTGTGGTGCTTCTTCTAGAAACAGGGCAGGAAAAGCTTTTGGTTTCTTATGGGATCCTGGTTTATGCACTGACAGATGTATTTGAAGAACAGCTCAAGTTTTTTCCATTTGTCAGAATTTTGACATATACTTCAAGAACTTAATTAAACAGAACTTCAACTATAAAGGCTATTAGATAGTTGAATAAAACAAGAAAATATACCATTGGAATTAGTATCTGGAAACATCTGTGGGAAGTTGGGTCACAAACAATCATAGAATCATAGAATAGAACCATAGAATAGTTTGGCTTGGAATACACCTTCAAAGGTCATCTAGTAAAACCTCTCTGTAATGAGCAGGGACATCTTCAACAACATCAGGTTGTTCAGAGCTCCATCCAGCCTGGCCTTGAATGTTTCCAAGGATAGGGCATTGACCACCTCTCTGGGCAAGCTGCTTTTCCTCATGTAGCCTGAATCTCTGCTTTTTTAGTTTAAAACCATTACCCCTTGTCTTTTCATGACAGGCCCTGCTAAAAAGTCTATCCTCATCTTTCTTATAGGCACCTTTTAAGAACTGAAAGGCCACAATAAGGTCTCCTCAGAGCTGTCTCTTTTCAGCCAAGTTCCAAGTTAAATGCCATGTTCAAAAAGCCAAGCTAAAAAAAACCAAACCAAACCAAAACCAAGTCCAAATTCAAAAGAGTTCTTTCAGATTTGTATTTGAAGTTATGCAAAATCATCATGAGTTTCTGATGCTGCTTTCTCATATTTTGCATACTTGATGTTCAGACACAGAAATCTTTCTGTGCCAAAGAACTGTTCTGTTAGAACATTTTATATAAAGAGCTATCCAGATAGAAGACTTTGAAAGGCAACACCTTCCGACTGTAGATCAGATGCAGGAGGATTGTCCAGTGTTTTGCAGGGCCACAGAGGCCATACTTTCACCAGGACTGGCCAGAAAGAGAAAGCAGAAACCTACACCACAACAGTTTGCAAAAATAAGAGTGAAAGCACAAGGTTTCTAAAAGGGGGTTCTTCAACAGTATGCAACTCACACATTTCCTCTCTGAAACCTATCAGATGCAGCAGGCTACTTCTGAAGTTTCTTTTGCTTCAGAAATAAGGTAACCTGGCAAATATATTTTGTATTTCTTCTTAAAGCAGCAGTATTTTTCTTTACTCGTTAACAATGTAAATTTCACGTTCTTAGGAGGTAAACTCATTGAAAACATATATGCATATATGTATAAGTGTAAGACTTGGTTTATACCCATAATGTGTTTTTGTATTAGGAATAATTCTATGACTTACGTTAAATGTAGTTAGAAATACCACTAAATATTGTCCAGAGTCTCTAAATTTCTTCAGTTTTAGGAGGCTGCAGTGCAAATTTAAGGCGAAAATTGTTCTAAAGAAACTACTTAACCACCTTATGGAAGGAGTCCCACATACCAAAAATAAATCCCTAAACATATACAAAAGATTCTGATGCTAAAAACTTGCAGCAACAGAGCACAGAGAACATATGGCTAAGCAGACATCTAAGATGTACCAAATGATGTAGTGCCTACTTGTCCACCTAGTCAACTGAGAGCCCTCACCAGAGTGTAAGTGCTCTTATCTGTTTTTCTTCTAGCTCCACAGTACTTGCATATATAACTGCTGTACCTCACTTTAAAGTGCAGAGATATAGGAAGGGGGAGGGAGATTGTTCTGTTTTTAATGTCTCCTAACCTGCTGAAAAGACCCTGCACAACAAGACAGTATGTCTGGTGCTGACCTCTCTACTTTCCTACTGGGAAGTCTGGGCTCAGCCATGCTATTTGCACCCAGAGAAGAAAGCATCTTGTGCTGGACTCAGAGCATATGTTTGGCATCCAACAGTACCTGCTGACTCTTTTTACAGAACTAGGTGAATACCTAGTGTCGATGAGACCATTCCCTGAAGGCATTTCAATTCCATATGCATTTGAGGAAAACTACCAGTTTACAAAGTAATAGGTACTAGGGAGGCAGCATTGTGTCCTTTCAAGGAAAACTCCAAGCCCTATCCCTTATTTCCCACAAAAAAAGAAGAATATTGTATAAAAACTAGCCAATATTGTTTTCCTTCTAGAAAAACAATATAACATAAAAATGAGGTGCATATAAAAAGAGCATAATCTAATTTCTATCAAAGCTGGTTTTGATGAGGGTACCTTTGGCAGTATCCTGGATACAGGGCTTTTTCTTGTTTGTTTTCAAAAAGACCTAGGTATTTACACTTCACATGTATGATAAAGTAAATCTTAACTTTCATTTTCTTACCCATACAGATGATGTTATAAAACATGACAACACTGTTTATTTTCAGTCCAAGGAAGCATCTCAACCAGTAACTTTTGACTAGGGTTCCCTAAGAACGAATGTAAGAGTGCTAACATACATCATATTTTGCCTAAGCATCTTTGAAACACTAGTGGCTTATGGATAGGGCCAGGTGTTACAACCCTTCCACAGCTTTGTCTTCCATTGTTTGTCCACTACCCCTACTACAGTCTTCTGAAACCATATAGACTTTTAACTTCCATTACAGTTTTAAGCAGAGTCCCAATACACTGCATGAAAAAAACTGAAATTTTGTTCTGAGCCTACCTTTTTTTGAAGTAATTGGATGCCCTTTACATCTTAAACTGAAGACCGTCAATAAACCCCATCCAGACTTGCCATTTGTCTCATAATTCTATGGACCAAAATTCATGTTAGATTTAATTTTCCAAATTATGTTTTTTTCATTTGTTTTAGAGGAATTTGTTGGCCAGTTTTTAGCACTGACACGGCTCTTTAAGTAGAAAAAACCCTCATCTTTCCAGTTGCTATAGGAATAAACACTTATACTAAGTGGGCTATTGTACACAGATCCTTCTCTAGAAGTTGGAAGAACTGAAATTCTGCCTTTGACAAGTAAAAGCCTGAGGAAGAGAGACAGAGTGTTCATCTGGAGAGAAGAAGCAATGATGCAAGACTACAGAAATGGCATTCAATATTGTTTTTCATTTTCAAGGTTTCCGTAAAAGCAAGGTCAAACTTTAGCTTTCAGCTTATTTGAAGCACATCATAGAGCAACTTCTGTACCACTGGTGATAATCTGCTCATCCATACTCACATCCCTGTCTACATAAAAAATTTGATTACAAGAATATGTATATCTTAACAATAAACAAACAATACATATATTTTCTATTAACACATTACAACCTATTTAAATGTGAAGTTCTTTCTTGGTTTAGAAGCCTTGAAAGTGATGTGCCCACAAATTTTGAAGAAATCAGTACCAGTAAGATCTCCCATATCCATGTAAAAAATTTGTCATGTATCTTCAAGTTGATTTAATTAGTGTGCACAGTAGATGCTTAAAAATTTGAATAGTGAAACAAATTTATGAAAAGATATGCTACAGTTACTTTTAAAAATACCTTTGATGCCTAGTATTTTCACTGCTGCTCTGTGGTTCTGCATCACCACACACCAATACAAAGTCACTTGGCTCAAAGCCTTTATGCACTCTACCTGTAAACTTGAGTCTTATCTACAGACACTTGTAAATCCCAAAACTTAATGAAATCAGTTTAAAAGCCTCTCCACGTCCACTGGGGCTAGGATTTAATCAATCAGTTTTTCCTCCTTTGCCACCCTAGTAACAACCTTTTGGGTTCTCTTTCCATCTGTCTAATTTTGCCATTTTTTGCAAGAAAGAGATAGGCTGTCTGTAAATATGCCACAGGAAGAACTGTGCAGCCCAGAGACATACTTTTTTTCTTCAGAAATATTTCTGAGTTAAAGCCCACTTCTGCACTCACTAAGCATTTTAACTGATCTCTTTACAAAGTTCATCATCAAATAACAGGCTTTGACCATTTCTGTTCCTCGGTCTGTGACAGTGATCACACATGGCCACTCCTCCCTCTTCACCCTCACGGTGCATTTGCCCAGTACAGGGATCAATAAACTTGCCCACACAAAGGATTTTTGGCATGTACTATATTTATTTATTTAAAAATATACTCAGTAGATTAGGCTCAAGAGATATACATTTCATCTCCAAAAAGGCCTCAGAGGACAATAGTCCATACAGCTGGGCCCTAGTACACTTGACTGTAAAACAAATAATATAATGCAGGACATTCATACTGGGACTGAGGAACATTGTCAACTTCCAGATAAATTCACACCAAAAAGGAATAAAATATTTTAAATAGGCAATCTTCAGGAACATATTGGTGTTTCTGCCTCCAGTGTGGACTAGATCACCACCTGCACACACAGTTTTGAGTAGTGATTATCTGCCTTAACTAAAGAAAAACAATTGTTCTCACAGCAATGGATGTCTTCTATTCAATTCTTACACTGTCCCTAAGTGTAATTTAAATGCTTGGATGAAAAAACCTAGTTGTAAAATGCAAAAGCAGAGAACAATTAGAGTATCAGTCTTCCTGTCAGACAGGAATTTTATGTGATCATTTTAGGGTTTTACAAGATGTATGCAAGATTCTTTCTGAGAACTGATATTCAAGATACTTTTATAGTTAAATACTTTCAATTTGTTGATATTAGTTCCTCTTTATTGTAGTCACAATAATCAATTGTTTCTATGGAATGTGATTGCAACTTGAGGGGTATTCAACTTTAGTTTAAGTTTTTTAAGTAAGTTTAATGGCAACTTTATTTAAAAGTTGTTGAGGGGGCTATAGTCTGTTTTTTCTTATTAGTACACTGGTAAATGATCATTTAAAAAACACATACTGGGAACTACCTTGTGTTTAAATGGACTAAGTGAAAAAATATTTACAGATTTTAATTTATAGTTATAGTTATCTTCCAGAGCTCCGTAATCAGCAAAGAGTGCCTTTCAAAACAACAAAAACTACAAAGACTTTTAAATAATTTCTGCCCTCCTCCATGTGCTGCATATGACGAATGATAACTAAGTTTTTCTTCCCAGTCTCAGTGTTCTGTGTAGCTACCAGGGTAACTCTCACTAGAAGTTTCACTGTGAAGCATTAATTGCTCAATCAACACTGAAATTTTGGAAGAGATTTCTCTCCTGTTGTATAAGACTATTTTGACAGGTGGTCACTAAAAGACTCCTCCACTGTCAGTATCACAATTATTTCTGAGTGTTTTATTAAAGTAACATTAATGTTAAAATAGCAAGCAAAATTTGGTGGTCGACAGGCACTTGACCACACTGAAGTTGTATGCTGGAAAGCTTTATTCTATGCTGTTGGCAGGCAGTAAGCTTAATTTCTCTGACTTTGATTCAGGACTAAGGAGCAGATACCCTTTTCACATATTCAGCAGGAAGTTAGCGTGGTTGCAGAAACAGTTTTAGTCTATTCAGCAAACCTGGAAGTATATTTAGCAAATAGGATGCTGTAATTCTTCTATATCACTTGCACATTAACCATATGTAAACAGGTCTAGCTTCATCTCTGCAATGCAGCTCCAGCCTAGTGTCTACCTCAGAAAAACTTTTTTTTTTTCCTTTTTTTTTTGAAATACAGTATTCAGAAAGGTGAAGCATCTTCAATGGTTAAAAGTCAATTTATATACAGGCTACTTACTTAGGTGCCTAGGCAGACTGAAATGTCCAGGTATAAGAAAAAAATGTATATGCCTCATTCTCCCGTGGAAATCTAGAATAAAGCAACTAAAAATCCAGTAAGATTCTCTTTGAAAGAGAAAAAGGGAATCTCAAATGTGGCAAATTACACTGGGCTTTCAAAGGTACATTCCCTGAATCTGTTTCCTTGAATCACAATACTTTTAAAAAATAAACAAACAAAAAACACTGTGCAATGCCTGAATTAGAGATGACCATGATGGCACTCAGTCTCCTTGAATTCTGATAAAGGACAATTATCTCTCTTCATTTCATACCTCTCTTTATCTTCAATTCTCCTTTGTCCATCCTGCCTCTAAGAAACATTAGTGGCTTTCTGTAAAACATGGTTACTACTGTTTAAATAAAAGGTTGAAAAAGCACAAAAATAGAGATCTTCCTATACAATACCCTTAAATATTGAATTTACTGCAGTACAAGTTCTGCTTTGCTCCACTTACAAAAAATAAATGACATAACTCCATAAAATTCAACAGATCTACTAAGTTTCAGTGGTTTACATGAGAAGAATTTGGCATTGGAGAGCAGCCATTGCACCTTCTTTCACTGAAAGCCTCATTGTACTTGATGAGAAACGTGTTTCAAGTAGAAAAGACTACCTGAAGAACAGGAATGAGAAAAATAAAATAATTCATGAGTAGTTCCATCTGCTGATAGTATAGATTGCTGGGGATGTCAAAATGCATGCAAAAGGAAAATATTTCCTGCAGACATATTTAGTTTTAAATTAGATAAGCTTAAACTCATCTACATGTCACCCTCCAAGTAAGTAAAGTTATTAAGGAATAACATGCATTGATCAAAAATGTTGTATGGAATGTCTCATTGCAAAAAATGCATTGCAGACTTATGGAGAAGCTTTAGCAAAATCTTGTCCTGTACAGTAAAATACTGTTTGTGTCATAAGTCGTAGTCTTAGGATTTAATTGGTATTCATCAGGCAAATGTCAGGAAAGCAAATGTCACTCCAGTCTTCAAAAAGGGCAAGAAGGAGGACCTGAGTAACTATAGATTGGTCAGTCTCACCTCCATCCCTGGGAAAGTGATAGAACAACTTATTCTTGGTGCCATCTCAAAGCATATCAAGGATAAGAGGGTCATTAGGGGCAGTCAACATGGCTTCATCAAGGGGAAGTCAGGTTTGACCAACCTCATCGCCTTTTATGAGGACATAACAAGGTGGATAGGTGATGGCAGAGTGGTGAATGTGGTCTACCTTGAATTCAATAAAGCATTTGACACCGTCTCCCACAACATCCTTACAGCTAAACTGAGGGAGTGAGGTCTGGACGATTGGGTAATGAGGTAGACTGAGAATTGGCTGAAGAAAAAAAGGCAGAGAGTCATGGTCAATGGGGCGGAGTCTAGTGGGCGGCCTGTATCTAGTGGAGTGCCTCAAGGGCCAGTACTGCAGTCAGTATTATTCAATATATTCATCAATGATTTGCACGAGGGAATAGAGTGCACTGTCAGCAAGTTTACTGGTGACAACAGGCTGGGAGGGATGGCTGACAAGCCAGAAGGCTGTGCTGACATCCAGCGAGACCTGGACAGGCTGGAGGGTTGTGCGAGGAAAA
The DNA here is from genome assembly GCF_036013475.1 of Columba livia. Lineage (NCBI taxonomy): Eukaryota > Metazoa > Chordata > Aves > Columbiformes > Columbidae > Columba > Columba livia. The sequence continues at coordinate 25,535,320 of NC_088642.1, forward strand.
ATTTAATGAAATACAACAAGAAAAAGCGTAGAGTCTTGCATCTGGCTAGGAACAACCCCAGCTTCCATTATAAGTTGGGGAACAACCTATTAGAGAGCAGCATAGAGGAAAGGGCCCTGGGGGTCCTGGTGGACAACAGGATGACCATGAGCCAGCACTGTGCCCTTGTGGCCAAGAAGGCCAATGGCATCCTGGGGTGTATTAGAAGGGGTGTGGTTAGTAGGTCAAGAGAGGTTTTCCTCCTCCTCTACTCCACCATGCTGTGACTGCATCTGTAACATTATGTCCACTTCTGGGTCCCTCAGATAAAGAAGAACAGGGAACTGCTTGAGACAGTCCAGTGCAGAGCCACAAAGATGATGAAGGGAGTGGAGCATCTCCCTTACAAGGAAAGGCTGAGGGAGCTGGGTCTCTTCAGCTTGGAGAAGAGGAGACTGAGGGGTGACCTCATTAATGTTTATGAATATATAAAGGGTGAGTGTCATGAGGATGGAGCTAGGCTCTTCTCAGTGACAACCAATGAAAGGACAAGGGGCGATGGGTACAAACTCATATTAAATATGAAAAGAAACTTCTCATGGTGAGACTGACAGAACACTGGAACAGGCTGCTCAGGGAGGTTGTGGAGTCGTCTTCTCTGGAGACATTCAAAACCCACCTGGACACATTCCTGTGTAACCTCCTCTAAGTGTTCCTGCTCTGGCAGGGGGATTGGACTAGATGATCTTTTGAGGTCCTTTTCAATCCCTAACATTCTGGGATCCTGTGAAATCAGAGTGAATTTCCTCCTGAAAGGAGAGACTACGCCAGAGCATTTTCTTATCTAATTCCGCACCACAAACTGAAGCTCACTTGGCTCTGCCTGCCTCAAAGAGAGTGCAGAAAAGAGGCCAGCTCTCAGAGTCAGGCTGAGAGCAGCAGTAGTTCAAAGGAGCACAGAGAATCAGTGTCTCTGTGAACTGCATCACAGGAATGTCACTGCAGCATCAGAGCAGCCTGAGTAGAATGAGGAGAGCCATGGTCAGCCCCTCCTTCCCAGACCTCCTCTGTTTAGCTTCCTGTTAATGGCAGAGCAGCAGTCACTGTGACTTGAACATATTTGCCTGATTGTACATACCTGTCACCCCACTACTAGCATTAACTTTGCTCCCCTTTCTTTATGGTCAGAAGGTATATGTTCCTACTTCACAAATACGCATGAAGACATTAAAGTATGCACTTAACCTCCATTGAGTAGAGACAGAGATCCCAGGGAAACTAACTGCAGCAGCTGCAGCAGCTAGGCAGAAAAGGGGAAGGTTTTTGAGGATCACTGCTTGTACAGGGAGACAGTTTGTTGGATTAAAGTCTTATATACAAATACAACAAGTTTGAGAACAGTGATTATTTCATCATGAGGCTGAAATTATAGCTGACTTCTCCTATGCTGTTTTATGATACTGTGATAGTGTTCACCAGACAGTAAAACTTGCAAACATGATTCGTACAGTGGTACAGCTTCATTTACAGCCTAGGCAGTTTGTGGCTTTAGTTCAGCCCAAGATTTCATTTAAAAAAATTAATAAAATTATTTTAGTACTATTTAAGACTATCTTAATAAAATATTACATTATAAATGATTGTTTCAAGACCTGTGAATGTAATATTTCTACTTTATCATGGTAGTTAGTTTGTCCCAAAGTCTTTGTGGGATCTGGATGTAAACACAGAACTTTAGAATTCTTTTTTTATCTGCTGCAACAAAAGAAAAATAATTAATTTGGAATACTAATGTCATGGCAATAAGTTCCTAAATTGTTTTTCATTTTATGATAATTGTAAAGATGGAAATTCAAATAAAACAAACTTTTAGAGATAACAATTTAGACATTATTTCTCTAAAAGTGAATTATTTAACTTTTACTTAAGTTAAAGTAGAGCTTAATGTGTTGATCTAATTGATATATTAAAGCTAAGCATTACATTAAGACCACTTTCATGGCTATTAAAGAAACAGCCTATGTTATTTTTGTTATTTAAGACAATTGTTTACTCAATATTGTCTGATAGAAATTATTTCTTTGTAAAAGTGGTGTGATAAGGTCATTTTTGTAATTTTAGCATAATTAAAACATGAGACTCTCCATTCCTATGGTTTAAATTAAAATAATGTTTTCCACAAATAAAGTATGGCTTACTCTTACAAAGTGATAATGTAAGTATCGCCTCACAGAAAGAACAAGTCAAGGACTCATGATACAATTAAAAAGTATTGCAAATTTAGTCCTTAGCACAACGCTTTTTCTTTAGAAGCATTAAGCTATACAATTTAAAGAAAAATAACTCTTTCATGTGCATCAGACTGCTTAAAAATCAAGTTCTCTTGCTTACTCACGAGAACTGAAAATAAGCAGATAAGGCGTATAAGTTACTAAAAGTGTTTTTCACTGTTGAAGAGTTGTGGGCCAGCTTAAAAAGAATTTTAAAATGTGTGAAACCATGAATATTTTTAGGAAGATGAAGATGGTAGAGGAAAGACCTCCTTATATAACCAACATATAAACATTCGGTATTTTCATTGTTTCATTTGAATGTACTATTTCTTTGACTTCTTCAACATGAAACTGCAGATAAGGCAATTCTAACAACAAAGTCAAAGTTAATTAGTCTTAACTAACAGCCAAGTTGTAAACTACTTGAGGTCAACTCCACCCTCAGGAAAATGAGCATTAGTGAGACATTTTAAAGCAGTGTCTGTTTTTATAAGCAGTGCAGGGAAAGGCTAAGCCAATAAAACATGATCATTCCATTCTATATTTTAATATTAACCTCTACAGGGCAGAACATTCCCATGGTCTTTGATGGTAAAGCCTTGCACCAAAATAATAACGATATGTGAGCAAAGGAAATAACTATCATTTTGCTTTGATTTTGGTCACTGAATTTAACAAGTAAACAACAGTGAAACCTCTGTCAAATGGACTGTGATGAGGATCTTGCATGGATTGGACAAAAAAGAGACCCCCAGAGACTGGTGTGAGGATTCTTCTTTTTATCCTGAAGGTAAATCATAGTGTCTCATTGGATTCTGGATTTTGGGGAAAAAAAAAAAAAAACAACCAACAAATCTTTGGATGTTATTTGGAAATACTACACGTGAGCAGCTGTTGTTAATTATGACTTGATTTTCTCTTCCAGACTTCTTTGGTTGCATGCCGTAACTGCATGGGGCATGGGGGTTTACAGCTTGAAAATAGCCTTGTCATTTGGTGAAGTCTAACAGAGCCAAGGGGGCTTGATAAATCATAAAAGTGTTCTTTGGAAAGCTCCTTAGATCAGATTAGTTCTCAGTTGTTTGTTTTTAGAATCCCAATAGTCTTGAACAATTAAAAGGTAAATACATGAGGCCATGCAATTCATGAACCGTACAGAAAATATTTAACAGCTATTGAATTACTCTTGAAAGTAAGTCTTCCGCCTTTTATTTACATGGTCTGTTTGTATGCTTTGCTTAGAATGTTAAATAAATTGAGTTAATCACATAATTAAACTCCAATTTAACTTGTATTCCTTATACACTGAACATCTGACAAATACTTAAGTGCCTTGATGAACTGGGATCTTAGGGTGTGACTCTAAAAGGTACCATGCAGTCTGGCCCTGAGCCAGTAGTGCTAACTTGCAAAGGTTTAAGTCTGTTGAAGACAAATAACATGTTCTTTAGCAAACTGTGAGATTTCCACCCCTCTCCCTCATTCCGACTCCCCTCACCGCTACCTCTCCCTCCCATCCCCCTTTCCTTTACTAGATCATTAGAACAGACTTCAAGATTTTACAGAACTGAATCTTCAAAACAGTAATGAAAAACGAGTTTCTGCATAGAGTTATGCCAGTGATTCAAACAAAAGGAGGTGGACCAGATAATCTAGTACTGTTAAAATTCATATGGGACATAGGGTTATGGGATTGAAAGTGTGATGATTTGTTTTATGGCTATTTTCACTACATACCTTACATTGTTGTCTTTCAGAATAAAAAAAGATTTACTGTAATAAAAGCTTCTTAACATTCAATTTATTTGTTCAATTTCCACAAGTCCCACTGTTCTGTTTATTCTTTCTGTTGTCTTTTTTCCTTTCTAGAGAAAGTGATTACCCTCTAAATGGAATTATTGAAATTAAGAACAGTGAGACATTTTGACACAGATCTCAGTTTACTGAAGACTGATGCCTCACCGACTACGGTGAGGAAAGGCATTAGGAAAATCCTTCTAATTTGCTACTGTAAAATGCAGCAGCAACAGGATACTTTTAGCTGGTGTTCAATGTAATTGTGAGAATGATGGGACTCAAAATGTCCTCCATGTGAAATTTATCCTTCATCCAATCAGCAGAAACAACTAATGCACTGGAAGGTGTATTATATCCCATCTACTTCCCAATAAAGTCAGTGGTGTCCAATCAGGCACCTATTGTTAGTAGAGAATCTGAAATTGATACAATCACCACATTGATCTACAGTTGTGTCTGTCATTTGCTGGCTGGCATGTCCTCCTCCCCTTCCACCACACAGCCGTTTCGGAGTTGGAGCCCACGGCACTGAGTTTCAGAACACTCTAGTGATCAGATATGTGAACAAGATCAGGCTGAATAATGCCAGTTTACTCAACCCAACTCCAAAGAGGGACTACTGGTAATGCCACATAAAAGCGAGGATGGTACAATGCTGCCCAGCTCCCTGGGTTAACTAAGGAAATACTCTAAACCCTACTGTTACACCCATCCTGGAAGCAGAGAAGATAAGGTTGACTGTGTCATTTTGCACATGATTGTGTCCCAAACCTGCTGGAGAATTTTCTATTGATGGCCTGTTAGTAAGTTTTCTGGACTGGGAGAGAAAGGAAGGCAAAAAAACCCCAAAACTACAAACCTTGAAATATCTTCCTTGTGCTCATGCACTTGAGGATGGATAGGTGTGGGTCAGGATTTCTTCTGTTCAATTCAGTTACAAAGCCAACTACATTACCTGTCAGTCAGGTTCACTGTCAGTACTAGACAGGGTGGCAACAGGATGAGAGACACACACATGACAATCTGTGATTTCTGCCACTAGAAATTAGTCAGAAATTAGTTCCTTATGATACTAATTTAAAGTCTATAGACAAGGTTCATTACACACGTAATATTTAAACACTGGATTAATCTCAATCTGGAATTAAACGTAAATGTGAAGATAATTGCTGAAAGTTTAAGATTATTTTAGTGCTTATATCTGCTAGTGATAGCTATCACTGTGTTTTTCTTTTCCTTAAATCTAGAAACCATTATTTATAGGCACCCCTTTTTGTAAGCATTGTCTTTAAAAACCTACTCTTGTTGTGAGAGGCTAATACCACTTTATTGAATACATAAACCTCAAGCAGGTTTAGCTGCTACACAAATACACTAATGATGCCATCTCTGATCTCATCACATGTTCTGAGTTAGGATCACATTATAAGTACTTGGATGCATGTCCCCGAAAGAAACTCAGTACCAAAACCATCAAACAGTTTAGTAACACTATAGTGATTTGTATTTTCACTATGTTCCTTTTAGTAAAGCAGAATGGAAAATTTTAAAAAAAGAAAGAAAAAAAAAGCGAAATGAAATATAAACCAACAGTGATGAAAGGTATAGGTAGAAGGACAACCAAATACATCATTTTCACCTAAAGTCTATGACTCTTTGCACTATACAATTAGAAGCAATACAGGAAAAGTTAAAATTGATAGAAATTAACATTCGCAAAATCCCCAAATTTTCTAGTCTTATTTAGGCTTGGATACTGGTGGTTAAGCATTTGAATGACCACGACTGATTATTTCAGTCATGTTAAATGATGATCTGCTTCATTCAAACATGTGTGGTTTAGTTTCAAGGTCTTCACAGTGTTTGAAAGAGGTAAAGTCACGAGTTCTTCACTTTCATGAAGCAAATTAAAAAGCCTTCCCCCCCCCCCCCCCCAGCAAATATTCTCTGTGATGGATGGAAAAAATAATTGAGAACAAACCCTACTGAAAAAAGATGTTGTTTGGATAATGTGCTAAACCAAACCAAAACAAAACAACTCGAAACAATGAAAATCCCCCCCAATTCTGAACAAGGAGTGTAAAAAGAGAGAAAGGGAGAGGGAGAGGGAGAGGGAGAGGGAGAGGGAGAGGGAGAGGGAGAGGGAGAGGGAGAGGGAGAGGGAGAGGGAAGGGAAGGGAAGGGAAGGGAAGGGAAGGGAAGGGAAGGGAAGGGAAGGGAAGGGAAGGGAAGGGAAGGGAAGGGAAGGGAAGGGAAGGGAAGGGAAGGGAAGGGAAGGGAAGGGAAGGGAAGGGAAGGGAAGGGAAGGGAAGGGAAGGGAAGGGAAGGGAAGGGAAGGGAAGGGAAGGGAAGGGAAGGGAAGGGAAGGGAAGAGGGAAGGGGAGGGAAGGGGAGGGAAGGGGAGGGAAGGGGAGGGAAGGGGAGGGAAGGGGAGGGAAGGGGAGGGAAGGGGAGGGAAGGGAAGGGAAGGAAGGGAAGGGAAGGGAAGGGAAGGGAAGGGAAGGGAAGGGAAGGGAAGGGAAGGGAAGGGAAGGGAAGGGAAGGGAAGGGAAGGGAAGGGAAGGGAAGGGAAGGGAAGGGAAGGGAAGGGAAGGGAAGGGAAGGGAAGGGAAGGGAAGGGAAGGGAAGGGAAGGGAAGGGAAGGGAAGGGAAGGGAAGGGAAGGGAAGGGAAGGGAAGGGAAGGGAAGGGAAGGGAAGGGAAGGGAAGGGAAGGGAAGGGAAGGGAAGGGAAGGGAAGGGAAGGGAAGGGAAGAGAGGGAAGGAAGGGAGGAAGGGAGGAAAGAAGGAAGGAAGGAAGGAGGGAAGGAAGGGAGGGAGGGAGGGAAGGAAGGGAGGGAGGGAAGAAGGGAAGGAGGGAGGGAGGGAAGGAGGGAGGGAGGGAAGGAAGGAAGGAAGGAAGGAAGGAAGGAAGGAAGGAAGGAAGGAAGGAAGGAAGGAAGGAAGGAAGGAAGGAAGGAAGGAAAGAAGGAAGGAAGGAAGGAAGGAAGGAAGGAAGGAGAAAAGGGAAAGAAAGAAAGAAAGAAAGAGAAAGAAAATAAAAGAGAAGAAAAGTAAAGCACTATTAACCTGAAGATGAGAGAAGCATTGTCTCTTTTTCCATACACAATTTGAGTCTGTCAAGGCAGCAGCCAGATTAGTGAAGATGGGAAAGTGAATTTAAATCAGATAGAAAAATCAGTGTAACAATTTTCCCCCCTTATCTGGAGTATGGCACTGACTATTAATGTTTCAGAAATATATTATTTGCCTTTTCATTGATTCACACATCATTTTGTCCCTGCATAATTTATAACAAAAAGGAAAAAGAGTGTAGCTATTTTACTAAAACTGTGTTGTCCAAGTGAGTACCACAGGTACAAAATGTTTCCTTTTTTTCCTCCTGTTGTTTCAACGCTACCTAATGACTGAAAACTGAATACCAAGGACAATCATGAGCACTTAGGGCCCAATTCATAAAAAATGCTGCAAGCCATTTATGCACAAATGTTGCTACTTTCATATGGAAACAAGCTACATAAAGAATTCCCCTTTGTGATTCACCAGCCCTCTTTATGTTAACATATTTTTCCTCAGTGGTGTACATGAACAGTGCACAATTCCACAGAGGGGACAAGGGCAAAAGCAAAAGCATTTTTAGTGTTTCTTAGAGAAAAACCTTAACAAGCTTGATTTTTTTCTACCTTCTTTTCCACCACTCCTGTGAACTAAAGTCAGTCTGACTCTTCTTGTAGGTAATTGTAATTTCTGGAAGATTATGTACTTTTTTTATACTGGTGAATTTTTATCTCTATCAAATATGCTGGCAGATAATCTGGCAAAATGGTCTTGAAGACAACACTGAAAGGAGAATATGTGAATATTTATCAATTGATGGTGCACTCTTAATCTGATTTGTTCAAGTATTGTTTCCTCACAAATCAAGAGGTGTTTACTTGAGATATTGGTTGGATGCCTAAAATGATATTAGATACGGATAAGATCAAGGCACTGGAGTTTTACCATGTTAATCAGAGGCACACTCCCACTGCAGAAAAGGCACCCCTAACAGACAGCAGAAAACCCACACAGGAGGTTAGCCTAAAGCCACAGAAACCACATGACATCAAGTCTCATTTGTTTCCTGTTTAAATATTTTTCCCCTCTCAAGATCATATTGCTACAGATTCCACAAAGCATCTCTGGAAATAAAAAAGTGCATCACCTTGGTCCTGGTGACCAATCTAACATTCAGCAGAGTCGGTAGACTGAACGTGGGAGAAAGTAATTCACCCACAGCATAGCCATCAGCTTGCTAGCCTGGACACTTTTCACACGTATTTAGGGAGGGATATCTTAATTTGTACTTCCTTAATAATTTTTCATCCTATGTATTTTTAATCTGGATATTTACTTGCTTAAAATTTGTCCTTTATAACAGCAAGTCACCAGCCCACAGGTCTGCTGAAATAACAAACTGTGACTGTGCCTGGTCTGTAGCCCATAATGGCAATGTAGTCAGGGGACAGAAAGACTTAGCAGAGTTAAGACTGGCAAAGTTTGATAGTTGCTTTCTATTCAAAGAATTTTCATTTTTTGTTGATCTAAGAGCAATTAACTTGATAAGTGAAGCAGAACATGGTCTTCATTTACACAGGAACATTGTAGACAACAAAAGAGCCCATGTCTATGTTAGCTAGCTCTTCTATTCACTAAAAGAAGATAACCACATAAAAGGCAATATTTAGAGTGGTTCCTGGAGTAGCCAAGCCTCTATCTTGTTTGGGACAGTGCCAGATGGCCAAGGTGAACAGTGGATTGGGAACCCTTCTAAGAATTCAGAAATACAGATATTTGCATTCCATCTCTTGAGTTGCCCTTAGATACTCTTTATCTTGTTAGTACAGATAATTGAGCACATGCTACCAGTTCTGCTAAAGCTTCTGCTAGAGAGTTATCCTTGTTATATGCTACTACCTATCTCTATAGTTTAGAAGAATACTGTCAAAAGCAGCTGGCTATTCTTAAACACAAGACACAAATAGGTATAGGCATTGCTTTGCTTACAGAAGTGGCATCTTCTTTCACTTTTATTTATTTCTATTTAAATCTCTATAAAGCAAACTGTTGGAATTCCTTTTCTGAAGTATGTCTTTAGAAAATTTGTTGTGCTTTAATATGAATAGATACCAGTATTGTAAAGTTCAAAAAGTACATGTTTACACACAGACCTTACAAACTAACCTGTTACAAGCAGACCCCCACTCCAACCAAAGAGAACCAATATTTAATCTCCTTGAAAAAGCCAAATTCTTCCTATTTACTCGGATTGTGCTCTGTTGAGGATTAGAAGAAGTTTCACATCAAGCCAACTGAAAATGACCTTGATTTTAAATAAGTAACACCAAGTCTTAACATGCCAGTATTTTTTTTTTTTTTTTTTGCATATATGCACTCATGAACAAATGCCCATGAAACAGACAGGCACAGTTATATGTTGCAACTTGTTGTATATTCGTAATTTCTCTCAATTGCATTTTGGGTGTCATGAATAACCCAGAAGTTGAACACACTTCTCACAAAATGAGTGAAGAAAATGAAAATGCACTGGGAATCTTAGCTATGTCTGTTTTGATTCAAGATTACACTTATCATCTTTAAAGTCACACATCAGATTCACTCTTCTCTACTGACAGGGAAAGCTAATAGGTTAAATGATTATTGCTGTGTATGCGTGTTTGCAAAAGAGCATTTATAACTTTTAAATTTCATGGTACATGAATACAGATTTCAGGCAAAATTAGATTACCTCAGTAAAAGATCTAAAGACCTTTTTGTCCAGCCAAAGGAAATGTCTCAGTTCTTGGCATTCATATTTTAATGTCTTGTCTCAGATGTTTATCAATGAGACATTTGGCAAGAAAAACAAACGATTCTGTATCATTTGTAGATTAGTTATAACATTACATTGACATTAAAAAGTCAGTTAGAGATATTCAAGTTTCAAAACCAAATCTAATCTCTTCAGTATACCTACTTAAAATAAACAAAGGCTGCTAACAATCTCTTTCTGTAGAAAAAGAAAAGCATTCACTTCTCTACAAATCCAGCTCTGCCACAGAAGAAAGGCATTCACATTAGCCAAAAGCCGAATTCAACCCAAAGAGGCAGAGATTCTTGAAGAACACTCTTCAAGAGATTTCATTTGGCTCTTCCCACTTAAGGCTGCTGAGTCTGATTTACTGACATAAATCCTGACTTGGTTTCTCACAAGGGAACCATATAGTGCAAAGTTCTTCCTATTTTGCACATCACCAACAGTACTGTCGATTTCTGATTCATGAACAATAAAAGCTTCAAAACCAAAGCTAACATAGCTACATCTAAGAAATTAAGAATATTATAACACTTCAGTTTGTTTTTCTCCAGTGCTTGAGACAATGTTGCAGACAGAACAACAAAAAGTTGGGCACCTCCTTACTGCATTGTGCATGTAGCACTTCTGTGTCTGCAGCTCAGTGTGAAAGCTAAGGACCACACAGGGAAGTATCCATGAACACTGCTTGTCCTGCAGAGCTACAGGAGTGGCTTCTGTGAGAAGCCTCCTGAAGCTTCCCCTGTGTACAATAGAGCCAAGGCCAGCAGGTTCCAAGGCAGACCTGCTGCTGGCCAAGACCGAGCCCACCAGTGATAATGGTAGTACCTGTTTGATCATGTATTTAAGAAGCAGGAAAAAAAAATGCATGCAGCAGCAACTACAGCTGAAGAGTCAGAAGTCATGAGACAAACAACTCTGCAGACACCAAAATCAGTGCTGAAGAAGTAGTAGGAGTTGCTCCAGATGCCAGAGTGGAGATTCCGCTGCAGCCCATGGTGCAGCCCATGGTGAGGCCAGCTGTCCCCTGCAGCCCATGGAGGTCCATGGTGGAGCAAATCTCCACCTGCAGCCTGTGAAGGACCCCCATGATGGAGCAGGTGGATGCCGAAAGGAGGCTGTGATCCCATGTGAAACACCTGCTGGAGCAGGCTCCTGACAGGACCTGTGGACCCATGGCAAGAGAACCTGAGGCTGTAGCAGGTTTGCTGGCAGGACTTTTGACTCCTTTGGGGACCCATGCTGAAGCAGGCTATTCCTGAAGGACTGTATGTAGCCCGTGGAAGGGACCCATGCTGGAGGAGTTCATGAAGAACTGCAGCCTGTGGGAAGGACGCATGTTGGAGAAGTTCATGGAGGACTGTCTTCCATGGGAGGGACCCATGCTGGAGCAGTGGAATGTGAAGAGTCCTCCCCCTGAAGAGGAAGGAGCAACAGAAACAACGTATGATGAACTGACTATGACCATCATTCCCTGTCCTCCTGTGCCTCTGCAGGAGAGGAGGTAGAGAAATTGTGACTAAAGAAAGAAGGAAAGGGTAGGGGGAAGGTATATATTTTTAAGATTTGGTTTTATTCCTCATTATCTTACTCTGATAAAATTGGTAACAGATTAAACTAATTTCCCCAAGTCAAGTTTCTTTTGTCCATGATGGCAATTGATGACTGACCTCTCCGTGTCCTTATCTCAATCCATGAGCTTTTTGTTATATTTTCTATCCCCTGTCCAGTTAAGGAGGTGAGTCATAGAGAGGCTTTGGTAGACACCTGGTGTTCAGCCATGGCCAACTCACCACACTTGGCTTCAAAGAACAAGTTACTTTAACAAAAATTAAACAAAATATGATGGGAATCAGCACCAAACTGGAAAGGCAGACGATTGATGAGGGATTTATTTTTTTCATTGGACAATGTCCTGCAGTTTTTAGAGTAAGAAGTTCTTGAGTGAACTGTAGGATTATTCCCTCTCCCATCCCCATAGTTATATTTAGAAAAAGGCCTGAGGAAGTACACCTGTAAGATACAATAGTAGAAGGGGAAAAAAGCCACAGAAATTGAACTATCATCCACCTAGCACGTATGACTTGAATGGAAATCTGAGTTCTTGTTGAATATCCAGATTAGGAATTTTTTCCCAGTTGTTGTTAACCATAACAATAAAAATCTACTTGGCAAATTGCTGAAGTAGGTTCCTCTACATCTGACAGGTAAAGCAGAGCATCCGGCTTACGTCTTCATTACTGTTTATAATCCATGATCAACCAGAAGATACTGGAAAGCAAGCATTCTGTTTCACAGAAAATGTAAAGATGTCAAAATGTGCATTCTGCATTTGACCCAAACCTCTTTGACACTTGTAATGGAAAGTCACGAGATGAATACAGTGAACTCATCTGTTTAAGCAGTTTTAGAAAATTGTTCTGCACATCTATAGCCCTACCTTTTATTGTTTTCATCCCATCTTCATGCAGGGATAGTGTTTTTTTTTCTCCCATCCAGTGCAACATCCATCCAGAACCAAACAGCTGTCTTTATAAATAATTGCATGAGAACAGACTTCCCCACTAACAACAATTATTGAGGTGATAAGAGGTTAACAACAAATGTGGATTGTATATTTCCATCAATACACACGATGGAACTCACACTAAAGTAATCTATCAAATTTACTTTCATTCTGTTTTTCAAACTGCAGAATAAATAGAGAATATGTTGTAATTATTTACCAGGAAGTCATTTCTGTAGATAAGATAATTTTAATTTAGATACTCATTATTAAAAAGCCAATTAACCTTGATTTTCCCTCCTTTATTATTATTTAAACTAAACACAAAATAACTTTGATGCAGATGTAGAACTGTAAAACATTTAATGAGGTAAATTGCTTATGGAGCTCTAGTTTAATTAGTTCAGTCATTTTCTGTCAGTTCTAATTACATAACTAAATTCTCTACATTTGGCAAACACTGTATTTAGTATGAACTTTTCTTTCATGGCAATTAGCTCAATATTCAATGACCTTATTTGTGTACACTTGTGACTTAATTTGTGTTTTGTAAACAGTTATTGTGATACTTATTTCTTCATACAAGCTGCATCAGTTTCAGTTTCTTTTGTCAATTCAAGATGCATTTTCAGCAATTTACTTCAAATGTATGGAATGTGTTACGTAATTAAATATCAAAGTAGCTGAGTGTTTGCTTTTCCATTTCTTTTGTACCAGACTTCTAGAAAACTGACATCATGGCATCTTTTCTAGCATGAGAGCTGATTCCCTTCAGCTGTGTTCACACTGGATTCAATTAAGAGCATTCAGCATTTTGTCAGAGTGAGGTAGACTACCCACAGCATTGCATCCTGCTGTGTCCTTTGGGACAATAACCTGTTCGCAATTCGTCATTGCTTAGATGAATATTCTCTCTACCACTACAACCATCATCTCTCACTTTTATCCAGTCACTGAAACTGTGAAATGCCATTATTCTCTACCTTGGGAAAAAAATAAAACCCCAAAACCTGGAAACATGTCGGTAGAAAATTTCTTCTGCAAGGAGAAACAATAGGATAATCTCAGTCATTCTGCTCATATTGAGTGGGTTCCTGTGTGCATTTACCTTCTATTTACGGTGATTTGGTGATATTTCTTTCATCTAACTATTTTTTTTTACAAAATTCTGCTTATTTCCATTAAAATATAGATATTTTAGTTAAAATTTAGATTTAATAAATTAATAATTGATTATTAAGTAAGTACAATTTGATTAATCCTCAGAAAAATAATCACTGTCACAGGTCTTCAAACAGAGACAAGATATCTATCCACTCTGTCACTGGGAAACAGACCCTTTTTGACTCTTCAGTTAACCTGATCAGTCAAGCCCAAACCAAGATTATAACGAGCATAGTGTTGCCCAGTTGTTGAAACCAGATATAACTAACCAGTCAAAGTTGTTTTGTGAATCCTGTGAGGTGGATTTATTTATGCATCTGGAATACCATCTGGCCAGTAGATTGACAAAATTGAGAACTGATGCTACAGATTTCTTGGCCAGGGAAGGGAGGTCTATGATAGAACTGGCAGCTTTAGCTGAGCACAGTGCTGCAAAACCTGGGTGTTCAGTAGTCTTCCAAAATCTTGCTGGTGATAAAAGTATACAAAATTTTTACCTTCCGGACTAGTTGAGGAAGGAAGCATGCTTCATTGAACTCCATCTGGCCCATCAGTATGGGCTACTTATGTAGATTATGAAGTATTAATTTTTGTATGCTCTTGGCAAACTACCTCTCTAAATAGTTTGTTAGGTGTTATGTGGCAAGATCCACTTTCAGAAAGAATTCCCAGTAAGACTTTCAATAAGCTACTGGACAGATGGCAGAAAACTGACTCAGATACTGCTAGATTTGTTAATTCACCTTGAGGTGCTTAATGGTGGATATAATAATATATCTAATATATAATTACCTCTACCATGCCACAAGGCACTTCCACAAAATCTACCATAACATCAATCTTACCAAGTTTTGCCCAGAATTGCAAAACAGCACTGTTCTATCATTTTAGTGCATACAACCATCAGTAAGATGTGATTTATAGCATTGAGAACAACTGACATGCCTAAGAATTGCAGAATTGACATTCAATCATTACCTACCAACAGGAAGAAATCAAATAAACTCAGCTTGATGTCTATCTGTGTCATACCCTGGTCAAAGCAGCATGCAGAAAAAAACAGGGAAACAATAGAGAACAAGTTAATTTTTATTGCTGGAAGCTTTACCTGAAAACGCTAAAATAGTGAAAGCTGGTCAATATCTGAAAGATTGTCAGCATCCTCTTATAGTTTATTTGTTTCCCTAAAATAATAAGCAGGTTAACACTTGTGAGGAAAGGTTACAGTCTTCCCATGCAAGGCACTCAATATTTTCTTGCTGACCTTGACTTGCCACAAGGGCTGCAGTAGAATGGACATATACCATGTAAGAGAATTCAAGGAGTACCTCCACCATTAATCATCTCAAGGAAAGGAGGGTTTGTGGGGAGGATTATTTCATGCCAAACTGAGAACACACAGGAATTAAATAAATCAAATGTAGTTTCTAAAAAACAGACAAATGTACGGCGTTCAGAAATTACTTTGTTTTCAGTTGTGCCCTGGCATTCATCAACTGCTGTATATACGAGAAAGAGTGTGACAAAATTTTTTTCCTTTACATCAGAGAATCTTTCTAGGAGTGGGTCCATTAAGTGCCTTTATTCACATATACTTCTGAAAGTGAACAACAGAACCCAAAAAATATGGAAAGGGAACCAATAATTCACAGGACTTAAACAAAGTAATTTCAGGATTTTTTTTTTTTTTCTGTAGTTTAACTCATAAACGGGCTATGTTATATTTAGTGAGATATTAATTAACTAATACAAATCATGAAACTTGTTCCTCCTAAGAAAATGCTTTCTGATTTTTATATGGAGCAACAGAAATATGGTTGTATAAGTCAATCAGCTATCTGATTAACGGTAATTATAGAAAAGAATAAACATCTAAAGTCCATATCTTAAAGCAACTATTATACATTTATGTATAAATATCTTTATTTACATAATAATATAATAATATAATATGTATATAATTGCATAATATTTATATAATTTCCATTAAATTATTGCTTGTTTGTGCCATGTCTAAGAGTTTTAAATGTTCAAAAATCATGATGCACCAGTTCTGCTTTTCAAACATCTGCAGTATAACTATGTGATAACAGAAACTGCAGCTTGGCCACAGGACACTGCCTTCTAGTGACTTTCATATTTTTAGTCAGATACACCACACATATTTTATTTTAAATTATTGTTTTCCTGCACTTTATGACAGCAGTAGTCAGAATCAGTACATGAATCACACACTCTGAATCTTTAGTATTAGAGAATGACCCTACACAGCCACATAATTTTTGAAAAATCAACAAAGGACACCAAGCAACCAAGAATAGTTTAGTTTAGTTTAGTTTAGTTTAGTTTAGTTTAGCTTAGTTTAGTTTAGTTTAGTTTAGTTTAGTTTTGTTTTGTTTTGTTTTGTTTTCAATTATCATGTAGGAATAGTATTACACTGTACTGGAAAGAAAAAGGGCTCTTCTGCCCTAAATGACATTTACATTGGCATGAGTTGAAATTACGTATGTTTATCAAGAAAATAATTAACTTCTATGCTATAATACTGTGACAAATCTTTAAATTAAAATGACCATTACAATGGGAGTCATCTGACAACATTTATACAGATAAATAGATATAGCGGTTCAAACCAAAACTTCTGTTATAAGTAACACACTAGCCATTGCACGTGTATGTGTGTAAGCTATGGATGAATTTGTTCTCTAGTTCCTCATAGTAACTTGTCGATTTGTTAACTGCCTGTGAACCTTACCCATATAAATAAACTAACACTGCCTTGCTGAATAGGAAGAAATTTTTTAAAAAATAGATTCTTCATTTGAAAAAAGATATATTTAAAGCATATGGAAGTCTAGAGATCCTTCTTCAGGATATTGTCAGTACCTCAAAGACATGTCAGAAATCATTGAACTTCTTTGTTAAGCACAGTTACCTTTTAATTTGAATGTCTTTTTAGAATCTAGAAGACTAGATGCAAATAGATTTCAGGTATAATAACAAAAAAATTACCTAGAATAATCAAACTCTAAAATAATCTTATTCTGTCTTCAGAAATTGTGTTTGAGTTTTCATAAACAGTGCTTTTCCTTTTTCTCTAGATAAAAAAAATTAAACTGACAATTTTTCAATGACTTTTTCATATCAGTATGATATTTCTTTGGAGCCTTACAAACAAGTACAGTATATTTGAACTGAACTTTTGATCTAATTGTTCCTATACAACTTGTATTTGACATCTTTGATCTCTGAGTTAGTGATCTAATCTGCTGTATAACTCAGCTTTTATTGATCTGTTCTCATGCTGAGTGAATCAAGTCTCACTTTTATGGGAGAGATTGAAAAAGATAGTAAAACTGCCTCTGAGACAGCAGTTTAAATCTGTGCAATAACAGTGGAAGCAAGAGATAAGACTTTTATTACACTGCCAAACTTCACATGAACTCGAAGTGTCATTAAATAGGTATGTGTCATTTGCCACATATATTTATTTTACTAGATAAGTTGGTAACCACCCATTTAGGTGCAGTGCAGTATCACAGTTTCTTTGCCACATCTTCTTTGCCACAGAATATATTTCTGATGCTCAAGAATACGTTTGAAATATCTTTCTTGTGGTACTTTGCATACATTTCAGATTTTTTGTTCTCATGCAGCTATCTAAAAGAATTTTTGAACCTCTTTAACTTGACTTAAATCCAAAAGCAATTTTCAGTAGTTATACAAGTAGGACCATTTTTAATATGCTAGTCTGTCATGATAAAAGAAGATTAATTCTCATATACCCAGACCTTTTCAATCATGCTCC
Source organism: Columba livia (assembly GCF_036013475.1). Classification (NCBI taxonomy): domain Eukaryota; kingdom Metazoa; phylum Chordata; class Aves; order Columbiformes; family Columbidae; genus Columba; species Columba livia. The sequence goes on from NC_088642.1 coordinate 25,552,699, forward strand.
ATAACGTGTGAGTTCTGTAATGCCTAGTGTTATTACATTACTAAGCATGGAGGAAAATAAAAGCAGTGAAAGTGCTGTATCTCAGCTTGATGTTATTGAGTGTAGTTTTACTTTAGAGGGTTTCCTATTGTGGTATTTTTCCCATTGTTCCCTGAGAAGAAAGACCTGATGAGCACACTGAATGTATATGGTATGTGCAATGGGTGACACTTTTTTACTCCCATATACAGAACAGCAGTGAAGCAGAAAATGCTTGAAAATAGAATGCCTGATTTTTTTTTTTTCAACTTTAATATCCTGGAGTCAGTCCAATATTGCCAATTGCACCTGACAACTTACATGTATATAAATTACACAATTTCAGTGTTCTGTCTTCCTATCTCAAAGTAAAGAATTTTATGATATTAGAATGACAAGATGCTGTTATGTAGATCATAAAGAACAATTACTTTTTGTTTACCTTGCTTCTAAGTTCCATTGTGTGTGTGCATAAACACTGTACCAGAGTAGGGTGAGGAGAGAATATATGGCAGAATAGTTTAGAATTTTGTAACACTTTTCCTTATTGAAATCAATGGGGAAGAGGGAGTACCATAAAGAGTGTTTACTGCTGATTATAGTGAGGTTGTATGAAAGAAATGTATGTTCCTGCAAAGGCATATTCACATCAGTCAGATCTATCTGTCTATTAAATATCTTAATTTTCTCTGAGACAGCTGAAGGATTGGGATTTGAAAATGGGAATATGAACAATGGAGGAAGATGACTCAGGTCTAGAATAAACTATTCAAATTTAGTTTATATGTTGTCAATTTTATGAACACAATTTTATTTTCTTGTAATTTAATATCAAGTGGAGAAAGAATTTATAAGACAAAATATTGATTATATGATGTGTAACTTTTTGATTCACAGATGAAAGGTGCAGGGACACCATTCAAGCACTGATTCCTCTACCTTCTTACCATCAAACTCAAATAGATGGTGCTTTCAGCTTTCCTTGGTTTGTCATATGGGAACAACTAAGAATTACCCACAATAAATACCATTAATTTTGATGTACTGTCTCAAAATACTCTGTTTTAAAACTCCAGTTTCTGGTTGAGATACCAAGACTTCCTGTCTTTAGTAAATGCATTTAACATTCATGTATCAGGGTGTAATATATTATCATTCATCTTCCTGTTTTACCTGTGTAGTGTTAGGATGAAGATCGAAACCATAAGTGGAATGAAAATCTTTGGATTGTGAGAGGGGAGGAGGCAGACTATGGTGAGCAACCAAGAGGGAAAGAGAAAAAATTATTATAAAGGCTAGACAAGACTCAGATACAGTGGTTCAGAATTACAGGAATCCTTATGCTGCTGTCAAGACTGATCTCTGGAAACCCATTGAAAAGATTTGTGCCTTCATCCACCTCTAGTGACTGAGCCACTTAAAGGTTATTAGTTATTTCCCTGGTTTGAGAAGTTTAAGTCTACCTACAGTGTGGGTTGGATACAGTTTTGGTGAGAGAGGATCAGAGGGGTTTTAATCTTCTTTTCTCCTTCCTATCATCTATGAAACCAATACTCCCCAGTCCTGTTACATGGTCACATCTGGACAGACTTATCCACTTAAACTAAGCTCATAACTGGCGCTGTGCACCTGAGTTTTCCAACACAGAGCTGGTAGCATAAGGCTGTAGAATCCTTCTGTTTAGGGGTTTGGCTTGCTTTTTAACTGACTCAATATCAGCTTGGTCACATTAGCACTAACCAAAGGCCAAGTGTTAAGAAAAAAACAGTGGAATAATTATACTAGGTTATTGACAATCAATGGAGTTATCAGGATTGAATATGTTTCAACAAAACTAGGGAATTATAAAATGATTTTTCTAGCATCAGCAAAGCGTTAGAAAATACAGAACGAAGATACTAGTGCAAAATAACTGACCAAGCCCTGAAATCAGGTTGCACATTCTCTCTATCAGGAAGGCAGTCTGCCAAAGGGGTATCATCTTGATTTCTCAGCAAATGAGTTTGAAAAGCTCCTGATGGCATCAGCCTTCTGGCTGCCAAATCACATGCTGCTTTGTTAAATTCAACAGCAGCCTCCCTCACCCACTTATTTTTCAAAGGAAAGAAACTGTATTGTAATTTTATCCTTCTGGCTTGAACAACTGAAAATGTTAAATGGGAAATCTTATTGGGGAAGGGTTTCTTGCTTGTTTTATTTTTAATTAAACCTAAAGATGAATCAAAGCTTGAGGAAAACCATTTTTTTGTAGGATTATGCAGGACGAGATGGTATGAAATCAGTTGGTTTTAGGGCAGAGAAAGAATTATCTGATTTCCATCATTAATAAAACTTTTTGTATCATGCATGATGAAAGAGACATCTTCTGCGTGGTACACCCTGAAAAGGAATCGCTACATGGAGCTACCTCTGTACTTCAACTGTTCAAAACTTCTCTGCAAATAGAATTTAGGAAACCCAGAAATGAAATGAGGCTTGCCAATCAATATTAGTGTTCTCACCCGTCTCTCTGCTGGAGGTGTTAGAATAATAAGGCAGAAGCCCTCAGCAGTGCTGAGGCACATGGGACTGACATAGGATATCTTTGGTATCTCTGATTCTCAACCTGGGGGTCATGACCCCATGGTGGATAGTGAAGCTATTTCTGGGGAATGCAAAAGTTTCCTTCAGAAACTGAGTGTCTATTTAAATCTGTTTATAGACTTCCTGACTGAGAAGATAAGCTCTAGGAACTGTGTCCCTGACTAATGAATGTATGAAAACAGATTATGGCCAGATCCTGAGACAGGATGGAAAAATAGTGTTCATCCTCTTCCTTCAACTCTGCCCAGCAAAACAGAGCTGTGAGAGGTCCTCTGCTAGCAAAAGCAAATATTCTGTGTAACCGGGGCTTCCCTTAAAAAGGCCAAAATCTTCTCCCAGCCCTCCTCTGACCTGTCAATGCAGAAAGACTGTGCCATGTCCAGGCATGCCAACACACCTGCTCAGACATTGGTTAATGAGAGGCATCTCATAGTAAAACACTTTATAATCACCTCTCTTAGTGGAGGCAGCGCTGTCTTCATCACCAGCTCTGCAAAGTAACCACATTTCGCTTTACTTGTTTTCCTCCCTCAAGAGCCTCATTTCCTAGGTTTTATTTTCTATGTGGAAAGATACAGTGTTTGAGACACAGATGAGGTCACAAATTTTAAGTAGTACTGAAAGCAATGGGATCTGCATCACTGAAGTACTTCCAGGTACTATGTTAATAATAATAATGGAGCATTCCTCTACTTCATGACTTCTAGAGAGGCTGTCAGCTCTTGGAGAGTTTTGATGGGCTGAATGGAATAATGTTGGGTAATGCTTTGTTTTGCTGTGTTCTACTTGGAATCTAAGCAGTAGAAGTTTCAAAAATTGAATTTTAAAAGTATGCATTTTGCATAATGTTTGGGATTTTCTTTTTCTTCAATTTTTCACATTAAATTAAGTATAAAAATATAAATAATAACTGATTTTTTTCCATGTAAATATTGTATTTCCTTATTGCATACAGGAAAATAAAACTTGGTTTAAAGCAAAATATTTTCTTTTATTAACTTTTAAACACCAAATTTCAATAAAATATAATTTCACTAATTTCTTGTATTAGAGTACTATATTATCCCATGGTTGTTTACAATTTTGTAAATGTGACTTTAATGTCTTGATGTTCATTTCAGTATTTCTTGGAAATGTAAATTAATAGTGTTTGGTGATCTCAGCTGAGTTCCTAGTAAATGTCCACATCACAAACCCACTACACTTAATTTGGAATGATTGATAGTCTTTGCTTAACTGAGACCTAGGGCTGAGCCAGCCTGGGGACTTTATTACCTCCCATTCTAGTAAGGGTGGTCCAGCCAGGTCAAAGTCGAGGTCAATAGTAGGACAGAGAAGGCACTAATTTTACTTTGAAACAGACTGCTCTTCATGAAACAAAGAACTTCACTTTCCAGCACTATTTCATGACTAGTGATAATCTGCCTAGGAACTAATATAATACTATAAATACTATAAATACTATAAATACTATATTTTTCGCATTGTTTTTAATCATTGTAAGTGTAATATTTTAAAAACTCCTTTAGTATTAATCACTGATTTTGTTTAGAAGACATATTTTCTAACTATTTCAGAATTCTTCTACCTGATATGAGCTACTGTGAATGCTTTTGTGCCTTTCTTTTCTCATTTATTACAAAACAGAAACACCCTTAACATTTGTTTAAATTTTCCTCAGAGTAACTGGAAGTTTTCTCAGCTTTCTTGAAAAAGCAGCTATTTGCATGAAGTTTATGAAGTCTCAACATAGTTAAGAAAGGTGGTCTTACCTTTAAAATATATTTTCATGTACTAATCTGCTTAGTATTGCACCTATGATCAGTTCTGCTTATTTTAAAGAAGTCCATTAGGAACATGTTTTAATCCAAAGGAGCGTTAACATGAAGATTAGGGCACACTGAGAAAGCCAGAAGGAAGATAAATCAGTGAGTTGGGTTCAATTGCATATTTTGTTTTCTATTGCAAGACATTTCTTTTAAGTTAAAGCACAAAAAGATGGATGCAATGACACAGTCTAGAGCTGAGTCACAGCTGGAGTCACTCACGTCAGTCAGGTCCCAATTCAACAATGAATATAAATGTGTAAGAAGAATTTGTGCTGAACTTGTACTGAAGATAGATGCATACCAGCTAATCGCAGCTAATCAGTAATATATATGTGTGTATATATACATATATATACACACATATATATATATATATATATATGTAATTTATTTATTTATTTATTTATTTGGTCAAGAAGTCCGCACTTACAGCTATGAATTCTCTGTATCTCTGGGATTTTGACACTCCCTCATTTTTACAAGTATTTAATCAGAATTTATGTCTGATGTTTTCAGTGAATAATTTTCACTGCAGCATTTTAAAAATAAATAGTATCTGATTTATTGTTTGAAGAGGAAAACCTGTGTGAGGCTGAGCACCTGTACCTGCAGAGCCGGTTTCTGCTTACTGAAACTGTGGGTTGTAGGGACGCTGCTCAAAGAAAGAACACAAAGTGCTGGCTTTTTCCTTTTCTTACACCTAGGTGTAAGAGATTCAGATGCAATGCTCTAATGCATGAGAAGATGCAATACTTTCTCATTTCTGATGTATGTTTTTTTTTAGGATATTCATGAACTCTCTTAATGAACAGATCTCACTATAGCATTTTTAAATTAAAGAGTCACAGTTCCGTTTTATTGTAGTTTGTGCTGGATATCTTATGAACACACAGATGACTCAGCTAGGAGGGAGGTAATCCAATACAGCTTTGTGACATTGAATGATTCCTGATTTCTGTCATTGGATCACATCGCTAAAATATGAAAACGAAGGCTTTAAACTGAAGGAGATCGTGGAAGCTGGCTTTATTAAATGAATTAAACTACATCCTGCTCTTTCCTTTTGCTCATCCTCTTCAACCCAGTGACTAATTTTCTGATTGTGACTGAGTATGTAGTCTAGATCAGTATAAAATGAAATAAATATATTAATATAAGTGGACTGAAACAAAAGAGATCATCTTCTTGAGCTTGAAGGAAAACACCTTTCAGATGAGATGTCTTTAAAAAACGGACTATGGACACTCAACATACTAAAGCAAGCATGTTTAGGTTGAATTTATTTGCTACTGTTTCAGAATCTCTATGCTACTAAAACTCTTACAGAGGGATTAACATTGCACTGTTGATAAAAGATCAAGAAGACAACATACAATGACCTTGCTTTGTAAAAGTAAGGATTGAGTATCTAAAGACTTCTGGAAACAAAGCATGATCTGCAATGAATTGGAACCATATGGAGGAGTGAAAAACCGAAGTCTGAGAAGTAAACATTAGTTGACGTTCATAGTGAAGATCAAAAGCTCCCATAAACCATCTCCTACAAAAAAGATGGAGAAAGCTCAGATTGGAAACTTTGTTTATATTCTGCAATTCCTTTCACACCTCTTAAACTAATTCCTAGTACAGAAGAGAGACAGAATTTTATGGCTTAGCTATCAGGGACTTTATATATATGTTACAGAAAAATAGCCTGATTAATCTTTGAATTCCCTTAGCTTTACAGTAATGTAACTTTGAGAGGAATGGAAAAATGTCAGTGTAAGACAGGGAGTAGTGCTGTGAAAGCTACGATAGGTTGGGATTTTTGTATTTGTTTAGTCTCTTTTTTTTTTTTTTCCTTTATTTTTGCCCCAGGCTGTTTACATTATACAAATGGAAAAAAATATTCTCCCTACAAAGTCTGATGGTGATTCTTATGAATGAATCCACACTGCAACTGAGCTTCAGTAGATCAACTTATTTTCAGAGGTTTTCTTCCACTTTCCTGATTTTCTATAGTGGTGTTTTTTGTTTGTTTGTTTGCTTGTTTGTTTGTTTTTAATTAAATTTGATTTTATTTTTTTTTAGACAAGATGACAGTGGTATTTTATCTTTATCAATATTAAATTTGATCTCACTGACCTGCCATATTTGGCATGTATTTTAAAAAACACATAGTACCTTATAAAGTCCTGTAATCCTGTTTTTGGCAGCAGCTAAAATAAAGAGATAAATTGGAGTTTACATTTAGTTCATTCATCCCTGCTTCTATGACAGTGCAGCTAATTGTTCAAAGACATATGTGGTTACTCTCCTTTATATACACCAGGGTCTGGAATTACTTTAAAAATGTTAAGGTAAACATACAGGTAAATATTTCAAGATTACACCCTAAACAAATATAATTGACTGCTTTTATCTTAGAAGGTAATCTATTGTTTCTTCCACATATTTTTAAACTTTGGAATGAATCTATTTGAGAGAAAGCTTTTTTGTGTGTGTGTGTATTTCTGATATCTTCCCAAGTCAGTCAAATGGTATATTAAACTTATTTTTTTTTTCTTTAAAGTAATAACTTGTTTTATCCTGTTCTATAACTTAATTCTGGTATTTTGGGAGGCATTTTCATTGTAAAGAATGCAGATATTAAACTTAAAAGTAAGATTTTTGCAGACTGACTTTAAAAAGCATGAATTATGTTTGAAACGGTTTTTATTTTAAAAATTGGTTTTATCAAACCAGTTGGGAAAATATAATTGCTTTAAAGCTGTTATTAATACTACCTGCTCATTTTGATATTTTTCAAGTTCCTAATTTAATTTTAGGAGTTTTAACATGAAAATAATTGTTGAGATATATTTAAGCAAAGTAGGGTAGATTAATCCTCTTTAAAAGGTTTTACACTATAAAGTATTTTCTAATGATCTCAACTTCAAAGAATTTTAATGCTCACAATCATTGATTTAAAGGTTTGCTGGTTTGTCATTTGAAGATATAATATTAAAGTTATTTGCACTATTGACAACACACTGCTCAATGATTCTGCAATACTAGAAAGAAATCTACATTCTAAGTCTTTCACTATTATTAGTTTTGATTATATTGTAGTTTGAGGTTCTTTTAGACACACTGTTAGAGTCCACAGATAATCTGAAATCTAATTTCTTCTTCAAAAAGAAGAACAACTTTTCACTGACCAGTCGTGAAACTGAACAGCATTTCCACTGTCATAGTATGATTCAACCAGCCATACTTTTCATGATTAATTACTGAATTTTAATCTGAATAGATAAATAAATAAGTAAATAAGTACATAAGTAAATAAGTAAATACGTAAATAAGTAAATAAATAAATAAATAAACAAATAAAATGTACTGCAAATAAAAAAATGTCAGGATGAATTTAATTAACCTATATTTAGATTATAGATGCCCTTTGCCTAACCAAGGAAATCAGCCTGGTCTTAATCATTAGTGTGTTCTGCATTATTGTACTACTACAATTCTACACACTTGATTAATCCAGAGACAAAGATTTCCAGGAGAGACAAATGTGAGTCTTAGGAAGTCCCACTCATGGTACACTCATTTTTTCCAGTCTTGAAGATAGATTCTTACTGGCCCTCTTCATAAGAGAATGGTTAGCAGTCTTGGTACACACACTTACATTTGTTTTCCACTAGCTATGATCAGCAAAGCCCTTAAGGAACCTGAGTTCTCTTTCTTGGCTGCTCTTATCCAGCATGTCCTTCAGTCCAAGAAGCTTCTGTTAGAGTTTACCTCTGTAATTCATATATCCATCCAGTGCAGCCCTGATATCTTCCCTGAAGAATGTGTAAGATGTAGATAACAGGAAGATGTAAAACCACAGGGAGAAGGTATACTTGAGGAACAGACAATTTTGAGCTCCTTTGGAGTTAACCTGTTGGGGAAGTGAATCTTTCAGAGACCTCCTTTGGCATCCCCAGCCCCATTACTAAAAAAGCAATATCAAACCGCATAGAACTATTGTCCCTTCTGGTGCTGAGGCCACTGAGACCTTTAGTGATAGCCAGCAAGGAACTAAACTGCATGTACATATAGGTGTGCCGGCCCGAGATAGTTACCACTATGGGGGCATAAAAACCCCAGCAACTTCTGTCTTTCACATTTTACTCTCCAACAGGCATAGCACGTGTTAGTATGTCGCTGACATACTCAGTGTACCAAGCACCGTACGTAGCATGAAATGAGGTAACATAAAGCTTTCTTCCTCAGGAATTTATGACCTATTGGCAGTGAAGGGACAATGCAAACAGAAACCCATAAAATGATAGAGAGCATGGCAGAAGGAGAGAGGGAGGGATTAAGGAATTATTCAATTCTAAGAGGCTTACTTTTGTAAAGAAGGGTGGATGAGGTGACATTGTCTGGTTGTTCCAGGTGTAAGGCAGAGTAGGGAGAAACACAACGTGCATGCTGGATGAAGGAAAACCTGAGCAGAACAAAGTGAGTGACTGGGGAGAGCAGCAGTGTCAAACTCCAGTGGAAGATTTTCCCACATTCATTATATTTATAAGGTTCTTCTGCCATATGGATTCACTGAAGGTTTGAATGAGTAAACCCTGCATGCCACACTGGCAGTCACAAACGCCAGGGGCAATCATCCCCTACAGACACTGCTTAATGGTTCAGTGGTTTAGTCCCACAGAGAGTACTTCTACAACTTCTCTGTTAGAATTCCCGATGGTGTTAGAATGATGTGTACCTACACATCTCAATGTGCAATGCTTCTAGCAGCCTTTTGGCCAATTTCTGGGAGCTGAAAAATCCTCATTCCTAGCCTAGAGGGTGATACTAGGTAATATAAGGCAGAGATCCAAACTGCAGAATTCATGAAATCTTTCATCGTGAAAAACAACAGACAAATCCAATGTTGCCTGGAAGGGGAAATTTGAGTCTGCAAGCTGTTAGACGTTAGGTACTGATAAGGGAAGGGATCCTGCACTGCATTTAAACAAAACCAAAAACAGTAAACACAATTCCAGTTAGAACAGGTCATTTAAAGTCTTTCCTGCCCCAGGCTTAACATGACACTTAAGTGCTATTACATGAGAAAAGAAAAAGCAGTTCAGAACTCATAACAAACTGCTTTTCTCCATCATTGAGGCTAAAAGACAAAAGGATTCCTCTAAGCAAGGGAATTTCTGTCTGCAAGAACATGTTGTAATTTCATTGGACTGCCTCTTTGTGCAAGTCAAAGAAATACATACTGCTTTAAAAAAGAAGAAATTTGAAAGGAAATAAAAAAATCTTCCATAAAAAAAATCTTCCATAAAAAATATAAGTAGGCTCCTATTTGCACACTAACTATGGTGGAAAAGTCAATGAAGCTAAAGAAGCTTTTTAGTTCAAAAGGAAAATACTGTGTTCACCACGGAAAATTGCAGGGTTTCCCTGGGCTCCTCTGGGAAGAGCACTTTTGATTATTGTTCTCAAAATTCCAGTTCTCACATTAGAAATTTGCAAATGTGAAACATAGTGTCTTTATCCCCAGGGTAAAAATATTTATTAACAAGTTTAATCCCTGAAATTGAAGTTTACCTTGATGAAAGTAAAACTAGTCACTGACTGTGAAACCACTGCGTGGAAGGCAGTGACATAGATAATTCAGCAATACAGGGGAAGTAAACTCTTAAGAGCAGAACAAAATAGTTTTCCGAGTCAACTAAATTTTTGTAACTACTCTGAAATCAGGTTAAGATATAAAAATTGTGAGAACTATCCTGAACTTCTTCCTTCCATCTGTGTCAACTAAAATGCTTCATTCTGGTAATTTTTGGCAATTTAGTTATGTCAAACAAGTGAGAATTTTCAACCTGAGAATAATACAAACTACGTAATTAAATTTTTGTTTAATTAATTACCTACAAAAATTGATTTATTTTCCAATTTGCTCTTGAATGTTACGTTGATTAAAATGCAAGTACCTCAAAATGTATCCCCCTTTAGTAATATATTGAATATATTGACTCATGCCTGACTCTACCTCAAAATGGAAATATAAAGATGTAATTCCCAGAGCAAGTGCTACCTTGCTCCAGGTTTGAAAGCAGAAGCCACATTATCCAGCAAATGAAATTCAGATCCCATCCAGAGGAACTACCCTTCAGGACAAAATGACAATTCATATTCTGTGAACTCTTGGAACATCTGAAATTTTCCCCTACTGTCAACATTATAATGATAATGCTCCTGTGTGATAAAGTAGTCTAGGTCCTTCCAAAGAGAGATTGTTAAGACTTCTAAAAACAAATAGGGCTTGATAGACTGTCATATTTTTCACTTTATCAGCTCTAAAAACAGAAATTCTGTGAGTGAAGTAAACTATGATTTATTCATAACTTTTCAATCACATTTTGTTTCCATACTTTGCCGAGCATGGACGTAGTCTTTAAATAAAAGAAAAAAAAAACCGTATCTATATAAACAAGATTCTGTGTGGTATCACTTCAACAAGAGATGACTACAGCACTCCCCCCTAAGAGCGGAAGTCCAAAAGGTATGGACCACCCATAGCTTCTCCTGAAGTCTGTAGGTATATTCTTCAGTACAACATTCATGACTTTGTGACTTTTAAACTAAACTCTTTTACTAGAGTAGCTGGGATCACTTATTTTGGTATTGAACATAGCTAGAACTGTGTAAGTTCACTTCCTGTCCACCTAGATTTGTACCAAACTGTAAATGCTACTTCACCCACCCAGGTGCTTGGATGAAACAAGGGAGGTACATGAAGCTTCTGGGGAAATTATTTCAAATGGAAAAGGAAAAACCAAAACCACCAGCAATAGGATTGGACTGCCATATCTTAGCTGGGGTAGCCCAACAGGGTTGTAGCTATTGTCGTTTTCCTACTCACTGCTCCTGTGGCTCTGGAGGATGATGGTACAAGGGCAGGTACTGTGGCATCTGCTTCTGGATGGAGGAGAGATGTTCAGGCTGGCTGCCTCTCAAACTCTGGTTTTTATCCATCACTTCCAAGACCGGTGACTTTGTTTTAGGTTTTCAGCCTTAATCTTGTATCCCTCTTTTCTCTTGTATAATTATAGATTCATGATTTTATATCATACCTTAGGATTTGCAAGCTTAGACTCTCAGGTGCTTGATTTATTTGCAAGGCATATGATTGTGAAAAGGGGAAAAGAGTCTTTGACCTTAATTCTTTTGGTCTATTACACCCTTATGAATACCCTCATACACTTAGAGCCCACTTCTTAATTTTGGTTCATTCTTTTCTTACCTCTCCTCATAAGTCATTTAATTTAATTTCATTGCTTTCATTATTTTTTAAAAAACTCTTCTGTTTGCCCTGGTGCATTTCATATTTTCTTCTTCAAATGCTACTGCAGTTCTGCATGGCCCACAGACAGCACAATAACTCCAATACTTCCAACACAAACAGCATACAAATGTAAGAAAAAAAGTGTATGTGTCATAGAGACAATGTGTGCAAAAGAATGTTGGATGCCAAGGCTAATCAAATTCTATTCTTTCACTTCACCAAAAAGAAACAAGGCATCAGTAACATGCAAAATTATAGTTCTTTCTCCCTTTTCCTACTACACTGAGCAGAATTGTCTATCCCACACCAAAATTCTCTGAAATAGTGAAAGTTAAAATGGAACCCCTACTGATTGCTTGGGCAGTTGTAGGGGTGGGTGACTTAATTATTGTTTCAGACAGCTGTCTTTGTTAATTTCTTTGTTTTAATTTTTATTATTTTTATTCCCAATATAGGGAAGTAAAAATATGATGTCATGAATTTTTAGAAGTATTGACACCACAGAATAGTTTATCTTTTTAAAAGCCACCACAGTCTATTATACAATAACACACATACTGCATAATAACATACATTTGTGTAGCATTTAGGAAATGTGTGCTACTTACCTGATGGACTAAAATAACTGCCTCAAAGCTGCTACAGTCTTTAAGGTAAACATATGTTTTGGAATGCATACTAATTTTAAAAACATATATTATTTACCCCATATGCTGTAATTACACATTCTATTTTATACATGTATATAGAAAAGCACACTTCTTAAGTGGATTTTTGTCATGATGGTTCATAATAGTTCCTTCAGAATCTATATGTCTATCATGTAAAGAAAGTACTTTGATGATAAATCAAGTATTTTCACCCAGTTTTACTTATTTGTTGTTTGGGAGTACTGAGAATTCTTTGTCTGCTTTGGATTTTAAAGAGATTAAATCATAATAGGCAACACTGTAAGCAAGTGGTACTCGGAGTAAGTATGATATGTCTGTGGGAAAGTGCCAAACTGCTTATTTGTTAAAACCTGACTTTGTATTCAAGGGTGGTATATGTCCTTGGGCAAAGTGTTAACAAAATGATCAGTGCAGAGTGGTGCCTGAAGAGCTCTAAGACCCTGATCCAGCACGATTAACTCAGATAGTTCACCTGTATGTGGATACACCAGCATTTTAGATGTGCAGAACTAATTGCCCTGCAGGAAGATGTTAAATGGTTAATGGAGAGACACAGTAACCTCTGAGGCTCTCCAGGGTACAACCCAGTCCATAAGGAATATATGGCTAAGTTACCTTTTGTTTTCCCTCTGCAAAGGAAAGGTTCACAAATAGAAATTACTACTTTTGGTGAAAAAGAAACCTTCTACAGTTCAGCTCGTATATGTATGTGGATGTTTTGAGTTTGGATGTGTGCAGTTTTGTTACAAATATGTCATACATTTTGAGGTGGTGTTGTTTTGTTTGTTTGTTCATTTGTTTGTTCATTTGTTTTTATGTCATGCTGAAGCTGTGGACACAAATCTGCTAACCGTGAATTTGGCCACAACCTTGCAGAAATACACTTGACTCTTTATCTTTTTCCTTTATAAATCAGGACATTCTTATTATACAAACTGAACAAATTTCTCATTCCTACACCAAATGTGTGGAAACATTTATTTTATTTTTATTTTTAGTATTTAATTTCCACTAGACATAAGCGAATTGTGAGAGAGCTATGTCAAAGTTATATAATTTCATTAGGAAAATTAAAATTATGACTTACTCAAATTAGTACGATGTTACTTGCTCAGCCAAAACCAGAGCTTTCTTGTCATGCAAACAAAAACATTTTTAAGGCTAAAAGCAAAATAAAATTATTGGGAATGTCAGTTTGAAAGACTATAACATATTTGAGAAAGGAAGTTATTAGGAAGCATAAGAATATAAATGGTTAATGACATCTATTACCTCAACACCTATATTTTTATATTTACAACAGTCAGACACACCTTTTCATTCTATGTAGAACTAGAAGTAACATAGGTAAATGATTATCCATTGTGAATTAGGGTACCTGACCTCACATGTCCTCTGCAACACAAGGTCTAGGTTTTTAATAAAAAATCATTATTATTTGAATAATATAGGATGCATTTTGTAAACATTCATTAAAACTAAAAATACTACATTAAATGGATAGTGAAGTTGGAAGGATACCCTTATTGTTGGAATAATTAAGCATACAACTGTCTTTATGTACCCAGGGTGTAAAGCCTTGAACATTGCCTTTCTCAGAGCAACAAAATGCTAATACTAGACAGCTGTGATACCTAGGAAAGGAGCCCTTATTTGAAGACCTTTTTTTTTTTTTTTTTAATTCAGGCTTCAGATACCTAAAACTACAATTGCAGTCTCACTCTAAACAAAAGCCATTTGTTGAATAGTGGCTTGTACTTTTTACATAAAAGAAACATAACATGCTGTGGTACTACAGCTAATTTAATATAAAAATTTTTAAATGATATAAAACTTTCATGCTAGAGGCATATAAATGACCGGAATAGTTACTCTTAACATAAACCAGGGACAGTTTAACCTCTGCAATGTTTTATTGTTCTGTGTCAGAACAATGTGACAGCTACTAATTGTTAGCTGTTGTTTTTTGTTGCCTGAGGGATCAGTAAAAGAAAAAAAAAAGCCTCAGAGAATCTGAGGGGAAGACAGAGGGAAGGTTATATAGTGTGCTATCATGAATAAATATTTGCAAGGCATCTTCACTATAAAGCATAGCTGTTTAGAGCAATGTAGCCTACTTTTGACTCTGTGATCTTTCACACTAAATTATGCCAGGTAGACAAAACCCCTCTGTTTAGATGAACAAAATTTTAAAGTAATGCTAATGAAAGCACTTCCATTAATTTGAAACTATCAAAGCCACAAAGAGCAAAAAATCAGTAAACATAGTATATTTTCAAATGTTAGTTACTTAACAACATTCTCAGTCTGAGTGGTTGAATTCAATGATGGTGTGTCCATTGTTTACACAGTCTCGATTGTCTGCACTGGGCTTAAGTATGGGTCATAAAATATACACCTAACCCACAGAAGAATATAAGGCTTTGGTTGTGTCTAGGCTGACAGTACTTCTTTTCTTAGAAAGAAGGTAAGATGAAAAGTAAGTATGTGTTTTACAAGAAAAAAGTAATTAAAGAAATGAAGTCCAGATTCTGAGTAGAATTGAAGAGACAAAGCCGACTGGTCTTTAATAAGAAAGACAAGATATAGTGCTTGGGTACTAAAAATTTAAGAAGTAGTTACATTCCTACTAAAATCAATGGGAAAAAAATAATGAACAAGTTCTCAAAAGAAATAGTTAAACATTTGTGGAAAAAAAATTGAACTCAAAAGTCTTATAGAAGTCAAGAGGTTGTAATTATTGACTAACTTGCCTGAAGAATATGCTATTTAAGGACTTAATCAAATAGTGGTGTATATGGGCCAAGAGTCACTACTGTTCATCATAAAATCAGCAATAAATGCCTCCATAATCCCTGTATTATACAATAATAAAATTTTAACAGATATGGGACTCAGCCCCACTTTCATTAAACTCAGTAGCAAGGCTTTCACTAATTTCACTAAGAAAGTGGCCTTTCTTTCTATCCAGTAACATATCTGTTAAAAACCAGTCACGATTGATACATTTTTTTCTATTTTTTTTTTAAAGGAGCAAACATCTAATCTGATTATACTGTATTGCATAGTCTAATTTAGGAAAATGTATAGTTTGTGGTCCACCGTAAGTTAATTTATTCCAATTTTATTTTAAATTTGTTAATATAATCATGCTCATATATCTTTACTGTATTTAAAAACATAGCAGATTGAAAATATCTTGGTTATTTTTTACACTTTAAAAGCACATAATAAAAGGCATATATAAGGAAAATTGGTTAAAATGATGAGCACATCAAAGATTTTGTAGATCTTGTAACCACTACCTGAGGTTATAAAAGCTTGTATATTATTTGAAATACACAAATTTCTTCTTATGATGTCTCTAAATTACTGCTGCAAAATATGGGATAATGTTAGATCACTGTGGAATATAGAAGAATAGTATCCAGATTGTGAAATTGCCCTCCTCTGTAAGGGACAGTTTAATGGTCTGAATGTGAGCACACAATGCGCATTTCTAATAATAGAGAGAAAAACACTGGGGATATTCAGAAATGCTAATGAGAAAACACACCAAAAGAATATGTAATAATCTACCAGTTCCTGTGCAGTTTTATCTCTAAGGGGGTGGAAGAGAAAAAAAAAAAAAGCTTAAACAAGGCCTATTAGCACTAAATACTTCTGCCAATATCCCTCACAGTAGGGGAACTCCTCCAGCAATTTTCACGATTAATTACCAGTGGCAAGCGTATTCATAATCTGGTGTTAATTTAGCAGTGTCTGAATGAACTCGGCTCTGGCATGCTCAGTTATTGTTTCCCTGCTACTAGTAGGATGAACTACTTGTTCAGGTCATGCTGAGTCAAAAGAGTGCTAATGTGTTTATATAAACACTACAAACAGCACCTGCTTTAACTACACTTTTTATTATTATTTTCTATCACCAGTTACAACATAAAATCCTTTGGTGCAAGAATGCAAAAGAAAAGCAAATACAACCACAGATTGTGTTTGAAAGAGAAATATCGAATACAGTCAGAAGATGAAGTAAAAAAGTAATGTCTTTATAAGTTCTTTGAATCAAAGCTTTTCTGTCCTTATTTTACAAGGTTTGGAAAGACTGTTAGTAGCTAATTTGTCAGCTGCTCCTGAACACTGTAGTGCTTCCATTGAGAGCATCTCTTATTAGCAAGACAATGAAGTACACAGAACGAAGGTATGAACCAGACAAACCTAACACACTCTTTCTGTTAGAGCCAATCTTATTTTTTCTTGTTTCTTTATTTTTCTTTTTTCTTCTCTTAGTAGTATATTTTAGAGTAATTTTCATAATACAACTTTGCTGATCCTATAGGTTACCCAAGGAGAGCTATTCCTGATAGGATTAATTGCCCAACATGCATGACTTGCTGATCAGTGACAACCCCGATTGGTTAATGAGGATTCTCAGATGTGTAATTACACAACCACATCTGCACAGGTTGGAGTCCATTACTGAAGTCGTTGAAAGAAGTATGATTTTTATAAAAGCAGTTATATGCTCCAGGGTGTGCATTGTCAGCCTCATACCCTTACTGTATTTGAGGCTTACACAAATGACACCATAACTGCACACTAGATCCTATGTTCACTTAAAGGATTTATACATGCTAATTAACATAAAGCATGATTTTCACATTTATTGTAGTAAGGCCAATGGAAAAAAATAAGGGCATATATTCTTTTCTCTTTTCACACAGAGAGAACCATTACAGTAGGTAAGTGCATTGGCTTCTTATGTTAAAATATAAAAAACCTGCAATGGTTTAAATGGTGTAACATTAAAGTATTACTTAGATGACTGGCGTGCTGAAGGAAATAACATAAAAGAAGAAGAAGTATTTTCAGACAAGATTATAAGATCAGAAGTGGAGAACCTTTAAGATTTTTACTGTTCTAGACAGGAAATGAGATTGATACTACTGTGCATACTAAATTTCTAGAGCATATTTTATTTTTTCTAGCACTCTGTATTTATTTATAATTTTAATGTTCTAGAGTTGATCATATTTGTACGTGTTGATTAAAAATATTTGAAGTACTTGCTAGTTGATTAGAATTCATTAACAAACAGCTGTAGCACAGCAGTGCCTAACAAAAAGAAGGATATTTAGGTCACACAATATAGCTCTCTATTCCTCAGTCTTCATTCACACAGATTTCTGCATGTTGCTAACTGGAATTAAGGTAGTATTCATGAAATAATGTGTAACGAAACCTCTTACAATTTGAAATTAAATCTGCATTATTCCTAGCAAAAGAACCAGTCACAACTGTAATTCCACCCCAGAGGACTTACAAAACACAGACCTTAGTGGGCTGGGTGCACCAGTGAAAGGGATGGAATTGCTGACTTTACCGTCACACAGTGCACCCAAAATCCATCAGCTAATATATTTGGTGAAAACATCTCCGTCTAGGATCCACCAAAGCTATTGCAAGGTCTGTGATTATCTCAATATTTTTATATAAGGTGTTTTCCCCCTGTCAGTCCAGCTAAAGCCTCACAATAAGCAGATGTCTTCAGCAAAAAGATTTTAAATTAATGTCTCTGTCCTCAATGCTGAGTCTTCAAGCTTCATCCAAAGTGCTACGTTTAAGTAAAAGCAGCTTAAGACAAGATATTGTGGGTATCAAATTATCAGCCTCAAGCAGGGAAGGTACTCCTAACTGTGTCCAATGTGTTACTAATTGAGAGCCGGAGGAAAACAAGGTATTTTGCTTCTGCCTTTCTGAGCTTGCCTCACTATTGTATCACATCTCTGATGTTTAATAGAAAAAAAATCATATCTAGGGGGTTTTGTTGTTTGGTTAGTTTTTGGCTGGCTAAGACAGTGGTTCATACTGGGGCTTTGCTAACAGCACTTGGCTCCATATCTGTAATGTACAAGGCACACAAATCTGCCACTGTGATACTAAGGGGGGTGGCAAATGGCCACTGAGCAGACAGGAACAATGGCCCCATTCTGCATGCACACACGGTGGGACAAGGAAGGAGCAGACGGAGGCATTTCGGGAGGGTTAAAGGCCAAACATATGGAGCCTGAAGGAGCACTGGGTGCCCACTCAGCTCCTCAAGCTACTAAGGGGCCTGCCCTAACCTTGATTGTTGAGGAGGAGCCACTAGCTGGGTGAAGATTGCTTGTCACATCAGGGCCCCCAAGGTGCCTCCCCCACCATGGGCTGAGAAAGCCAGACACAGAGTCCAACCAGCAAACAGTACCTTTAAAGGATAACTTTAACATGTTCACAGGAAGAGAGGTTGGTAGTACGAATCTTTACTTCTAGATTAAAGGCACAACTCCCTTCAAGAGAAAGATAGTGAGTAGAACAGCACTCTGGTTGCTGGAAAGCGTCTCAGATATATTCAGGATATCAGCAGTTATGTGGAGAACTAAATGTGAAAATGTGTTTGTGACCTGTTGCTTATGACATTGGTTTTTGTTTTTCTAATCTGCTCAGCATAGAGGATATGGAATTGCAGTGAGATGGAAACTGAAACTTGGTTTCCTGCCGTATTTTCCAGTTTAGACAGGCAGGGAAGTGTGTCCTGGCCTGAAGATTGCATCAGAATTGGATCCATGCTCATTGAATGCTGTTCTATCACAAGGGTATGCAGCTTAATTAAACTAAGCCAATTTGAGAAGGACTAGGCCAGTGGCAGCTAGAATTCCTTAAATGTTTGTTACAATCTTGTCATCATTTGAAAGAAAGAAAACAGAGATAAGGACTACAATGGGACATAACTCTACTTCTTACTACCTGGGCACTGTGTAGCAGGCAAACTACTCAGGGCTTAGCTCCAGCTCTTCATTCTTCCAGTTGACAGCCACCAGGCTGTGTTTGTAGCAACCTGCAGTCTGAATCTGAACTAAGAAGTTGGACATAATCAAAGCACAATGTCTCCTTGTCCTATATTCCTTCCCATGGGCCCCGTCAAGTGCAGTGATGGGAAAAGGTAGATGGGATGGGGTTCTCCTCTGGGGCAGCAAAGTTATGCCAACTGTACATCTGCACTTATAGGGATTTTCCTCAAGACAGATAATTCCCATCAGTGGATGGCAAGTGCTTTCTACTCCATTTGTACTGTCTTTGTATAACAAATAGAGCATGATCAAGAAAACTTCCTCAGACATCTTGAAGATTCCAAATCTGGCATACTTGCTGGGATGCTATCTGTTACATATATGTGTTTCATCAGGAACTTGATTACAACGGTAATACTCTTATTTACTTGCTATGTCATCTTATTGCAAAATGTAACAAATGTGTGAATTCTTAATAATCTCTAGCTTTGAGCTGCATTGATCGGGAATTCTGTAAACAGCAGTGGCTTCAAAGTGATCAACTTGAGTCCTGGCAATTACCCAAGTAAAGCATGACTATAGCTATTTGCAGAAACTATATACTGAATTAACAATTCTGTTTCTTTGCATTTATATCAAAGAATGCAAGAGATCACTGTAGTTTAAAAGAAAAAAAAAGGAAAAGAAAAAAAAAAGAATCCAGCAGAGCATCTATACTTATTTTTAACTTGATTTTGGTCATTATTATCCCCATACATGACTCAAGATTGCTGGGTAATTAGGCCATATATTGGCACTTCAAATTAAACGTTTAAAGATTTGCTAAGGAGGAAAACTTCCCCAATGAAAAAGCAATGCCTTCTTTAATTGTATGTAATTGGCTTAATTATTTATGTCTTGGAATCTGCAAATTAATAAAGTCTAATTAAACTGAACTGAAATAGATTTTCAAGCTTGAACATTATATAATTTTTTTTCACGTACTTGTATATATTGTGGTTTATTTAGCACCAGGCTGCAATGAGTTTATTTATCTTATATATCTTCTAGTATGTTACAGAATAATTTAAAGGACCCTTTAGTACTTACAAAATATGCATTTATACTTAAAAAAAAAATAATTCACTGACTATTTCATGCTAGGAAAAAAAAGCATAAACAACTAGCTCAACACCCATGTAATCCCTTGAAGGAATGCTTTCTTTAGCTTTCACTGGCAGGCAGCAGAGCACAAATTTGCTACAGATATTTCACTTGAGAGCAAAGGCTGAAGCAAGAAAAGATGGACAAGTTACACTTAGGAGATAATTTTCCTCAGAGACCGCTTCTGTGAGCACCTCTTGGAAACTAATGAAAATCTCTCCTTTACATTTGCAGAGGCTAAATAGTGGAGCTCTCAATCTACATGAAATTGTGTAAAAAATATGTATCTGCAGCCACAGAAACATGGTACTTCTGAAGCAAAGTGTGCTCCTTGGATCAATGTGCAGATTAATCTACTTTTACTGGCTGCACAAGGGCTTTTAGCCTATGTTTCAACAAAGCTGATAGTTTCACTGAGAACCCTCAGGTTTCATCTGTGGAGCCCAAGCCAAGCATATTAATTCCCCATTGGTCTCTGCTGAGCCCTGAGATACTGTAGGGTGTCTGCCCAGGGTTTGTGACCCCAGAGCCATAGGGTGACAAACCCAAGCCTGCTAAGGACTCCCAGATCACATGCCAAACATAATAACTTCTGAAGAAAAGGAAGAGTTGATAATGGTTCCACATGATTTTTTTTCTTTTGAGAATTAGATAATCCCTCTAATTTGAAGAAATCCTGGTGAAAATAAAGACAATAAATGACCCTGATACTTGACATTTCAAACTTGAATTGCTCAAACTTTAAGCCCACGTATACCTAAGTATCTTTTATAATCTTTGCAAAATAGATACAGTAGCCAATATTTCTTGGTCTCTTCAGCTGCAATGCAACAGTTCTGAGGAACAGAACCTGAGAAAGAAGTGTGTGAGAGGAAATTCAGGTCAGCTCTGTCTGATTTGGGCATTAAGACACTGGAACATCACACTGATTCCTCATGTAAAAACAAAACAAACAATCAAACAAAAAAACCCCTGAACAAACAAACACACAAAAACCCAAACCCCAAACTGATGACAACAAACAAAAAACAAACCAAAACCAGAAGATATAGGTGAGATCTACCCAGACTTAAAATGGAAAGGAAGACAGCTGCAGCAAGAGAAGCTATTTGTCTATTGGAAGTGGGTGGGGAGAATAGAGCTGTTTCCAATCAGTGCAGCCATTGTTTGCTGGGGCATATGGAATGAAACACTTCACTGACCTAAGATGTCACTATGACCAGATGTCATCATTTTTTCTAAACTTTGACTTGGTAGAATCACCAACATGTTTTGCACTTACAGTTTTATGCTACTAGGAAACTCAGTGATTTGCCTTAGCAATTCCTTTTCCAGTCTACATCCAGCTTCCAGTTTAATTCTGAAGCTGTCCATTAAGTAGAGTTTATGTAGGTACCACTTATCAGTAACTTTTTTTTCTATTTCTCTTTTACATACATACATGTATTGGCCAAGGTTGGCTTCTTGCTCCTGTCTGCCAGATTTTCCCCTTGTCAGGAACTCTGGTAATTGCAATTATGTTCTTGTTTTGATGGTACAAAAATACTGGGAAACTTAGATTTGTTTTCTGTGGCAGGGATACAGTGGCCTTCCTTTGGCCTCTTCTCTTAATCTGCAGCAACGTTAAATGCAGAAACTGTCTCGAGAGGTAAGTAATTAAATGACCTTTCCTAACCCACGCAGAACAAAGAGAGAGAGAGATAATATGATGAGGCTATGCTAGTCTAGTTGTCTTACCTGTCCCATGCCTTATGCTTTGCCACTCACAGAGGAGTTTAGTATGTTACTAGTAATGGTATTTATATTTTCTTTCCTCCATCTCATCCTGTTTGTGTTTTCCCTTTTCACCATGTAAGTCTTACATCTCTCCCACTATCTAAAATTCAATGTAGACATTTATTCCTTGTAAACATTTACTTCTTGTAGAAATATATACATATTTTACCAGCATAATGCAATTTCTGTCACATCTGCATTTCTTCAGGAAGAATATCAGCAACCTTGTTCACCTAAGGTAATATCCTTTAGCCACCTCTCTGAGTAACAAAACTGCTGTTAACTTGAATTTCATTTCAAGCTGTTTCAATATGTGGTTAAAGACAGCACAACATCTGTTTATAGAATATAGTCTTAGTTCTCTTGTTCAATAAGAAAAGGCCAATAGTGGCCTTCGTCCTACTGAAGCTGCAATACGTCTACAGAAAGACAGCAATGTACTAATTCCAAACTTGCTAAAAAAGTTTTGAATTTTTTTTTTTTTACTGAAAGGCCAAAGGGTAGTCCACTCTTTTGATTCCTCCATAGAGCAAATTTAAAAGCAGTCAATTTTCCTTATCAAAGACATATAGATACAAACAAAGTTGTTGACATGTACGCTGGGCTAGGTAGAAGAACGGAAAATACAGATTGACTCCAGCATTCACAAGAGACTCAAAGAAAATATCTCAAAGTTGACTAGTTCATAGGTCAGCTAGATGCTCCCCTTAGATTCTAGGCAGGCTGTCATTTTAAAATTATAACTCATTACTGAGTTCCAGACTCAAAAATTACACTATTTACTACTTGTAAATAGTAAGACACTATTAAAAATAATCAGTGATTCAAAGCTGAATCTTTCAGTAAAGAATAAACTTTTCAGAAAAAAATATTGCAGAAATCAGAAGAAAAAGCAACAACAAATGCATTTGGAACACTTTTTGCTTGAACGTGATGTCTCCTTTTTCATATCTGCTGTAGATGCTCAGTATTGGGGAATCTAAAAAAACCAAACAAACATGAGACTGAGTTTCAACACTGAATATGCTGAAAAGAAAGGTTGTAAAAAGAAAATTAAAGGAAGAACCTACTGATCAGAACTAGTATTAAACATTAAATCCTTCAATTGACTTAATTCCTAAATTAACCAGGTTTATTCAGTGTCAGTATCAAAGTTTAGTTTTCAAATCTTAGATTTAATATTTCTGTCAAATGAGTAACAAAACTACAATGTAGTTTGTTAGGAAGTTTGAAATGTAGAAGTACAAATCAAAAACATGAAAGTAATTTTCTAATTTTTATGAACACAAGACACAGACTTATTAGGAAAGGTGACAAGAATTAGAAAGACTGAAAGCTCAAGCATACTATTCTGGCCTCCACATCACAAACA
Source organism: Columba livia (assembly GCF_036013475.1). Classification (NCBI taxonomy): domain Eukaryota; kingdom Metazoa; phylum Chordata; class Aves; order Columbiformes; family Columbidae; genus Columba; species Columba livia. The sequence goes on from NC_088642.1 coordinate 25,576,224, forward strand.
CAATTATAGTCAGCTCACATAGTACCACTATGGAAAATGGTTATATATTAAGATTTAAAGGTATTACAAAGTAAAGAAGAGCTTCCTATTTAACCAAAGAAGATGTAGGTGTCACTCTGAAGGCTTGTAAAGATATTCTGTTGATCTATTTTATTCATGGAAAATGTAGGCAGATGTGACCCTCTGCAGAGGGATTAAAAACATCCACTTCATTAATGTCCAAGTATTTGCTTATTTTAGAAGTGCTGCTCCTTTAAAAAGATAGGCAATCCTGGGTTGCCACGTGTTGTGCAATGCTTGCTGAGATTTTACAGTTAAGGAGCACAGTCTGTAAGATAATAACCCCCTGATTAAGGTAGGACTATGTATATTGCGCAGAGGTGTGAAATTACAGAGATCTTTTGCAAAGTTCATCCATGTATTCAGAAAAAGAAACAAACTGAAAAAGGTACATGATGATTACCATGAACCATAACAAAACATGATAAATAATTTCAAAGCTTAAAAAAGGGCTGAGCTAAATAAATTTGGAAAGTTGGCATGGGTAGAATTACCCCTTTAATTGATACAGACAGCTAGAGCAACATGTATTTGAAAATTTACTTTCAGATTTCCTATCTCTCCAAGGTCAAACATTTTGGGGCTTTTCTCAGGCTCACATTTTCTCTTTCATGTTCTTTAAGAACCTAATTCTTTAGGGAAAAAAAGGAAAAAAAAGAAAAAATGTCCAAATGTGGTGTTTTTCCATGTGTAGAAATCTATTTTTTTCTACCAGGTTTGTACTCCATTCCTGCAGAAACTTTAAGATTCTTTAAAAGAATGTTCAAAATTAGGTGAAGGGTAAAATTATGAATTTCCCACTTGGAAGAAAGTGGCTTAAATTCTATCCAATTATTTGCCATGGCAACCAGCTAAACACAAAAGGGCTGGAATGGATGTAGAGTACTGCCTCTATAATCATCACTGTATGTCCTTCAAATCATGGATATGCAGCACCACTATCCCAATCTACTTCAGGGCCATAAGCCTACACAGTAATTATATGCTTTGGAACACTCCACTTAAGTGCATCAATAATATAGTGAGTGAACACGTTCTTTAATTCTGCACCTGTAAATGGAGAAAAAAAAAATCTCTATCAGAAAATGGGGAAACAAGGGAAATCAGATTATTGCATTATTTTTAATCTACTTTCTGATATACCAAGTCCCACAAATTTCTAATTTTAAATGATCTATTAATAATCAACAAGTGAAACTGCTGGCTAAGTGTATTTCAGAACTATGATACATGTTTATAAAACAAGTAAAAATGAGGAGCTCCAGATTAAGGGCTTCACCACATCAATTGTTTCTTTTCCATGGAGCTCACCGTGTTTCCACTAGCAGATTTCCATTAGTGTATTTCCATGAGTTTTGCAGCTTGGATAAGTGATTTGCAGAACCAGACCCCACACAGTCACATACGTAAGGTCCACCTTGACCTTCATACATGTAAATCTCTCCTGTTAAGGGCTGTAAGGGAGGAAATGTAACTTGTCATTTGTGTTTCAAATGTGGTCTGGGCAATTTGGGCCTGGATTGCAGACCAGGAGATGTGAGTTCCTCTCTGTCTCTGTTATTGAGCTGTTAAAGCTTCACCTTTGTGTGCCTATTTGCCCTCCTGCTCTTCTTCCACTCAGTGTTTGTCTTGTGAACTCAATGGAGCAGGAACTGTCTCTTTTCTGTTTGTACAGTGCTTTGCACAATGGGTCTCAACTGTGCTTGTCTGTAGGTGTTAATACAAAATACGATCAAGATAAACTCAGGTTAGCTTTGAAGTTCATTGCTTCTATTTCAGGTCTAATAAAGTCTTGTGTGTTCTGCTTTATTTTTTCCAACTGTATTAGGTGGCTCATAAAAAAAATATTTTTCCCTCTGAATCTTGCATTGTTTATATTCTTAGACTATCAACAGCTATAATAATTATAATTATAAAGGATAATCTCTATCATAATTAATGCTAGAACTACACCTAGTAACGTTTAGCTGAATAATAAAATGGATGTTACATGGTTTTAGGGAGCTGACTCTGATTAAAAATATAGGCTTACGGGTGAGCATGAAGCTCAGTTTTGGAGCTACATACTTTGTATGGGCAACTGTACATTCATAGTTGTAGATTTTTTCTTAGACAAGGAAAGGGAGAAGCAAACACCAGCCAGGGTGGAGCTGATATGAGTAAACAGTTCTGCAACACGTTAAGACAATTTAACAGAATTAAAACACGAACCTAAACTTAAACCCCCTCAACAATCTAGGACTGATTAATGCTACCCCAGATGCCTAACCTCACATGCAAATTTCTAAAAATGCTCTTTACTCCAGTGAGCCAACTCTTGTGTCAGAAATTTGGATTTTAGATTATGTATTTAACAGCCATAACTACTGGACTGATAAGATTTAATAAAACCTCAAGATTTAAAGACATACAGATGCTTAAACCCCACAGTTCTGCAAAAATATTCAAAATCTTTTAAAATGAAGAACATATAAAACAGATAAGAAGAATCTACCAATATGATAATTTAAACAACACCAGAAACTTCATGGCTTCTAAGCAGATGCCCTGATTGCTGAGAAACAACTTTCAGATTTTGATAACTTCAGATTATTGACACCAGTATTTATTTATCATTCTATGAAAGCAAAAAAATGAAAGTGTTTGGGAGAATTCTCATCTATGCATCTACGCATCTCTCCTGCATCTCTTGCAAGGTGTTAGAATGTCATGGCCTATATATACCTCCAGAATACAAGCAATAGCACACCATAAGAAGTCTGTTAATGCTGGTGCTTAAGTCTAAAGCCCTCAGCCGAAATAATGATCCCTACTTTTCTGCCAGAATGAGACCTCTGACAATTAAAAAGAAATATTTTGTTATTTTCTCAGGCTGTTACATTTTTCACATCCAAGAATAATACAGAAGTTAAAAAAAGTTATAATATACATCAATTTTCAGGTCTAATATTTCAGGAAATATTTCAAGAAAATTTCAAGAAAATTTTCAAGAATATTTCAATATTTCAATATTTCAAGAAAAAAAAATAAAGTTTAGAGTCTAAAATAATTTCTATAATTTACTTGAAAAGGGTAACAATTAAAAAGTGGGTCTTACCTGACAGTATTTTGCTCACAACTTTTCACAATAAAAAATTGTGAAAATTAGATTAGATACACATTTTACCAACCCAGAATCTGTGTTTTCTGTGTCTGCCACACAATAGATTTTTTGTATGAGTAAAACCATTAGAGTTTTATGAGGCAATTTGAACTGCCTGTAAAACTGATGGGGGCAAAACTAGTTGGATCTTTAACTATTCCGAGGCAAACAGAATATGTGGTGCTTTCACTGGCAATTACCATTCTTCCACATAAAAATGGGACCCGATTTCCACAAGTTAGAAAAAAATCAAACATCAAACAAATATGACATTTATTCTATTTGTATGAAAATCATGACCTCCATGTCTTTTTTCCAGGAAGTATTTCAATGTGGTTTTTGCAAAAAAAATAAAGCAAAGTTCAGGTCAAGTCTGTGTTATCTGTAAAAAATGAATGAAAATATCAATTTTTCTATTCAAGTATTCACAAACTAATTGTTGTTGAGTCCATGTAATCATAACTATAACAATCACATGGACATTATTTTTCACATGCATTCACCACTTTATTCTGAAGAATCTTGAGACATTTTAAAAGCCATGCTTTCACAAAACCATTAGAAAGTAAAGCCTTTCTCAAGTGTAGCACCAAAGCTGATGGTGTGTTTCATGTGTTCTCAGAAGTCATGGTCTCAAAGTAAGCTCCTTAAGCTCCTTGTCTTACAGGAAGAACTCATACTGAGCAACAGTTCTACACTTTTTCAATCACATTCAAGAGCCACCTGATACTGCCTTAAAACATTTATCATTTCCTTGCACATTGGATGTAACATTCTTTCTCTCCTTTTCATACAGTTACTGATCTATTATTTCTACTCAACCTCTTATTTTAGCCCTTATCTGGTGACCTTACTACAGGACCCAACTGGGCAGGCTGCTGACCTCACGCCAGCACCTACACCCACAGCACTGTTGGCACCAGAAATTCTGTAGGGCCATGCACCTATAGGGAGTGATTGTCTCCTAGTGGATCATGATCTGGGCCAAGCAGTGGGTTCCTTTCCAGCACCCAGTTCTTGGGGATGCCTTCATAGCAGTTATCTCCAGTGTCTCCTGTGGTCAAGACACTGGGTAGATATTTGTATGTCTCCCAGCTCAGAGCTGGCCATAGAGAAAAGATGACAGCCACCACTGTCAGTCACTCAGGCAAGCTGTAAATGAGAGATTGCTTCAGTGAAATTTAAATGTGTTGCCTCATCTCAAATACACTTAAAAATCACAATTACTGTTAAAAATCCCAATTACTGTTACTGTGCTCAGTAAGAGTTTATGCTGTGTTCTCTGTTGTTGCTTACCTATATAGAGTTCACCTGTATGATCTTCATAAGTATTAGCTTCCCACTATTATCACTTCTGTGTTGACCACACAGCAGGCAATTGCTAAAGTTTTAACCACCCTTAGTTCAGATTTCCTAGTAATAATATTGAGGTATATTAAAAATGTAGGCATATTTGAAAGATGCTCATATAAGAAAAAAACCTCTACTGCTGTTTTTGTTATTGTTGTAAGCCAGTCAATGTTTACAAATTATTTATTTCAGTGAAAGGTTATTGCTTAGTTATATTAGTACTTGGAGATGGGGGAGGAGTTAAAAGGAGCTGTTGAAAAGATTTGGAGAGAGTATTTTCCCTCAGACTTGCATATTTTTGTACCACCAAACCAACTCTCTGTATTATCAAGCAGGCTCTACTTCTCTAATTGACATTAATGGGTGACATTAGTCATACTATGTTGCTTTTATGAATTTATACACAGACACATGGGACTAGATTTCTGTCCACCACTTAGTAATTTAGGCCATTTTCTGTTAATGTAACATCCATGTAGGCCTGTCAGCCTTGGATACTGTCAGTTATTAAAATAAGAGGATGATTTCAAACCTGCCTTTTCTTTTCCATTACTTAAACTTAAATCTCAGAAATTCTTATTAAATTATCAATTTTAATATTTCTTTGAGCAAAGAAAAATATTTCTCATTTCTTATTTTAAAACCCTGTAGATTTAGCTTATTTTGAGAGAACAATGAGAGTAGCAAAGAAGGGCAAAACAGTTAATTCTGGCCTGGTATAATACATGATCTTGCACCAAGGTTTGACAATACTAAGTTTTCACCTTGGGTGGCTCCTCAGAGATGAATTGTAAGCCACCGCCACTGGGAATTTCTCTGTAGGAGCACAGGCAGATTCACTCTGTAGCAATACAAATGATGCTTCTGTAATAGCCAATTAAAGGTATGCACAGCAGGGAAGGAGAGGTAATGTTTGAGATCCACTGGCCAAATGATCATAAATTCCAAGCTCTTTGCACTCTCGGACAGTAATTGGTAATATTAAAATAACGTAACTATTAATACTTGCCAGATCACTTAATTTGTGTACCTCTGTAATCTTAATTACAGTCTCAGCAAGAATGTCACCTTTTGAATAGGCAGATGAATAAAGAATAAAAAAATCAGGTCTATAGGAACTATCTCTTGGTGTCATCTAGTGGTTACATTCCCATACTGCAAAAAGGAAATTGTGTGTGCGATTTTATTTATATATATATATATAATATATAAACTCACATGAACACACATACATTTATAAAATATGTTTGTTTCTGACTGAGTGGAGTAAAGGAAGCTGCCATTTTTAGCAGACAAGGCAAGGTTAGCCTTTCTCTGCTCTTCACCCTGGCCTCAGTTAGCATACACTGGTGTGAAGGTGCTGCCTGCTGCCTCATTTAGGCTGCTTGACTGAGTGACTGGGTGTTGTTAAAGGACATCCTCTGCCAACACACAAGGTATTTCCTTATGGCTGACTGAGTAGCACTCAGGGAATGCTGACAGATTAAAATGACATGCCACCAATCTGATTTCACATGGCACCAGAAGAAGACTTAAAGCGAAAAAGAAGCATCCCCTGACCCTTCTGACAGTTCTGCCTGCCTCTTCCTGTCCAGAGGAGGGGACAATATGGTTGACACTAGGACAGGCAGCACTGCAGGAAACACTTTGCCATGGAAGTGCTGAATTGCCATTGGAAAAACACAAGCAAAATTAATATAGCTCTTAATTTTTTTTAATACATCTCTTTTAGGAATGGGAATAGCAATAAACCTCTGCTTAGAGTGAGAATGGATTAAAACCTACAAATTTTTCTAGATATAATACTCAGAAATACACACAGTATTCAGATTTGGAAGTCCTTTCACAGGAAGAATAGCCACTAATGCCAGCAAGTTGTCTATAGCCTTTCCAGAAGGAAACATTTTGTTACAATAGGGAAGGGATATTTATAGTCCAGAGAAGTTTTTATTCTGAAAAGACTGGAGTAAACTTTGTCTCTGAGTCAGTAAACTCGGTTTGTATTTCCCATATTCTAAGCCAAGATTACTGAAATGTACACTGGTCTTCAAATATTACATCCAGAAAAGTTTTGACTGCAGTGTTACCCTCTAATTTTTTGGTGGGGTTTACTGAGTGTTCAACTTTTCAGAAAATACTTTGAATAGTGTTAACGTCTACCTTTTATTGATGTCTACCAACTTTATCAGTGCTTTGCTCAGATATTTATGAAACTATATATGGGTCCTGCCATCCATACTTCAAAAAATTGATCAAACTTAGTCCAAGCTGAGTACAATAGTCAAACAATGCAAATGTCTAAATGTATTAAAAAAAAATTTTTCACTTTCTATGTAGACTTCAAAAAGTATTCTGATGATGGAAAATAGGCATATTAAGATAAAAGATTGCTTAAAAACTTGTAAAAATGTCTTTCTGATTTCAACCAAACTCACTGTTTGAGAAGAAACACACAAAATCGTGTTCCTTGGATCTGCCTTTTAGCAGGGCTTAAGGGTCAAAATACCAAGGAATTTCATGTTGAGGGACAAGGGGGATTCAGCACCAAGAGGACTGTTACTCTCCCTGCCTCCAAAAGAGTACTGGAGCCAGGACCAGGAATAAATAAAAAAAGAGAGAGATAGCCAACCATGTTATGCTCCAGCAGACAAATAGACCATAGGGCACCACTACCAACTAGCATAAGCCAGAGCAGCACAGAAAACCATCTAAGTGCCAGAAAGCCCATTTAGTCTCCTTCAAAGGCCACCTCTCCCACAGTCACCTGGTAGCTCCTGTCATGGACAACAGATCTGCACACCCAGTTTTGGAGAGAACTAGACTACCTAAACATATGATCTGAATCACTATAGGCATACTTGCATTTTTCTCTTTAAAATTAGCATTTCACAGGCTCATAAGAAGCTATGCTCCAAGCTGGAGTTCAGTTGCATTACGCATGGCACATACATATAGCATCTAGAGACTTTTAAAAAATTCAGCCTGAAATGCTTTTACATTTTAAACCTGATTAGAAATAACTCATTCAGATGGATGTTATGCAAGGTCACTAAAATATTTACTGCTCTGTATAAAAATAACTGCTCCAAATACTGAATTTTAGCAGTAGGGAGGGAGGGAAACTGTGCAACTAAACCAGTAAGGAAATTATTGAAAGAATAAGACAAATTACACAATTACATATGCTCTATCAGGCTAACTGAAATTCACCAGTAAGAGTATTTTTAATCTTTTTAGAGGTTACCTTATAAATCATTACTAACATCTTGACTACAGCAAAGAATTTGAGCAATGGTTTGTCTTTTCATTTAGGTAAACCACAGGAGCCATTGAGTTTTTATATGTGCTTAAACAGTACTTGCTTATTGCTTTTATTTTTTGTTTTTACTTCCTTTTTTTTTTTTTTTATTTTAAATTAATTGAGGACTATAACAGTAATGATTATATCTGTTCTTGAACAGCATGAAAGAATAACCCGACCATGTTATCAGAATGGGCTCACTTATGAGTCTTATTTCTCTCCCTATTTCATTGGCATATGTTTGTGGTATCACTGAAGTGATACTAGCTATATATACCAAATCAAAATGATTAAAGCAGTTTCCTGTGTGCCAGGATGTGACACAGGCCTGACCCTTGTGCACTCTTCAGCTAGACTCAGGCTCCTCAGCAAGAAGCAGATGCCATGCTCTACCACTGAATGTGTGGCTAAGCTAGGACCAACATGCTGGGACAACCTGTCCCACCACAGGCGCACAGATGTAGTCTTTCATTGTGGTTTTTATACGACACCACAGCTGTATTTTAGCTTCTGTATAGTACTGTTGATCTCACTTTAGATTTAAAAATTAATGAATTTAGATTTAAAAATTAATTAATTAATTAATTAATTAATTTCTGTGTGTCACTTTTACATCCCAGTGCCTTATAAGTATTAATGGAATTGACTATGGAAACAATTATAAAGCTATAACTTGGAAATCTGATTTGCAAGAATAGCAGGATTAAGATCTCAACTTAGCTTTCTTTTCTGACTACATTTCCACCACTCACAGCACAATCTCTGATATAACAGTTTAATTTGGTTTAACTGCAGTATGAAATGTTTATTCTGAATAGGTGGAACAACCCAGTTTTCATATGTCTAAACCTGAGTCTGAACATGAAACAGACATTCAAGAAAGTCTGAGGTAACAAGAATTTAGAAAAGAAGATGGTGTGTGAAATAGGCAAAAGATGAAAATAAGGAAGTGACTTCTTAAAGAAAAAAAAAATTGCCAAATCATCTTCATGAATGAGTGAAAAAAAATATTTTACAGTGAACGTTTCTATTTTTTATCAAAAAATGACAGTAGCAGAAGTCACATTAAATAAACAAATACATAAATATTTGATTACTATTCATCACTAACGATGTTGTTTCAGTCAGAAAAGGCTGCTGCACATGAGCAGAATACTCACAATCTACTATGATTATTTCACCTTTCTTTAATTCAAGCATGCTTTCACAACTAAATTGTAAAAGCTTGAAGCCAATTATTTTTTTGTTACTGCTGTGGGAGATTTGCAAGACTAATTCAAATATGTATAAACAGATTCATGTGTGTGAGTGTGTGTGTGTGCACATGTGCATGCAAACTAACTTTATCTCCTAGTTTGCCATGAGAAGACATAATTTGATCACTAATTGCCATTCATATGGTGCAATGTGCTATGTTTTACATTGAAAAGGTAAAGTCTTAGTCAAATTTCTCTAGAATAATATTACCCAGAAAAATAGTAGAGAAAGATTTTGGATTCCTTTTAGGAAAACACCTTTCTGACAGATGGGCCATGGAACTTTCTAATCTTAGTATTTATTTGGAAAAATAAGACAAAAATATTTGTTTCTATTAATATCATGACTTATGAAGTTCCTGAAATACAAGAACAATTAATTTCGTCATTATTTTATTTGAAGATGCTAAATTCCCCCTGATATAAAACTCAGTAATGCCAGCACCAAATACTGTAAAATTTCCCATGCTGTCTGAATGAATTATATTTTTTACTCTCTTTCATTCCTGCTCCACTATTTTCTTCCAGTCTTAAATGCATCAGTTAAAGCACGGCTGTTTTACTGCACTTCCGAAATAGAAAATTAGGTTAAAGGAACTCTACTTCTTTCTAAAGGTAAATTGCATTAAGTGCTGACCCAGAGACAATTTGATATAATAAGAACACTTTTTAAACTTTTTCCTCATGTAGCCATAACCTGATTTTTCTCTAAACACAGAGAAACCAAGGTTATAACTCAGGAACTGAGGTACTGACCCTTTTTAACTGATTTTTTTTTTTTCTTTTTCAAATTTACTGTTACTGTTTAGAGCAAGCAAAAGTATATATATTGTCCACTTTTATCCTTGATGATTGACACTTTCCTATGTAACTTTTTTTTCCTTAAATAGGAAAAAAAAAAAAGGGAGGAGGAATATTCTGATTTCCCAGTATAGAAATGAAAGTGAAGTCTATTGGTCATTTCATGCTAAATAATGTGGAGAGAATATAAGAAACTTTTAAAGCTTCATTCAGAGCAATGAAGACAGGTGCTGGGTTAGGTGCTTTGCATGATGATTTGAAGATATTAGCTTCTGTGGCATAATATCAGAAACAGAGGCAAATAGTACGTCCTGAAAATTTGACAATATTGAATATGGTAAAAAAATACTTTATTAAATAAGTGCATAATTATGAATAGCAACATTGAAGACATAGATAATTTGTTTGCAGTTCTGGTTGTACATGGGATTCTTCAGAAAGAGATATTGTGTCTTTCCTTCATTAAAAAATCATACAGATTTCTTATGATCTATTGTATAATGTGAGTAGCATTACCATTCCAATGGGGTAATTGCAATTACAAAAACATTTTAAATTGAACTTTTTAATTAATATTTTCTAATTCATAAGTAATACTGGAAGAAATTTTAGGTTAAAAAACCAAAGTATTAATCCATTTGTCCCTTTCTCACTGACTAAAAATATTTCCCCTGTTTTGATTATTATATGATCATTTGTTAATTTTCTGTTTATGAAGAAAATGATGGCAAAATTCTTTCTTTATAAATGATCTAGTAAGGCTCTTGTTTTTCTATGCTGAAGCTAATCTTCTTCTGGTATATGAGCACAGCTTTTAAAGTGGGGTTTTTTTGGTGTTTTTTGTTTGTTTATTGTTGTGTGTGTGGTTTGGTTTTATGTGTGTGTGTGTTTCTGGGTTGTTTTTTTTGTTTGTTTGGTTGATTGGTTTGGTTTGCTTTGCTTTGCTTTTTTTAACCATTTCCCCAGGAATGTTGCTCCTATGTGAACGTGCCTCAGAATGTATAACAATTCTCTCTTGTTCCTTCTTTCTCTGCTTTTCTTGCATGTGGTCTGCTCCCTTATGTGTGTATCTACTTGAAGAAATATGTACACATATTTTATTTTCACATGAAGGCCTTTTTACCATATCAGTTATTTCCATTTTGTCTGTGCTTGATCGACTGGAGTGTGGGTATGTGAGGGGCCTTCAGCCACCTCTCCAACAAGTATATTGAGACTTCATTGCCTCTGTTTTACAGGTCATTATTTTCTCACATTTGAAAAAATGTTGCTTAAAAAGGCATTAAAACCATTAAAACTATTATAATTGTAAGCTTTACCTCATTCTCTAGATCAGCTGACTATACAAAGAAAATGTTCTGCAGTTATATGTAGAAAATGCACAAGCCAAAAGTCTTACAACTATTTCAGTTCACAACAAATTTCAGCATGTGAAGGCCAAAAAACTGAGTCATACTCTTCTTATACTAAGTATAAATTTGATGAAGTAAATCTGGCCCATTAAACTGATAAACTGAAATAAATGCATATCACCTGAGAGTATAATTCTGACCTTTCACTAAATAGTTTTAATACTCATTTATCTTGAAATATAAGCAACATATAATTTCTTGAAAAATAAGTGTCCATAAATATATGCACATATCTCACACAGAAGGTGACAGATATAGAAGTATATGTGAATAACATATCGTTTAAAAAGTGTGAAAATATTTAAGAGAAGAACACACAGTCCAATATTGCAATAAATAGAGGAAGGAAATCCAAGAAGATATTTTTGGGGTTCTGTCCTTCTTAAGTAATACAGAGCTCAATCCTCTCCTAATTTATGCTGTGCTTTTTTCTTTTTTTTTCCTTATCTTTTTTTTTACCAACAAAACGTTAGGGAATTACTAGAATTACAAAATCAGAAAGAATCTAACACACAAAACCAAGACAACAACAAAGTTAATACAAGAATTACCAAATTAAAGAGCTTTAAAATTCTGCCACACACCACATACTCACTGAAAATCTCTTCAGGCCGTTTTGCACTGGATTTCTTAAATTTCAGAAAAGAAATATTTGTGATTCACATTGGTATATCCACGAAAATTACAACAACAAATTGTCTTGAACCTAGAGTTATATTTTTAGTCTTTAAACTACAGTATTTGATGAAAATCAGAGTGTTAATGAGCATATTTAGCACATACACCTGTAGATTATATAATAATATAGATAATTTTTTTTTTTTTTTAAATAGCAATCCTTGGGCAGAGGCCTGACTAAAGAACTCTAGCATGTCCTTTCCCTGACAAACATTGTTAGTGATAAGTTAAAAGTTTGCCTGCTGTCACTGTGACCCCAGGTGACCTCTTAATTTCTTGAGTTCAAGTCCAATTAACCTTTGGGAAGAAGCACAACTGCTCTAACCAGACAAGTCAATAGAATCCAATAGTAATCATTTCATTTTCTGGTTTGTCAAAGGGCAGTGGTCCCACCTCAACCATTTCACACAAAGGTGGTAATTTATCAATGTTTAGAATGATCTGTACTGGACCATACCCAGCCCTCTCTTGAGTGCACTAATCAATTAAACAGGCAGTATCTCAGTCATGCCATCCTGTGTGCTGCCACAGAAGAAGGCGCCAGTTGAAAAATTACTCTTCTCTTGTGATATTTGCTGGTTTAGTTTCAGGAATGAAAATATTGCTATACACTTTAAGATCCTGTTACCTCAAAAGGCTTGAATTAGACCTATGTGAGTATGGTGGTAAAACTTGTCTGGTGTGAAATACTACTTTTCAGTGTTGTCTGTCTTCCACCAACTTTTGGTACATGTGTGGTTGCTGTTGAGTTTATTGAGAATTATCCATAGCATAATGGAGAGGTAGAAAAGCGTCCCAGGGGAGTAGAAGGAAAGCAAGATTAATTAAATCTGGCTACAAAATTAAAAATAGGAAAAGGAAAAAGAAAAAGAAAGGCGTGACAGAGTCCTGTTATTTTCTATCTTTCAACTCTGACACAATTGAAAGAGCATTCCTCACTTACACACAAAACCAGTATCATCAATAAATGACTCAGTTTGCAGCGGAGACAGAGGCAGTGACACTCACACTGGTAACAAAGCTGGGTTGATATTTCACCAGACATCTGAGCATGACCACCTGAGTATTTTGTGTATGTGAAGACAGGCTGAGTTGTGTGGTGGGACTCATCAATTGGAGGAAAGAACAGAGGGAAGCTGCTGATAGTGTCAGGACTAAAGATTCAGTCCTGAGCCGAAGTCTTCAGTGCTTTTCTTCTCCAAGGTGACAATCAGGCTTTGGTGCTGTCTAACAACACCTAAATAACAAGGAAATATGTGCTGTTCTGAGATTTTAGAGGGATGAAATTAAATCTTCTTACCAGAGCAAGCAAAGATGAGAAGAATTTTGGATTATGATAAACAGCAACAAGCTGGGTGCTGAAATATGGGCTCCCAGGCTTAATGTCACAGTAAAGAGAGAAGTCCCACAAAGATTCAGCATTTGCCAACCAGACTAAGACCTAGTTCTGAGAACACCTCTTTGTGGAAGCAGCACCCAAGTGATGGGAATGAGGAATGTGATGAATTTTTCATTTGCCTTTCCCAGGTTTCTTGTGGCAACACATGTAAATCTACCTTCTCAGACCAAAGATGAACAAAGAAAGGTCAATTCTGGAACTTACAGGGATAGAGTTTTTACAGTAAGTGAACTACAAATGAACTTCCTAACCAGGTGTTTGCTTTAATAGGAAACTTTATTTCTAATTAATTACTTTCTGCTTGTCTAATTAAAATACCATGGTTTTAATACTTTGTATATCTAAGCATTTTTTTCACTGAATTATACATGAATATATAGCAGAATTTGACAGTCATATAGGCTCTAAAGTCATCATTTTCAAAGCGCAACAGCAACCTTTTTATTACTAAAACTAAGTTTGAAATCATAAGAAATCTTTAAAACACAACTGAAGCTATTTTTAATTTAGCTCTTTCTTAATTATTCTCATACAGAATATACAAAGATGGTAAAAGAAAAAAAAATATTTAAATTAGTTTTTGCAGTTTCCTACTGTCTTATATCAAAAGAAACCTCACAGAATTTATAGGAGTAGAACCCTTTTAGGCACACTCTTTGTATTTTTTATTAAGTTCATACTTGCAGAATCTACTTAATGTCAATTTTGCACAATGGTTACACTGCACAGAGTAGTTTATTTTAAACCTGCAGGACACAATGATAAATTGATAATTGACCCCAAGGCCATAGCAAATAAAGAAGCCCTGTTTTTCATTAGTACAGTATTACATCGTTGTTATGGGAAAGAAGAGTGATGTTAATTGAGTACTGAGGAGTTGCACAATTAAGAAATCATCCATGGTTTTAATTTCACATGTTTAAGGCTGCAAAATTCCTAATTGTGAACAGTAAAATAAAATAAGATTAATGTGAGATGCAATTATATAGATCTTCACCGTCCAGAAGATATTTCCAGCCTTTATTTCTGATTACGTGTTCACTAGTGGTATAGTCAAAAAATACTGTACTTTTCCTTCATCTCCCTGTTCCTCTAAATCTGTAGTATTTCTCAAGGCTTAAATTATCATCCAGAAGACAAATACTGTGTTGGCTGTTAAAAATGAGGATGCTTATTTTGAAAAGAAACTCCAGAGCCTCCCATTGTAAATGAGTTCATTTTCTATCAAGCTCCGTGTTAAAATCAGAGCTCATTCATATTCCATTGAGAATCAGGCTAATTCTGTGATAGAGCAACATGGAATCATTCACAGTGTATCATGACCTGTTTTTTAGTCAGTGTTAATTGACTGTGGTGTTTGTACAGTTTCACAGTTGTTCAAAGTTTTAGTACCTTTTCACATACGAGATTAGCTATAACTGAGACTGCTCCATTAAGGACCTTTTAGTTCAGCTCCTGATTATTCCTTCCCCTCTCCAGCACCTTTGTTTCCTTCAGCTCATGGTCCCATGCCTTGGTGCAGTTTGTGTTATCTCCAAGCTCAGAGGTAGGCTGCATTCATTCCTGAATTACAATTTTTTTTTTACAAAGACAGCATGATAACGGCTCCAGAAGCACAAGGTTACTGCTACCTATGTTGTTATTAGGTTTAGTGAAGTCCCAGACCTTTTACAAGAAAGGGACAAGAAAGGGACGTGTCTTGACTACTTGGAGAACCACTGCTTCAAGCTAAAATGTTTAATAATATAGAAAGTAAGCAATTAATAAATATAGCCTAAAATTTAAGAGTCATGCAGTAATATCTTCAGATCACTCAAGCATTGATAACACATCCCAAAGGGATAAAAAGCTCAAATGAAACTAAATCTCTAGGTTCAGAGAAGCCAGTTAGAGTAACCTGTTTTGTCACATGTGGACAAGGCAGAAAATCAGGATGTATACAAAGTACCATAAGAGTTTTCCCATGTGACCTATCCCAATCAACTGGTATTAAATGCAAAATGAGGAGGTATAGTAGGTGAAATATATATATATATATACACACACACACACATATATATATATAAAATAGAAAGGTAATAAGCTTAGAAAGTTTATTTAGCTAGTCCAGTAAAAAAAAAAAAACAACCCAATAATAATAAAAAAAATATATATGTACTTCAATCATAACTTATGAGTGATTTTGTTGAAGATGGACAATTCCCACAAAGATATAAATCAGATCTGTTCTAAGTGAAACACAGCTTTACAAGTGAATCTAGAGCAACCCCTCTGAGGAAGATAATAACGTTTTACAATTTAGTAAAAGCTCCTGCTTTATTTAGCAGTACTGCAACAGAATCCAGTATTTTTGCTATTTACTTCTCTAACATCTCCATGGTTCATGAGTCTTTGCTATCTCTTTTGTTTTTGAGCATGACTTACAGGTCTAATCTACGACACATTTGAAATCAAATTTCACTTATGAGGAGTGTCCTTTCTTTCCATACTTTGGTAAAATTGCCTCCTTTAGAATGATTAAGAACAATAGCACAACTGTGAGAGAAGCAATATTTCAATTGTGTGGAAAAATTCTCCTTTAAAAGAAGAAATTACAAACGGGATAAAAAGCTATGTTGCAGTGTAATGGAAATGGTGCATAAACCCTCTGTCTAGTTCCAAAGGTGCTCAACAGACTCACCAGTGGTCTATTACTGAGTTTAGGGGTTTTGGAACAAACAGACGGCCCAGCTGGCTGGTGAAAGTCCTTCAACAAGGAAGCCCTGAGAGCCAAGACAAGAAGAGAAACATAATCCAACCGTCAGCCAGAATGCTCTCCCTGATGCCTACCCAGAAAATACCTGGCATAAGGAATGGACAAGCTAAAGAAAGATGAGCAAGATGGCAGGAGGTAGAGAGATGGAAAATCCATGGTTGTCAGGAAAGCAGAAACCCTCTGAGGTTAAGAGATAAACTGGTAGGAGTCAGATGGCCTATCTATCTGGTTTGCACTGAATTAAAAAACCTGATGCTTCCACTTAGCTGTTCTTTTCTGAAAATGTTTCTTTTGAAAAAAAGAGATTTGCTAGCCTTATCCAAAGTGACAGGTGTTCAACAGCTATTGGCTTAGGTTGGCACTTTTGTGTTACTTCTACTGAGGTGCTTTAATAGAATTCCCTGAGCAAGACTTTGGGCTTATGAAGACAGAACTATGGAGCTAGGAGGCAACAAAAAGACCATGTGGGAGAGTATTTCTTATGCGCATTTCAGAAGGAAGTGAACACTTGCAGAAAGAAGGTCCACAGTAAAAAATTTGTAAAAAGAAAATAAAAGCATAGACTTAGGAAGACTACTATTATAATCAATATTTATTTAAACTCACTTTCTCACATAATATGAGAAAGTAGCACTTCTTGTGTGATTTAGCTGTTGATAAATTATAGAGTAAGCATACAGTCACATATCTGGAATCAGGATATGCAGCAGGAAGAGGAGGACTACTTTTCTACTTCTGACAGGACACTTTCTCTCACAAACAAACAGAAAATTTGGATTGAAGAAAGCACTTCACAAAATTCTTAACTGTAACATGAAAAATTATGGATATTGGGAAGCAGAGTTTAAAATAGTTATGACTATTTTTTTTAATTCCTGAAAAGGAAATTTAAGTGACTCTTAGCTCCTTCTTAATATATCCAATGAGAATTTAATTCCATAAAACACTGGCAAAAACTAATCATATTTCCCTAAATGGTACAGAGTCCTGGTGAAAACATGAACCTTCTGTCAAGAGAGCTCTGTGACTTTGCAGAGCCAGTAAGGAAGAATACAGAATAAGTCATTTAGAGATTGGATTTTTGAAGAGTGAATAAACCTTGCTGTATTTTTTTTCTGTTTTCACTATCATGTCATTAACAACAAGAAAGTCTCTGCAAAGTACTGTAGGAACAACCACTTAATAATGATGTCATCTCTAAAGTAGTGCAGCAGTCCAAGTGGGTCACAGATGCAGACTTGGTGTTCTATGGAAGTGGAATCTGCTCCATTAACAACATAAAAAGTTGCCTTTTACCAGCAGTAGGAACTCTGGTTGAATTTTGCAGATCCTGATTTTAGGCAGCTCCATCTTTAGGGCAGAATATCCTAATTCCACAAAAAAATCAGGTTTAGGCATCAGTTCTCTTATTGGAGCAGATTAATGCAAAAGAATAAGAGAAATAGAGAAGGAAGACAGTTTATATTTGAAAGCAACCCTTTCCCTCTGACCTACTTTACTGCAGTTTTATTCTGAGCTAATCAGAAATAAGATAGTGGGTGTCATACCAGCTGTTGTCGTCTGGACACTGAGATCCCTGTAACAGAGTTAGTCACACCTGTGAAAAACGAGATACACATATGAATGTCATCAGTATATCCATGTGAAGATGGCTTGTCTCATCTCATCACCCCTCCGCGTCTGGATCATGAAGTGAATGGAAAAGAACATTAATCCATTTGAGATGCTCTAAGTGCTGACTCGTGGGGACGATGGGCATCTATGCAACACTATTCTTTGAATAGTATTAATACTTTGAATAGTATTAATACTTTGAATAGTATTAATACTGGAAAGATCTGACATTTTTCCTATGGTGTCAATTTTAAAACTAAAGTAAGTTGTAGATCTATAAAGAATGGAGAAGAGGCTCATATATAGCATGTGCAAACTCACAGTATATTAAGAAGTAGCAATTACCCTTTTCATCTTACATTACATTTTAATGTGAATACAAAATGTGTTACAGGTGAATAACTGAAAAGTAGAGAAACCTTATGAGGTTCATTGGGAATGTCAGTACCATATATTGCCTTGCATACAGTATATTTTTTTTCTTGAATTATTATTTTGCGTTTAATATACTTTGTGCTCTCTGTCCATAAGGTGATATAACACCACATACCGTGATGGTTTTCGTCCAAGAGCATTTCAATGCTTTGCTTAGCAAATTTTCAAAATACTTTAAGGGTACTAAAGAAAACATTAAAAAATGCAGACTGCTAAATATGTATTATGTGAATAACTATAAGTGACTAATGAAATGCTCCTTAGAGTAATTGTCTTGCACAGTAATTGAAACAGATGTGCAAAATATTAAAAAATATAAGTGACGTAAGTATTAGAAACCCTTATTTTACTAGTGGACTGCTCAAAAAGAAGAGTTCATGTATGATGTATTGTCTTCCAGTTTAAAGTAGTAAACTATTCGATCTGTGAAGTGTATGATAGCCAAGAACAATTCACTTACACTTGCAGATTTTATCAAACAGCTCTCTTTCAGAGACCAGCACCTACACTGAGCAGAAAAAAACCCAAAAGTGCTCTGTCTTCATCTTTGACTAATCTTTTGTCTCTATAATAAGTGTGAAATCCCTAAATATATGCACATTTACTCTAAGCAAACAAGCTGTCCAAAATCTAATTAGACAAAAATCTGACCATCTGTTCCGCATTATTATGTGGCTTGCTCACATGCATGTTGTCTCATTACTAAAAGGTGGAGAGGCAAATTGAATTGAGCTGGACTTCTTCTTGAAGTGGGATCAGGACACAATGTTAGACCCTTGCTGTGAACCAACAAAGCATCACTGGGCTAAAGTAGGATGAGAGAAGTTTTTTTTTTTCTAAAGCCACATGTCCAGTGCTTACCATGAGGCCTAAGGGGATGCTAATACCATTGTTTGACACAATGTGGCACACATTACAACCATGTAAACTTTGTTTTCAATGAAAATTGTTTGCTTTTTTGCTTAGTCTCCTGTGTCCCCTGTCTTTTTATTACTATCTGCCTGCCATGGTATGCTTCATTTCAAGTATAAAGCTTAATGGAAGGCAGGAAAGTTTAATTGAAGCAAACTTTACTTACAAAAATACAGAGAAAAATGTCTGTTTTTTAAAAAAAGACTTTAAAATCACATAATAATACCTTAAGCAGGCTAGTGCTATTCAAAGCTACATGCTCCTAAGAGTAATTTTATATAGAAATAAGAAATATTATATGAATGTGCTTACTTGCATATTTTATAATTATTTTTATTGTTAATACCTAGGAATGAGAAGCATTTATATAGTTCTCTCATATGAGCACTTCATGTCAGCAGCAAAAAACTCTGAGTTGTTTCTGAGTACAGGTATTTCTAGTGGACTGTTACTGTATTACCTTGGCAGAAACAGAGAAGATTTGTGTATAGTTGTGAATGCTATAAATGAACAAATATTGTGAAAATTATTCTGTTTTGAAGATTAAGCAGAATAAATACAGAATCAGTGCACATACACATTCAAAAGTTGGAGTAAGGGAAAACAAGAATATAATTCTGCCTTTTGCACTGTTGTCATTATTAAAGCACATAAAAACTTTAATTTTCTAATCCTGCTTAATGACAGCTCCCAGAAGAATGTAGGACTTGTGTGCCAGATCATCCTCAGGAGAAGGATGAGTCCCCTCTTACTCCTGTTGGGAGGGACTGGTTGCTTCACTTCCTGTAGTCCATCTAATCTGCTTTCTTCTGTCTCTGTAACTTCTCATTGGTCAGACTAGCAGATTGAAAGTAATAGAGAGCAGAACTGCTTGGGATACTACAGAGGCTATTTGCATAATTTTTATGTTAATGATAAGCAGACAAATCTAGGTATAGGGAATGTTATACAGCCTTTTCTCCTGGTTCCCTGTACCCTGAGCAGAAAGGAGTTTGTATAACTGAAAGACTGGATACTCCTGTGCAGCCCTTTACTTTCCCAGTATACCTGCTTACATCCCCTGCTCCACTCTGATAGTGTAACAGCCAATGGTACTTTAGTGTAAAATGGAGAAAGTTGCCTGAGAAACAGGACCAGAAACAAAGCTTATTTGCGACAGTAACCTGTTATGTGTTTTGGCATAAACTCAGAAGAGTCAGTATCCCTTAACAGGAGTGAATAAATTTGAAAATTAAAAATATTTTACAGAACAAATAATAAGAACGTTATCACATTTAATTTTCAATCTTAACATTTTTGTTTAAAAAAATGTAGAACCCATAAAACTTCAGAAAATATCACAAAATTTTGTCTCCAAAGAAAGCAGAGTCTCTTTTAAAGTGTAGAAAGGAAAAGACTAGTTAGTACTAACAAATTCCCATGAGCAGATTCATTTCAGGCTTGCATCTGCATTCCCTCCTTCACTATGAAAAATTTTACTGATGCTGTGTATAACGTACAATCTCACACTAAGATTTCGTAGGCGGTGGTGGGCTGTGACAGCCAACGCAGATCAGTGATAACTGCATTAATCTTGCACACATTAGAATAAGAATGTGGGAAAAAAATTTCATGCTCAGAAAGTAAGAATGAACTAAAGTTTATAACACAGAACAATGCAAAGGGAATGTGTCATGGAAAGAAAGAGTGAAGTGTTAAGGAGAAGACAGAATTGGTGTGTACAGTTGAGGAACTGGAGAAATTAAAGAGAAAGAACTTCAGAGAGAGACTGAACTTTTCTTCTAGGGAAAATAGTTTTAAATTACCTTTATGATGCATTTAACCACATATGTTACAGGAAAATCTAGTAATAGTTTGGAAGATTTTCTTCTGCATTTGTTTGTGCATACCCACATTTGCCTTACACTGAGGGTGGCTCTAATAATAAGTGCCATGGAACTGAAACTTCAATGCCATAAAACAATGAACAAAAATAGGTGCCCTTCTAGCTTTCTCTGTAAATTTTCTTGTGTCATTATAAATTTTCTATTTTCTTCTCTTTCTAACAAACATATTTAATACCATTTGGATGCTCTGATCTATGTACTGGATTCAAATATATTGTGCAATTCTGGTATTAATTTCATATGCATACTCTAAGGGCATTATTTATCCCTAAATGTTTTAGAAAATATCTGTTTTTTTAATAATTTTAACACGATTCCCTCTTTATTCTTGTAGCTATCCAGAGTCCAGTCAGCATAACGTTGGAATAGAGCCCTGAATTATGTCTTCAATATTTCTCAGTTTACATAATACTGAACTTAACTTCATATTTTTCTGTCATCTTTATACAATGCATTTCTTAACACACATTGTGCAAATCATTAAAGAAAAATTAAATAATAATTATTTCCTTTTCTAGCATCTTATTAGTTGCTCTTGATTCAAAGAGGTGGAACATGAGACAAGTCTACAGCTTCCTCATGAATACTCATTTAGCAAAAGAAAACAAAATATATTTCACCTTTAGACAATCTGCATTGATATATTGAAATACCAAGTAAGGGGGGAAAAAGCCCATAATGCTTCATTAGTTAATTGTGCAGAGCACGGCTCTTTAGGGGCAAACAAGTGAAGGACATTTGCTGAATCGTCTGTGCCCATCATGCATATTATGGTATAATGATGCTAGTAATGGTAGGAGGCTCCTGGAGAGTCATCTGTCAAATTAGCACACTGAATTATTTAGTGCCTTAGAGTAAAATTGTGGAAGGGAGCAGCTGAGACCCATTCGTAAGAAAATGCACAATAAAGAAAAAATCCCTCCCCAAAATAACTAGTACAACTGCTACACATGTTCACTGGTATTTGCAAACATCAACAGTATTTAAATCCTGTGTGTGTGTAAAGATACTGGGATGTGCATCTAAGTTCTAATAAACAATATATACTATACCCTTATACATTACCTACTACAAAGACATTAAAATATTTATAGATAATTAGCCTACTGTTAATAATCATTATCATTTATATGAATGCAACAGTGATTGTACTAATTTATACTATGATTGATATAGTAGTTATGGGATGCAAAATATATATTGTATGTAATATATATTTTATACATTTGTAAAATTAGAAATTATTAAATGAAAGTGTAAAAATTAATCAAAGAGTGTGCTTTACATAGAATCACTTATTCTTTCTCTGCAAATCTCAGGATGTGCTTTCTAAAAATATACACAGTGTTGAAACTATTTCATAAAAACATGAATTAATTTTTATAATCACTGAAGAATACTTCCTTTACTGGAACTGCAATCTAGATGTTACGAAGACATGTAAGATTTTTCAGTTTGCATTGTTTAAAAAGAGTTGATGCTTGAGTTCCTCACTGGTAATAACTTTTTTGCTCCCTTCTCTCTTTAACCACTGTAAGTTATCATAGTCATGGTAACTGTCCAACACTTCTGATGATGAATGTATGCTGTAAACAGATCTTCAGCCCCAGGTGCTTTTCATAGCACCCATGTGTCCTGTATCTTAATCACCAGGCTGGCTGAGCCATTGCTTTCCTTTCACTTTCACTTTTCACTTTTCACTTCATTGCATTTCCTTTCACTTGTTTAAGTGAGAATTTTGTGATGTCCGACACCATGAAAAGATTTCTACTATGAGTTATCACAAGAGTGTTGAAAGTATTTTAGACTAAATATTAACTTAACTAACTTCCACAATAAAATTATGTAGGGCACTGAGCAGTCCCATGAACTATTTCATCGTGAATTTCAATGGAACTTATAACAAATAATACAGTTAAAAGTGTTAACTTATGCTGTGCTGCATTCAAAAACACAGATCCCTTATGAGACCTTTTACAGATCATTTACTTGCTTTTAAAAGGCTCTAGCTGCATGTTTAATATTTCAGACATGAGGTCTTTGGAAGAGGATATTCCCCTCCAAGTACATAAATTTGTTTACTTAATATCCTGGCCACCAAACTAACCTCCTCATCTTCCATTAATCCAGAGAACACCAATACCTGCCTTTTTGCTACATCAGATATTAATTGTGTTGTTACGTATATTTGCTTTCCCAGTATGGGACAGACCTTTTTTCTTATGAGGGCATTTCTTGTAAAATAGTCTTGAACATTTTACAGAAATGATTATTGGTTCACTGATAGCTTTGAGATTTTTTAGTAGTTTGATGTCCAAAGACAAAAGCAGCCTTGAGGGAAAAAACAGGACCTTTCATGGAACAACACTTTGTACATTTTTAGTTATATTATGGACACTGGTCTTCAGAATTGAGAGAACTAACAGATCATAGAATCATAGAATGGTTTAGGTTGGAAGGGACCTTAAATATAATCTGGTTCTAATCCTCTGCCACAGACAGGGACAGCTTCCAGTAGACCGGGTTACTCAAAGTCCCATTCAACCTGGCCTTGAACACTTCCAGGGATGAGGCATCCACAACTTCTCTGGGTAACCTGTTCCAGTGTCTTCCTAGCCTCTACCTTCTTTCAGTTTAAAGCCATTATGTGTTGTCCTGTCACTACAGACCCTTGTAAAAAGTCCCTCTCTAGCTTTTTTATGGGTCCTCTTTAGATACTGGAAGGATGCTGTAAGGTCTCTCTGAAGCCTTCTCTACTCCAGGCTGAACAACCTCAACACTCTCAGCCTATCCTCACAGCAAAGGTGCTTCAGACCTCTGATCATCTTCACGGGCCTCCTGTGGACTTGCTTGAACAGATTGATGTCTTTCTTTTGTTGGGGGCCACGGAGCTGGATGCAGTACTCCAGAGCAGAATTGAGGGGCAGAATTGCCTCCTTTAAGCTGCTGGCCACACTTCTTTTTATGCAGCTCAGGACACAGTTGGCTTTCTGGGCTGCAAGCACACATTGCTGGGTCATGTTGAGATTCTCATCAACCAACATCCCCAAGTCTTTCTCCTCAGGGCTGCTCCCTATCCACTCTCCACCTGGCCTGTGTCTGTGCTTGCGATTGCTGAGACCCATGTGCAAGACCTTGCACTTGGTCTTGTTGAACTTCATGAAATTCGTACAACCCCACCTCTCAAACCTGATAAGGTCCACCTGGATGGCAACCCTTCCCTCCAGCATGTCAACTGCACCACACAGCTTGGTTTCATGGGCAAATTTGCTGAGGATACACTCAATCTCACTGTCCATGTTGCCGACAAAGATGTTAAACCAGTTCCAATACTGATGCCTGAGGAATGCCATTCATCACTGGTGTCCACCTGAACATCAAGGTGTTGACTGCAATTCTTTGAGTGTAATCTTTGAATATTAACCAGTTTTCTTTGGCCCCTCTTCCCTCCAGGCCTTTCTCCCATAGTACTCTACCAAACAGATGCCTGAACAGGCCAAAGTCTGCTCTTTATGAAGTCAGGGGGAGTAAGCTTGCTGTGTACGCTCCTCACTGCCCTAAGGATCTTGAACTCCACCATTTTATGGTCCCTGCAGTCAAGACTGCCTTTGAGCTAAGCACTAGCCTCTCCAGCACAGCTCCTCTCCTAGTTGGTCCCTCTGACACTTGAAGTTACCATCAGTGTATTCAAGGAAACTTCTAGGTTGCTTATAACCTGCTGTGTTGTCCCTCCAACAGATATCAAGGTTGTTCAAGTGCCCTATGAGGACCAGGGCTTGTTCACATGAGCAGCTCCTGTCTGTCAATAAAGGGCTTCGTCCATTTGGTCTTCCTGGTTGAGTGGCCTGAAGCATATCCTCACTATTATGTCACCTGTCTTCACCTTCCCTTTAATCCTTACCCATAAGCTCTCAATCAGCTCCTCATCCATCCCCAGACAGAGCTCCATGCACTCCAGCTGATCACTGACATGGCAGGTGACACCTGCACCTCGTTTCCCCTACCTGTCCTTCCTAAAGAGGCTGTATCCTTCCATTCCAACACTCCAGTCACAAGAACCATCCCACCACATGTTCCTGATATCTATATGATCATAGCCGTGCAGACATGTGCACGTCTAACTTGTTTTGTTTATTTCTCATGCGTCGTGAGTTTGCATAGAGATATTACAGTTGAGACCCCAATGAATCTGATTTTGCTGGCTGGAGTGGCTGGAATTCCTTTGTGCTGCTCTTCAGGTGCTCTTCTGCTGTCCGGTGATCCTTCAGATCTTGACATAATACACATTGCCTAGTAATGTCTACACAGAGAATTCATTACTTCAAAGATATTATATACTTGAATACATCTGGAAATCAGTGCTACTAACTTTCAAGTACTTATTTATGTGATTGTTTTTCTTTTTTGTTGCAACATTAAGTTCAAGGGCTCAGTATTTTTTGTTCTATATACAATTGATTTCCTTCAGCACTGATATTTTGAACCTTTGCTCACCTGTCAGGCACTAGGAGATGAAGGACAGAGAGATGAGAAGTGGAGGAAGAGAGTCTTACGTCTTCAGACCAAAGACATGCCTAGACAGTCCTAGAAATACCTCTTGGCATGATTGCTATATGAAGAGAGTTAATTAAAGGAAACATGTTGGTAAATATCTGCAAGCCAGAATTGGTGTTAATATTGATGATCCAAAATAATGTGATACTTTAAACTAAATTCTTATGTCTCTGAAAGTATTTCTATTTCAAATATTTTCTCAGACTTTGTATGAGTCATTTATTTTCTATCTCTTTTCCTTTCTCACACAGATAAATTTATGCATGCATGCACACACACACACACTGGGTTTTAATGTTGAATTTTTATCTACATATGTGCTGGTTTAAAAGATCAATAAAAGAGACATTTTAGAAATGACAGTGTCCAGTTGCTAAAAACGTATCCCTTGGACTAGCACTTGCAAAAATCCTGCCACTTAGACATAGTCTTGCAGATATATTTGTTTAATTGTAAATGATTTGTATAAGAAGTGAAATTAGCAATGATGACTGGACAAAGAAAGGAAAAAAGATAATTGTCTATATAACACGGGATAATTGTTCCTCAATATTTCACCTTTAGGTAGTTTAACTGCTTGATAATTATTCATTTGAAGAAACTTTGTCTAGAAAAATGGCCTTAGAATAAAATCTGAATTTCTGAAGACCAAAGATCTTTACCTGCCAATCTCATATTTCATTGTAAGTTTTCCTCTCACAAAGGGGATGAAATTATACTTCCACTCCATGTTCTCTGCCTGGCAGAGAGAAGAAAGTGCAGAAGTAATAATTAAAGTTTTAAATGCAAAGAAAATAGGTTCTGCTCTTCTGTGATCCTGAGCAGATGTCAGCTGTTTATAAGCCACAGACTGTTTGTTGCAAACATATGTAAGCAGTTCTTCAGAGCACATTTACTTTAGATCTTCATGAGGAGGCTGATCAGCTCACAGGACTCAAATCAAAGTAGGACCGATTGCCCTTTGCTGCATCAGCTGCTTCACTGGTGATTTGCCATGGAAACTCCTTTTCTTTTTTACTGGGTAATAAGAAAAGAAAAGGAGTTTCCATTGCATTTAAAACTTTACTTCCAGGAATAGAAAATTCAAATGAAAACTGAAGAATGTCAATTCAGAATTATGATGAAAATCCTCTGTAAAAGAACAACTAAGGCTCAACTTTCTGTAAAAGATTGTATGTGAATCATATGCGGAAGGTAAAGCCTGTTTGTGTTTTTAGTCATCAGCTGTAACTAACTTTGAAAAGAAAAATATATTTAATAATAACCACTTTTTAAAACTTAATTTTTGTTGTCACAAGGATTAGGTTTTGTCAGCCTTACTTCTGTTGACTATTACTTTGCTTCCAGAAGCCTTGCTGGAATCAGTCAAACTGTGTGAAGGCAATTATTTTGCATATAAGCCTGAATCAATATGTTACCACAGTGCAGATACAGCTCTTGGGGAAGCCATATTCTGATGACTGATAATGCAGGATCCGTGCTCTACTACATTATGCAGTAGCACTTGTTTGATCTGAATTAAACATAAAAACATAACCATGTCAAAGATTTTACTGATACGAAGTTTTCAGGTTGGACTTGTCCTGGCTGTAGGAAGGCAGGCAAAGCCAGGTAAACATATAGACAGGGCAGTATATTTGAGTATAGCAAATCTGTGCTTCACATCCTAAGGTTGCTGTGTTTTGTTGAAGGTGCATCTGTCTTTAAACTATTACCAAGTTACAGCTGCAGTAAATACATCTAAATGATCCACCTTGCTTAAATATAAACCTGCACCCAAACTGCAGTTCTTAGATAGCACCCACTGTACAACCATTAACTTGGTCTGTGTCTGAAGGCTGAGTGAAGCCTGGCTCTAGATCACCTAGAGAAATATGAACATAACTGGAATAAGTTTGAGCTAGTCCCCTTAGGGATATATGGAAGTAGTATGGGCTAGCTTTCTCCCAGTTCTCACTGGATGATCAAAGCTTCTCCTTCATTGCACTACACTGTGCCAACATGTTTTTGCAGTGCCCTACAAAAATTAATCCACTCTAGGATCTATATTTCTCATTGTTATGCCAGTTCTCTGTGACTATTAGGAGTCAAATTATTTGATAACTATTACAATGGAAATTGGTTACCACGTTTGGGTGCCCCAACAGACACCTCTCTATTGAGTCCTTGTAACTGAAGCTGGCATTTGCAGAATAGCCTAACTGTCCAGCATAAGAATGATTTTGAGTATTGTCTTCTCTAAAATGAGGGACTCTGTTATTCTTCATATAAAAAGTCTGGTAGATTTTCACAGAGATCACAGAATCCCAGAATGTTAGGGATTGAAAAGGACCTCAAAAGATCATCTAGTCCAATCCCCCTGCCAGAGCAGGAACACTTAGAAGAGGTTACACAGGAATGTGTCCAGGCGGGCTTTGAATGTCTCCAGAGTAGGAGACTCCACAACCCCCCTGGGCAGCCTGTTCCAGTGTTCTGTTACCCTCACTGTGAAGAAGTTTCTTCTCAAATTTAAGTGGAACCTCTTGTGTTCTACTTTGAACCCATTACCTCTTGTCCTATCATTGGTTGTCACCAAGAAGAGTCTAGCTCCATCCTCATGACACTCACCCTTTACATATTTGTAAACATTAATGAGATCACCCCTCAGTCTCCTCTTCTCCAAGCTAAAGAGACCCAGCTCCCTCAGCCTTTCCTCATACGGGAGATGCTCCACTCCCTTAATCATCTTTGTTGCCCTGTGCTGGACTCTCTCCAGCAGTTCCCTGTCCTTCTTGAACAGAGGGGCCCAGAACTGGACACAATATTCCAGGTGTGGTCTCACCAGGGCAGAGTAGAGGGGAAAGAGAATCTCTCTGGGCCTACTAACCAACCCCCTTCTAATATACCCCAGGATGCCATTGGCCTTCTTGGCCACAAGGGCACAGTGCTGGCTCATGGTCATCCTGTTGTCCACCAGGACCCCCAGGTCCCTTTCCTCTACGCTGCTCTCTATAGGTCATTCCCCAATTTATAATGGAAGCTGGGGTTGTTCTTACCCAGATACAAGACTCCTGATGATTCACAACAATAAAATTGCAAGGATGAAAAAAGAAGTCCAGGGATCAGGAAAATACCTTTCCCTGGTTAGATCTGCAGTCCCCTTCTATGTTTATACCTGGATGGGTCTCATTGGAGCAGACACCTGACAGAGTCCAGAAGTTATACTGCATGAAGGTTGTTTTGTATAACTGCTCTGTGGGAAAGAGGGGCACAAGAGTTACATTAGAAGACCTGGTGGAGTATAATTCAGCTGTAGAATTAAGGACAAACAACATAGCAGGTCTGAATGCTTTTAAGGATAAGGATCATCACTGCACAAGAGGCCCTCTCCCTATTCTTGCTCTGGGGCCACTTGGGGACCAGAGCAGAAGGAGAGCCTTTGTGTGCTATGGCCATATGAGTGCAGGAGCTTGATAGGAGATGCACAGAGGACAGAAGGATAGGATAGGTTTGAAGATCAGGAGAAATGTTGGTGTATCTGGCTTCTTGACCCAATTCCAAGAATAGGGTCAGGCTTTGATGGATGGAACTTTTGGTGTTGGTATAAATGCTCAGCCTTTTTGTACCTGAGCACTGTGAAGAGCACAAAGACCTCTGTGTGGCTGTTAGCCACCTCAGAGCACAGTCTGTAGTAGCCTGAAAGTCGCAAGGCCCAGCTGTAGAACCTGTGATACTTGACATTGTCTTGCAAGGGAGCCAAGGCTTTAACAAGAAGAGGTATGATAGGAAAAAGAGCCTAGCCTGTCAAATAAGAGCATCTTCTGATGCACAGAGTAGAGATTATAGTGCAAATGCCCAGAGGAGATTTGTCAGCAGCAGAAAACATCGTGCACAAACAGCCAGGCCTGTTTGGATATTTTGGAACCTTGTAAGCAAGTTTCTGGTATACAATATGCCAGAGAGTTATGGAATGTGCAGGATGGATAAAACAGAGTAGAAAGGCTGTAAAGGCATGAATGCAGTTGAGATGACTGCAGTAAGTTTACCTTGAAAAGTAGAAGTCAGCATTTGGATTTGCGATAATGCTACTTTACATTACAAAAGCAATCATATCCTGTGAAACAAATTCGTAAAGTAAAATTCTTAATCTGCTTTATCAGTCACTTATATATATAAGTTTACATATAACAGTTTCTAAAGAAATAGCATCTTTATACTCATGGAGTGCTACACTTGCAAACTTTATTTGGATTATTTATTTCTGTGTGTAAGCCTTAGAATTGACTTGATTTTTTATTGATGATAGAAATTTATACCTTTGTTTTAAATTTCAAGTCTAATTACAACTTGTGAATTAAATGATGAAGGTAATTTATCTGTGGTTGTTAATTTCAGAAGTCATAATTCAATTCTTTACAAATATCAGCAGGAATAATTTCATAAAAGATCTTGTTACAAGAGCTTTTTCTCATAAACCCATTTGTTTACTTTTCCAAAGTGTTCTTGAGTAAACATACAGCAGCACTTGATAATAAATATAATGTTATTTTCAGTTTATTTTGTGTGACTGGTAATGATTCTGGATGATTAGTCTGATATACTTCTTTCTGCTTTAGTTTTCTTATTGAATGATTTCAATTGCATATTTCATTTCTTGAGCTGGCAAAAAGTTACTGTTTAGAAATAACCTTAATTTACCAAATGCAGTGTAGTTTTAGTGAGATGTGGTTTTGTCACATGGAAACTCATGTAATTTGAAATAATTATGTTGTTGAGCACATGTACAATACTATAGATACTTAACAGGTCTATTGTAAGTATATATAAAGGAATAGATTCAAACCGTGTATTAGAAAATTCTTTGATTCTTATGACTATGGCTACTTCACAAAGATATTTTATACATTTACTGCTTTTACTTTAATTCTACTCATACACACATTTTATTTATGAAACACATAATTTACAAGCTACCTCTTAAATAACATAGTAATTGAAATCTTCCATTTAATTTATATGTTCATAGAAGTACACTAGATCAGTAAATGTTTTCTAACCAGACTTATACTGACTCGTTTGAAATTTGTGTTTTTGTGAAGAGAATATATAAAGATGTTTTTGATTTTTTTTTCTCCTATGAAAGGCCACCAAGATTATCAGTGTTGACGTTTCCAGTATTTACTGCTGTCTTTGCTATGTGCCCAACTCTGTTTATATTAAGTGACCTTTAAGTCTCTCGTCTAAAGCAATAAAATGAAAGCTTCCTGTCTTATTGATTTGGTGAGGCCTATTTTCACACTAATAAAATCGAACCCAGTTTACTAAAATACACTTTCAGCCAATGTCTGTAAATGAAACTGAGTCTTGACAATTTTGGAAGAGGTCAGCCTGGAGTAAGGAGGTCATATCTGTGGTAAATCAACTTCCAGGAACAGATCACTGGACACTATAAAATCCAGGAGTGGTTTTTTAAGAGACTGACTTGAACCCTCCTTAACCAGAAAATAACATCTGACCTTGGAAGTGAAATTTATCACAACATTTCAATTAAAACTTGGCAGCCACATAAGCAATACATTGCGCTGTTACAACTGACCTTGTTGCAGGAAGCACATATGAGAGGGGAGGCTCAAGTAGGCTGCCAGTTCTCCTGTGAATGTGAAGTGTACACAGCACAAGACTTTCTGGTGGTGGTTGAGATTTACTAAGAGCCTTATTATCATTTTTTCTCAATAAGGAAATTACTGGTTGCCTAATGATATTGATAATCATTATCAGTATATGTTTTTCATTTCTAAGTACCTGTACATAAATATTAATGTAGTTCTGCTTACATTTTGTGCTTCATGATGAATGAAATCTGCCCAATATAACAAATAACTATTCTGTTTTCTAGAATATTAAATCTGAAAACTAATAGAGCTAAGTTGTGTTGTGTTCTGTTTTGCAGTACCTTCACAAAGATCAACGAAGGAAATGCCCATGCGAGCCACATGAATCGTTATATTTTAGTGAGCTGGTTAATGCAGCTTTTTCTTGTGGAGCATGCAGTGTGTGGGGAACAAGCCTGCCTCCACAGGTCTGCCATTACAGCAAGGGCTCAGCTGCTGACAGAAGTCAGCAGGTCTTGAGAAAGTTGAGCCAGAAATATCTTCATTTTCAACCAGACAGTAACAAATTATATAGTATATCTGCTAATTAAACAACAGAGCTCACCTTCTGTCAGGATCTTGGAAGAAAAGACTTGCAGGAAAGTTTACAGCTGCCCTCTAGCCCTCTGAGACCAATGCCCAGCCAGGACTTTGGAACACTCGGAGACTTCTTTAGATCCCTTGTTTAAGATGTGTGTGCTGTTTTTTTTT
The DNA here is from genome assembly GCF_036013475.1 of Columba livia. Taxonomy (NCBI): domain Eukaryota; kingdom Metazoa; phylum Chordata; class Aves; order Columbiformes; family Columbidae; genus Columba; species Columba livia. The sequence continues at coordinate 25,608,120 of NC_088642.1, forward strand.
TCTGAAATACCTATCCAGCAAGCCCAATTATAGGTCATAAGAGATTTAGAATTACATCTTCTTTCAGCAGTTTTTTTCCAACAGTTCTTCACATTTTAAGTTGTTGGGTTTTTTTGTTTTTGTTTTTGTTTTTTTTTGTTTTTTTTTTTTTTTGTTTTTGTTTTTGTTTTGTTTTGGGTTTTTTTGTTTTTGTTTGTTTGTTTGTTTGTTTTTGTTTTTCAACAGCTTTTTAAAGTGGTCTTCAAAAACCTTCAAAAACCTCCAACTGTTCCCTCAATAATAAAGGCCCCTTGTCCCCTGATCCCCATGCACACACACAACACTTCTGGTACTATTGAAATAAACTCACGAGGAATTATATTCTGCAGTTTTTATTGTTATTCTAATAGCTGTGTTTGGGCTGTGCAACCCAGATCCTCCCTCTCTCCCATGGGCTACATTGTGCCAGGTGCTTGCAGGCAGAACTACCCTGATAGGAAGTGCATTTCTCTGAAAGTTTGGCTATACTGTAAATCATGTGTGTGAAATACATATTGCTCTCAATACTTAAAATGGTAACATCTAATATAACATGGGTTACACCAGGTGGTATCATAGGAAGCCGATGTGCAGGCAAAAGGAATGAACACATTTCTAGGTCAATGAAAGACTTTTTTTTTTAATGACCTGAATTTGCTTTACAAATTTATTCCTGTTACAACTAGTTGTAAAGAGACCATACAAAAGCCTGATACTAAAATCTCATTACTTACCTTTCACCACTCTCACCAGAGAAAGCAGACAACCTAAATTTTCTTATGCACAGCTATGCTTCATCCATGTTTGTGACCAGCTATTTTCTTCAAAACAATCAAAATTTCATGTTTTTTGACATTTTATGACTTATATTTTATCATGTCATGTCCTTTCACTATATAAAAATATTTCTTTGCCATTAGTTGCAGAAATTTTCTTAGAAACTTCCAGGAAGGGTCCATATCTTCCCAGGCCTGAGTTACTTCCTCCTGCTGACTCCAGTCATTTCCTAAGATTTTTTGTTTCAGGGTGCTCATCCTGCATAGCTTTTCTCAGAATATGGGATCTCACATATCCATTTAAGTAACTGGAATAACTCCAGTTTAAGCACAAATTTAATGCAGAAAATTCTTATGGCTAACATTATTTATTGGCTCAGATAAGATGACTAGAGAGTGCCTTCTGGGTTAGGAACAGGACTAACAGGATGCCTCAGCACAGCAAAGTCCAAGTACCAAGATACCTTCTTCACCAAGCATGCTGCAGATCACGACAGCAGTCAGCAGCTGGAAGAGATGTAAGTGGGATACAGACATGCAATATGTCCACCTTTCTGGGCAGTGTGGGCTGGTCTTGAGAAAGTGTGAAGGCGCTATTGACGTCTTGTGGCATAGGAAAGGCTGGGGCTTCTTGCACTGGAGTTCACGAACAATCTTGGCAGACGAATTTTGTGAGTTAGCAAACATTTATGTCTGCATAAATGCACTTTCTACAAGAGAAAGAGAGAAAGACAAAAAGAGAGAAAGAAAGAGAGAGAAAGAATGGGAGAAGGAAAGAAGGAAAAACAAGGAATGAAGGGAGGAAGGGAGAGAGGAAGGGAGGGAAGGAGAGAGGGAGGGAGGAAAGAAGGAAGGAAGAAAGGAAGAAAAAGAAAGAAAGAAAGAAAAAAAAAGAAAGAAAGTAAGAAAGAAAGTAAGAAAGAAAGAAAGAAAGAAAGAAAGAAAGAAAGAAAGAAAAAGAAAAAGAAAGAAAGAAAGAAAGAAAGAAAGAAAGAAAGAAAGAAAGAAAGAAAGAAAGAAAGAAAGAAAGAAAGAAAGAAAGAAAGAAAGAAAGAAAGAAGGAAAGAAAGAAAGAAAGAAAGAAAGAAAGAAAGAAAGAAAGAAAGAAAGAAAGAAGGAAAGAAAGAAAGAAGGAAAGAAAGAAAGAAAGAAAGAAAGAAAGAAAGAAAGAAAGAAGGAAAGAAGGAAAGAAGGAAAGAAGGAAAGAAGGAAAGAAGGAAAGAAAGGCAGGCGAAAATGAAACATCACTGGAGGACTAGGCTCATTTTCCTGGTGCATATGGGTAGCTTTATTTCTCTGCTACTCCACCTCAGAGAAGTAGGCAGGCATTCAACGTAGCACCCTGGGAAAACAGAGGAGAGCCACTCTGTGATTCAGACTGGATAGCTGTACAAGGCAATACAGAGCCATGATGTGCCTTTGCTCTGAATCTCCTGCCAAACTGATTATAAAGTAATTATTGTTGCATTCATGAGTATTTTATTCCAGCTAACAGTGTGCTAGTTATTTTTAAATTGATTTATCCTCATCTACTACCAGTTTCACAGTAAATGCATGTATTTTTTCTGGTTTAACAAGGACTGGGCTTTTTTATTCCATGTTAGTCAGGTAATAAATCAAATTCACACATGAAGCAGCACATGTTTCAGGTTCTGTTGTATAAAATCACTCTAGAGAAGCCATGTTTCCAGAGAAGGCATACTACACATACAGTGTGCTTACAGGCACTAGTGTGCCATTACTAAGACATAAGCTTGCAGGATCTTCCCACAGGACAGAAACATTGTTTTCGTTTGCTCTGTCTTGCTTTATTAGATTATATTATTTATAATGTGATTCATGCTTGAGTCTGAACCTGTGCAGACTAGAAAGAGTGCTATTAGGTACAATTATTATTGCCCATATTCTGTCCTGACCATGAGCATTCCACATGGGGACGTGAGGGGTAAAAAAACCCCACTTCATTATCCTTACATAGAGAACATAAAAGCCAGCCTTCATCTGGCGAGAGGAAATTCTGCTTCCTTACCTGCTCTCTTGGGTTTGTATATCCATTAAGTAGTCATTGGATAAAATACAGAAGCAGTCCTGGGAGCAGAGCTGTGGTCCCTTACCTCACAAATGAGTGCCCTCATCACAGGGCTAGAGCATCACACTCACTCTTGTGTGCTCTTTCTGTCCAAATAAATCTTGAATTCCTTCTGCACAGTGGCACACCTTCAGCAGAAGGGATATGCCTGCCTTTCCTCCCCAGGCAGCTTGTATTCCACTGGCTTTAACTGAAATTCGAACCCCTGTAGGAGATGGAATTGAATAGGTGTCTTTTTTTTTTTTTTTTTTTTTTTTTTAATAATAACTTGACCCACTGAGGTGCAAGAACAGATTTTGCTTTATTTGTATTTTAGATCAAGGGGTCTGATGCAACAGTACTTTAAAAAGATGCAAATTTTGTTGGGCTGTTTTAGGCTCACTCAGTAATGGTGGACACAAGCTTGACCCTGTCTAAGGCAAAGCTAGGTGGATGGGAAACTTGAAAGTCGCAGTGTAGTTTATGAGGTAGACACCTTCAGAGTTAGCTGGCAACTGAGAACAGAGTCATCATTTAGGACTTCAGTGACTAGCTTCTGCCCTAGTCTTGCTTGCTGTAAATCCTTTATTTGATTTGGCCCTTACACGCTGTGGGCATCCTTTAGGAGCACTATGATTTTATAGTAGAAGTATAGCAAACTAGCAGATACCCAAACCAATATTCTCTCCAGATGAAAATAGCTCATTCAAACAATCCCTTCCTATTAAATCTGCAATCTCATAATTTTCTCGTATAGCCTACTCTAGAAATACAATGATGAAGATTAAATGAATCATGTTCTGCTGTGCCTTAAATATACCATGCAATTTAAATGAAAATGTAGTTGAATGTAACAAGGTCTCTGGTTTAAATTCTGCAATATTTGCATTCTTATCTTTGTTTTACAAAGATGTGCCTGATACATAAGTATACTCAGAAGCAATAGAATCAGGTAGATTTAAGATTGTGATTGAAATAAGATATTCACACTGACATATCATATGAATTGCAGATTTGAGTGACAACATCCGTTATTTAGCAGAGATGTCTCTGAGACAGAAATTGAGAACATTGAAACACAGACCATTATCTGAAAAGTGTGATTGTGAAACTATTGGTGGAGAATATCTACCAATTATTAATTAGTTCTTACAATTATATAGTAAAACAGATAATGAAGTCATGCCAGAAATCGTTTGTAACTGCTTAGGAGTATATTTTTAAGCAAATGATTCTAATAAATATAAAAGAGGTATTTTAAAATTAATTTAAGGATTTCATGGTGTTACATTTTCACTTTAATAGTAATTTACAAATTTCTCACACTGTTTATTTAATGTAATTTTACTGAAAAATAAAAGAAGATCTTTTCAGCAGAATCTTATTCTGATTCCATTAACATTTTTAAGAAGTCTACAAAAAAAATTACAGTTTATTTGTGTATATGAAGGTATGTTATCAAGGATTATACAGTCTGTCACCTTGCTGAAATAGCCAAGCATGAAGAAACGTGCAAGTCAAGTGGGGAAAAACAATTAGCATTGACACCTCCAATATTGCATGATCCTACCTGACATATCTTTTTTCTTAAACCAAGGCTTCTCTTTTATTGAGCTGCAATAAAAAGGTATTTGTTGAGGCTAGATTGTTGTAAACACTGTTATTGTTATCATGATAATTTTAGGACTGATCTGGTAACCTATTATATGTTCAACCATTTTGCAGACAGAATAGGTTCCAAGTCAAGTGTAGTCACAGTGTTAAAATACTGAATGGATACACCTAATGCTCTAGGCATCTCACATTTCCACATGCAAATTTATATTATTTTACATAGCTACTTCACATCTTCATGTTTCACTATTTGAATTCCTTATTGTCATAAGAACACAAAGATATTGAGAAACTTAGGAACACCAGTGGCAGACCCGTTCTCCTCATAATACTGCTGCTAGTGAATGGACACTTCTGCTGAAATTCAAGTAGGTCTTACTGAATGGAAAATGGTTCCCTGACTGTAAGATTGTAGATAAAATTCCTGAAAAAGTTAGATAATGAAATGCATTTGAGCTTTATCCTTCACAATTAGCCTATCTGTAAGAGAGATTTAATATTGTCTTTTTCTTGGCAGAAAATTAGCCAAAAATATTTCTGAGACTATGAAAAAAATACATACTTTTTGGGTATCTGCTTAAGTGTTTAGTTGTGTCCCTCTACTGACAGAATTAAAACCAGCTTGTTGCTATTATTTTACGTATTTCTTCTCTCTCTTTCCATTTCTTCTCTCTCTTTCTCTCTCTTTCTGTCTTTCTTATTTATCTTATTAGGAGTTCAGGAAGGTCAGACTTTAGGAAAAACTAAAAGTATTTTTTTTAAATCAAGGGAAATATGTATTTAATTAAGATATCTCTTCAGATATTGATTCCAAGAATTTATGTCCAGATAATATGACTCAAAAAAACAAAACAAAACAAAACAAAACAAGACAAAAAAAACCACGAGGCTATAAAACCTGCAATATTCAAATATCATGGCAATCCAAGCTACAAATTCATACAAGTGAAATGGACTTGTCTTCAACTTGTGATCCTTCAAATCTCCAGTGAGATAGAAAACATGATAATCCATTATTAAATACAGCAACAAGTGAACAAAGTAAGAGCCTTTTGTCCACATATTTCAGACTGGCTGAAAGTACTGCTCAGCACTAGGAACAATCTAGATGAGTTCTGGCCTACATTCAGTCAGTTACATCATGAGCCACACAAAGAACAAATCTGATTCATACTTGTAATTGCTTTGATCTCATTAACTACAAGCATAATTCAGTTTGTGATTTTTTTTTTTCTTTCCCCGAGGAACTGGACTGGGCTTTAAAAAGAAAAAAAAACTTGTGCCAATATTCCCTTGACACTCTTATATTTTCATATTCTAGCAAAGGCCACAAGAAACTCATTGTCATTTTAGAATTAAATTTCCACCAAGAATAACAGAGAAAGTTATGCCAAGAGCTAACATATCCTTCTGCTAGACTACTCTTCTTTTAGCCATAATGTCAAAAAGCAACTAGGAAAATTTAATTTCTCTGTGCCATTGGCTAGGACATCAGGGCTTGTTATGACCAGATACTGAAAAGACTTAACATCTACCAAATACCTCATAAAATCGGGTCCTAAATTTTTTCTTGACACATGATCCAAATATAAGAGGAATACAAAGGAACAGTGCCTCCATTGGCCCTTTTCCACTCTTTAAGTTGAGCAAATTAACATGTCCAGTGCAGCCAAAAAAATCAGGTAGACCTGGAGACAGATCACATGAGAGTCTGACACTGCTTCCCAGCAAATGCAAGAGACACACAGAGTTTGCGTACTGGCTTAGTAAGAAGGAACTAGCAGTGCAAAGAAGAGAATGGCAGGCATAACAAAACTTTTAAATAGACAGATAGTCTGTCAATTATTTAGTTAAACTATGTATTGAATAGAAGAAACATGGAGTAAAATCAAAGATATTCTATTGCATGTTTAAAAACTTTTTCATTCTGGCTAAAAGATGTCATGGAATAATCTTGAGATTACTTGGAAGAAGATGCCAACACTCACCTTCATTACCACCTATTTTCAGGTAGTTGTAGAAAGTGGTAAGTTCTCCATTCAGTCTCCTTTTTGCCAGACTAAACAGCCCCAGTTTGCTCAGCCACTTCCATGAGGTTTGTGCTCCAGGCCCATCAGCAGCTTCGTTGCCCTTCTCGGAACTTGCTCCAGCACCTCAATGTCTTTCTTATAGTGAGTGGCCCAGAAATGAACACAGGCTTCAACATGCAGCCTTACCATCCCTGAGTACAGCGGGACTATCACTACCCTAGTCCTGCTGGCCACACTAGTTCTGATACAAGCCAGGATGCCCTTGGTGCTCCTGGCCACCTGGGCACACTGCTGACATATTCAGCCGCTGTCAATCAACACCCACAGGTACATTTCCACCAGGAAGTTTTCCAGCCACTCTTCCCCAAGCCTGTAACATCTCATGCAGTTGTTTTGACCCAAGTGCAGGACTCGGCACTTGGCCTTGCTGAAGCTCATGCAATTGGCCTTGGCCCAGCAATCCAGCTGGTCCAGAGTCCTCTGTATGGCCTTCCTATCCTCAGGCAGATCAACACTCTCACCCAAATGGGTGTTGTCTACAAATTTACTGAGGGTGCACTCAACCCCCTTGTCCAGATTGTTGGTAAAGATATTAAGCAGAACTGGCCCCAGCACTGAGCCCTGGAGAACACCACTTCTGACAAGCTGCCAACCAAATTTAACTCTGTTCAGCACAACTCTTTGGGCCCAGTCATCCAGTCAGTTCTTTATCCATTGAAGAGTATGCCCATCCAAGCCACAGGCAGCCAGTTTCTCTAGGAGAATGCTGTGGGAAACAGTGTCAAAGGCTTTACTGAGGTCTAGGTACACAACATACAGAGCACTTCCCTCATCTACTAAGCAGGGCAAACTTGTCATAGAAGGAGATCAGGCTAGGTAAGCAGGACCTACCTTTCATAAATACATGCTGATGGGTCCTGATCGCTTGGTTGTCCTGTATGTGCAGCATGATGGCACTCAGGATGGTCTACTTCACAATCTTCCCCATCATCAAGATCAGACAGACAGGTCTCCAGTGTCCCAGGTCCTCCTTTCAGTCCTTCTTGTAGGCAGATGTCACATTTGCTAATTTTCAGTCAACTGAGACCTTCCCGCTTAGCCAGGACAGCTGATAAATGATCAAAAGTGGCTTAGTGAGCACCCCCCGCCAGCTCTGTCAGAACTCTTGGATAGATCCCACATTGCCCCATAGTCCTGTGTGTATCTTAGAGGTGTAGTATGTGACTAACGATTTCCCCTTGGATTATGGCTGCTTCATTGTGCCTCCTGTTCCTGTCTTCTTGTTATGGGAGCTGGGTACTCAGAGAACAACAGGTTTTACTATAATAACTGAGGGAAAGAAGGCTGTCAGTACCTCATCCTTTTCCTCATCCTTTGTCACTATGTTTTTGCCTCACATACAATAAAGAATGGAGATTGTCCTTAGCCCTTCTTTGGTTGTTAATGTGTTTGTTGAAACATTTTTATTGTCTTACAGCACAAGCTAAGTTATTTTCTTGTTGGCTTTGGTCCCTCTAATTTTCTCCCTGCATAATCTTAAAACATCCTTGTAGTCCTTCTGAGTTGCCTGCCTCTTCTTCCAAAGGTCATAAACTCTCTTTTTTTTTCTTGCGTATTTTGTTGTCACTGTCTTTACCTGTAGTAGTAGTAGTAGTAGTAGTAGTATATTAATATTCTTATTTTACTAAGTATATTATTCCTTTGTATACAAGCAATTGTCTTTTAAACATACAGATCTCATCATGTGTTCATGCAAACAATAATCCCATGTTCATTTTAAAAAGCAGCTTGCTATGTGTTGATGACCCAGGCCACTGAAGAGTCCTCTACAGGAGATGGGGAGCAAGCAAAAGGTTTGTTTTATTCATCAGAACAGCAACAATGAGAACAAAGATGTCAAAAAAGAAGAAAATCAGAGAACATCTTATTCTGTCTGTCATTTAAGTGACATTAGATTTTCTTTCTCATTTATTCTCTTTTTGTTCCCTTTACTGATTAGGAAACGAATATACATCAAATTTTATCTGTCCTTTAAAAGGCAGAATCAGACCTGTGATTTGTTTTGTTTTAGTTTCTTTCTTTGTTTAAATTTTAGAGGCTGATCATAGACAGTGAGGTATTTCTACCTGTTTCTCCTCACTGGAGAAATTTTGAGGTCTTGTCATTATCAGAAATTTCAGCTGCTGTCACTCTCTCACGGTATACAATTGAGGGAGAGCTTTAATGTGGATGCAGTGCTCTAATGCAGAGCGATTCTTAAGTCAGTAACAAATTTATATAATGTAGGCTGCATCGCAGTATCTGCTGTTTACATAACAGACTGCTGATCTCTGCAGGCTGTGACTGATGTGCTGCTGATGCTGCTGTTCTGCCTGACACTCATGCAAGGTAAAGATATCCTATCGAGGTATAGAACAGAATTTGGACAGAAACAGTGTAGAGGGAAATGACATTGAATAAGCGCTTGTGAGATTTAGCCACCTCCAAAGGTTCTCTGTAGCCAGAACTGAGCTTCTAAGTGTTGAGTGGACTCTGAGAACAAGGCATTTGACATGCTGACCTTTTCAATGAAGGTCAAATCCATCATTTTGGTAGTGCTAAGAGTTTCTCCCCACTTACCTCAGCCCTTCTCTCTCTAACTTGATTTTCTACTAGGTATCTTATTTGAATGAATATTTCAAGAGTTCAAGGTGGACAATGTTCAATGACTAGCACAGTTCTGAAAATGTCATACATTCTTACTTTCGTCTGCTGACTAAACTCAGCTGTAACTTGGACATCATGGTCAAAAACTGTGAAAATTTTTCCTTCGTATAAAATTTAGAAGATTTGATCAACTGACTTTGTAGATTAGCTAACATAATACTTTAAGGACATATTTAATTGGATCACAGCTTGAAGTGGTAGCAAACTGAGTTTGCCCTTTGCCTTAACGTACCTAGGAATGCTGATCTATATTCCTGATTGCTATTGAATTTTCTAGATTTCATTATAAAATCAATAACCATTGCACATGGTAAAATAGTTTACAAGAGCTGCAACATATTGTGGACTTCTGAAAACATACTGAGCTCACTGAAGCCACCCAGGCAGCCAATTAGCAGAAAACATCTATTAAGGAAAAACAGGGCAGTCCCATTGACTGCTATTGATTTTCTTAGCCCTGTGAAAAGACAATCAATTAGATAAAGAAGGCTAATGTTACAGCTGCAATTTAATAACCCCTAAAGAAAGGAGGTGGGCTATTGATTCCTGACATGGAATGCAAGCCTTTTGAAATATACTGAACTTCACCTGTCTTATAATCAGGCCTTGAGGAAAGAGGAAGGTCTTTTTGGGATTGAATGTAACTTGTGGCTTAGAATCTCAACTATTAAACTGGTTTGGTGATGTCAGACCTAAGACATGCAAATGAAACAAAACTTCAGAGGAAACACAAGCCCAGGGTTGAATACTAAATGACAGGAGCTATTGACAGACACTGTCTTGGTGAAGGTTGTTTCTCTTTTTCATACAGAAAGCACCAGAGTACCACCTGTCATTTTCAAAAGCAAAGTCAGTTTTGCCAACCAGCCGTGAATGACAAATAAAGCTTTATATGAAACACAAGGGCATATTATGTGCTATTGTGTGTTCTGCTAAGTGCTAATTTATCTGGCTTGTTCTCTTCAGCAAACACACGCACAGACACATGAAATAATCCGTCTAATTATGTAGCTATTTAGGAGAAAAACAAAGCAAGGTGTTTTTGTCTGATACAGAAGGTACATGATACAACAAAGGTTTCAACAAAACCTAACACAGTTAATGAAAATAAATGAAGTGCTGTAAGCTGTAACAATTTTAGGACAAATAAACTTTTCCCAGTTTTATATGTAGGGTAGACCCAGCTGCTTTTCATAAATAGATGAGTACTTTCTTTCATTTTTTGATAGTCCCTAATTGGAAATGGCTAATAGGCCTTGTGGCTTTTCACTATAAAATCTGGTCTAAAATACCTTATATAGATATTTTCTTTATACTATTTTTCTGTTGCTTGTATTGGATCCTTTTTCCCTCATTATATATATGCTTTTTTTTTTTTTTTTTTTTTTTTTTAAACCGTCAGACAGCTGCTATTCACAATAATTGCCAGGGCAGTCAATTATACTTTAAATAGGCCTACTTGAGGGCAAATGAGCGTATGGTGGTCTAAATTGTTCTGGAGACATATTATACACAAAGACTGTCATTTCAAGCATCTGGTACATGACAAATATTATTTAGAAGCAGTACGGTACCTATATAGTATGTGTACTCACTACTATATCAATATAGCAATAGCCAATGTACTGTGTTTGCATGTTTTGTGATGTAGGTGCATATATGTATATTTGTACACACACACAGATAAACACATACACATATAGATGTATATAAAGTGCACACAAATGAATGCCTAGACTGTGTGGCAAACACCTTATTATCTGAAATTCATGTCTGTCATTATAAACTGAGAGAGGGTGAAAGGCAAACAATATAACAAGGTTTTTCAAAGATTTACTTTTTCCTAGTATTATAGAGTAGTATGGAATTGGACACAAGGAATATACAGTTAATTTGTGAAATCAGTAATTTTTCTTCTTTGACTGTGTATGCATTATAACCACTCTTCCTTTACTAAGATAACGTTAATGCCCAGGAAAAGTGAGACAGAATAGAATAACTTTAAGAACAAGGTGGTTAAAGCTGCATAAAAATGTGCAACCTATCTCAAGGCAGCAGCATGTATAAGATTATGTGAGTAATGACGAACCAGTAAAAATCCAAAATATCAGGACAGAGCATTTAGACAAAAAAAAAAAGTGACCGAAACCATCTAAAATGTATTCAGTTTTGTGGGTTATTTTCATATGGACACCTTTAAAGGATTAAATATAAACAAAATTCTGTAGTTAAGGAAATAAAGCAACAAATATGAAAACTGGAATTAATTTTTATAGTGCCATTAAGTTCTTAAGATATGACAATTTACATTGGAGGGGCTAGTTCTGATTGATGCTGAGCATTTCCTGTTGGTTCCCTTGGGAGCACTGAGTATTGAGCTCCTTATAAGACCAGGATGCTCATAATGATTTAGTTCTACAGAAGGAAGTTAGAAAATCCACCACTGCATGGTTGAAATAATACAGGTAAGATGCATCTTACTATATCCATTCTGAAAAGGAAGAATGCACACGACAATAAGCCTAAAAGTTCGTCCTGTATATGTTTCATTATAGATAACTAAAGCTGTAGCTCAAAATAGCCTTTTATTTTTAATGTATAAAATTAAAAAACAATAGCACAGGATAGGTAGCACAGTAGGAAAGTGAGTCAAACAACACACACAAGCTTACAGATAAAATTTTTGAAAACAGATAAAAACAAATTTTGGGGGCAGGAACTAAAAAAAAGGGAAGTTCATTAGCAAATAAGAAGGCTGTAAAAGGCAATTCAATGCACACCAAAATTGTGAACTTAGCAACATACACAAGAACTAAAAGCGTTTGCAGGGAATACCCCCATTTAATATTGAATTTCTTGCAGACTCAATTGCATCACTTTCAAATGCAACATATTATTAGTAAAAGTTCGAATTATCAAAGAATCATACTCAAAAACAGTGAACTTCATATGCCTTTAAAACTTTGTAAAAAGCTCAATGTTTCTAAGTCATTGGCCATTTTACAGCTGTGACAAGAGTAAGGAAACTTTTTTTTCTAAATTAAAGGTGTATTTCTTGATGATTTAAACATGAGTTTTATGCACAGCAAGGGCGAGAAGTATGAAAGGACTTGAGTGCCTGCATCCAAAATCCAGTCTTGAAAAATACTCTCCTTAGCCATCACTTGATCTTGCAAACCTAGATTCAGTTGATGCCTTAGGATTTAAGTTATTGTTCTCCTTCCATATTTTCAATAGGACTGAGGAGCTAAGCAGCTTTCCTGTGACCTAAGGTTTATCTGCAGAAAAACTGAAGGCATCTCTCCTCAGCAAATGCCCAAAGGCCTTTCAGTATTCTGCAAATGCACCTTGCATATACCCTTGAGGTCTCTACAGCAGGCAGGTATGACCACAGGTTGCTATTAGAGCATGATGATAAAGAGACCTTCTTTTATGTAGTAGCATATGTACACAATAGTTGAAGTACATGTTTGGCATGTAGGAGACCACATCTGAGCAGAGTTTATTTACATCTTCCATTTGCTAAGACAAACCCATGCACCAACTAATAGCATTTGTGGTTGAAAGGTTGTTCCCCACCTGTCTTCCTGCATTTATAGCTCTGCATACAAACCTTTAGGATTCAGCAGGACAAAGTGGACTCTAGTGAGTGTTACATGTTGACTGGAGGATTCTGGCATGGGAAGAGGGAGACCTTGCCCTTGATCTCTGACCTCAGGCTTTCTTGTGTATTTTAAGTGACATAGCCAGTGAGGAAAAAACACCACCCAGAAAAATAAAAAGTGGTAGTGGGAGTAGAAGTTTGTCGCAGGACACCTCCATGTTTATGTGAATACCATAACCACTAAGCAATCAAAGACTGCTTACTCATACACCGACTTCTCTTCCAGACTTTTTGCATATCTTAAAGTGGAAAGGTTAGTGTAGAAGAAAAAGTCTTCATTTCAGAAAAATAAGACTTATTCTTCAGTCACACTGTAAATAGTTAATAAGAGAAATAAGTAAGCGCAATCATTTTTCTTTCTGTGCTGCATAAAAGTTAGGAAAAAATATGTCTTGAAAAAATCTCTGAGCAGGAAGAGATAAAAGTATCAGGAAGTCTGTATGTCACAGTCAATTAGAAAGGTACCTTCTTATCATTACTGCTGATCATAACTGAAGGAAATGGACCCTCCCAATTGGCAGAAATTAGTTAAACAAGCTTAGACTAAATTCAAGTGCCATCTGTTCAGTGCTCTAGAAACACAAATTATAAAATCTGTATTAATAACTAGAGAAAAGGTAATTAAAAGGTTTAATGTGTTTTTGCTTTTGATAGAAAAGATTCAGTTCAAAATCTGAAAAAGGTTATTCTATTTATAACCTCTGGCCTTTGTAATTCCTCCTCTGTATAGGCTGTTTTATTTTTTATATTGTCATCAAATGGAATAAATAAACATAAAAATGATACTGTAGGAATTTTAAGTACGTAATATATAGGTTGAGGTTGGATCAGTGTAGCAGTTCAGAACCTCAAGGTTTAGAGGCTTTCTAATCTACTAGAGGAGTATGTTTCTACACAGGCTGAACATACCCAATGAGTAGGAAAGAACTGGCATTAAAGGATGCTTTCTCTTACAAAGTACAACAGATGTAGAGAAGTTACAAACATAAGGGGAAAAGAGAAGGATAGTATAATGAAAAACCAAGCAAGACAAATTCCTAACATTCAGCTAGATGTTATGAGAGGAGGAAAATATATGTTTGTGCCTGGCTCCCAATAGCACCTGCACGAAGCCATTTGAAGTTAGTAAACAAAATTTCAGGACCATAATATGTCTTGACCAGACAATGAAGCAGGGAAGCAGCAGTTGAGAACAAGTCTTATGAGGAGCCACTGAGGGAACTGGGGCTGTTTAGCCTGGAGAAAAAGAATCTGAGGGGAGACCATATCCACTTCTACTACTATCTGAAATGAGGTTGTAGCATGTAGGGTCTTGGTCTCTTTGTTCAAGTAGCAAGTGATAGGATGAGAGGAAATGATGAGGGAAGGTTCAAAATGGATATCAGGAAAAATTTCTTAAAGGAAATGTTTGTCAAGCACTGGAACAGGCTGCCCAGGAAAGTGATTGAGTCACCATCTCTGGAGGTATTTAAAAGGCATGTAGACGAGGTTCTTAGAGACATCATTTCCTGCCAGTGCTAGCTTAATGGTTGGACTCAATGATCCTGAGAGTCTCCTACAACCAGAATGATTCTGTGATTCTATGATTCTATGATTCTGTAAGAACAAAACAGAAGACTCTATGTTTGTACAACTTGAAGTTATATGCAACATTAATATAGATACAAATGTAAGCAAATTTACAGCTCTCACTCTAACTCTGCAGGACAAAATACAGCAATGCCATAGGTTTCAGTTTGCTCTGGCTGAGGTCTGAACCAACAAGCCCTGAGGTCCCTCGATCTAAAATCCACATTGGCCTATGCTGGGCAGCTGGATGGAATCGCTTTTTGGAGCCAACTTTTGTGCTTGAACAGTATGTCATGGTTTGACCCTGGCCAGCAGCAAACACCCACAGCGTTATCACTCACTCAGTGCCCTTCCATGGTGGGACAGGGAGAGAACAGGAAAAGCAAAAGTGAAAAACTCATGTATCAAGATAAATACACCTTAATAAGTGAAGAGTAAAAGAAGGGGACAAAAAAAGTGATGCAAAGTCAGACAGTTACTACCTCCCACAAATCAGCTGTTTCCCAGACAATCTCTGAGCAGCAGCTGCCTTGGAAGTCAATGCAGAGTAGGCATGCTCTGAAACTGCTTAGTGTTCCCTGGGAACACAGAGAGAAATGCCTTAGTTCTGGTTCACCATTTGGCATAAACTGGAAGTAAGTGTCAAGCTGCTGAGAGCTTGCTTTCCAATAAAAATAAAGATACCTTGTATGTTCTGTAGCCACTGGGGCTATAAAACAGGTAGGCAGTAGTTCTCTGAGATGCAGCTTTGATCCCCATGTTTGGTCTCCAGGTTAGGCAGCTAAAACTTATTTTAAAATCTAACTCAAATGGTTCAGAAAAGGACATTCTACTTTTAGTTCTAAAAACAACTCCTCTTTAACTACAAGACACATTTTGGAAAAATATTTTCTCTCTAAAATCCAAATCAAAGTTTAAGAGGACCAAATTCACAAACTATGTAGTCATGCAAGCAATATTTAAAAAATAATTCTACAATAAAGCCTATAGCTTCTCCTGAGTATATAAGAAATGGTAAATGATTCAAGTATTTTGACTCACCTTTTTACTAATGACAGAATAAGGAAAAAGAAAACTGTCATTCTAATTTCGGAAAAGGAGGTATGTTTTGTCAATAGGAAGCAAATATTTTTGAAAAAGATATCTGTTTTAAAAGGTAATATTCCTTTTAAGAGTATGGCATGCTATGTTGGTCAAGAATTTACAACTGTGTCTGGAATAGTTAGTGCAAAACTGTCTTGTTTCTTCTGCTTTGTAGAGGCAGAGTACACTAACGTATTATTATCCCAATAGGTTTCCACATAGAATATCTAAGGTCATTTGTGAAAAGAAGACTATAATGGAAAAAACAGTTGGTCTGTTAAACAAAGAAACAAACCCAAATAATCCTCAATGTGCTTCCAGGTATTGTCTTAATTGAATAATTAATTTGTGTTACATACAAAAAATATTAGATTTCTCCACTTGAACCCATGGAATAAAGTGACCATTCCTTCCTCTGTTACAGTCTTAAATTACTGCATAACAGAAAACTCTGAAACAAAATGTTGTCATGTTGGAGATAAAAATACTTCCAAATAAGAAAAAGAACGTACCAGAAAGGTGTACTGAGAATCTACTAACAACTTTGTCTTAGGTACACTGTATTTGTATAGATTGTAAACTGAGCACGTTGTATAGTTCAAAATGAAAAAAGTGTCTGAGAAGTTTTGCTTTTTTTCTGTTTGTAAATTGAGCAAATCTGTGAATTCATTGCAATTTTCTTGCATATGTTTGCTATTCCTAATTATACATCAAATAATGCCTGCATAATTGTTGAGCCTGAACTGATTTATAAATGGCTTTTTGCTGGTGCTCAACATTTGACACAGGCTGTGGCTCGATGTTTTGAACTGCCTCCTTGCTCAGAATGAACCTGACAGCTCCAAACCTCTGGCACCGTGGAGGTCAGGGAAATTACTGCAGCTGAAGAACGGATTGAACATTTAAAAGAAATACTTCCTTTCATTTCTGCCACCAATGAAAAATACTCAGAAGCATGAAGAACACCACAATTTTTAATAAAGAAAATTATGAATACTCTTGGTTTCCCAGCCTCCCTCTACACTTTCCCTTTTACCCCCTAGATACCTACACTGCTTCCCTTCAGTAGTTGTTATCCTCATATCCATTCTATGTCATTCAGTTTATTTCTATTATTCAAAACTGTCCAGTTTTCCCCAAGCTGAGATGATTTCTATGACATTTGCCACATCCCGCACACTTGATTCTGCTCATTATATAGTAATTTTCTTTAGTTAAACTTGTTCCTGTTTTAACAAGATTTTTGAGGCATGACTAGTTTCTAATTGTATAGGGATAAAGATTTAGCATTTTTTAGGATGCACTGTAATTCGTAACAGTATCAAGATGCCATAGAGAAAAACAGAATTAAAAACACTATTAAGATGGACACCTTACTGGAATAATACATTAATTGTAACAAACAAGACAGTATTCCCTGAAGACAAGTTTCTCTCACAATTCAATAAAATCTGCCAAGTAAACACTTCATTATTTAGTGTGAAAACTTTTCATTCCTTTTAACTAAAAACTAAACTTTCAATGAAAGTTTGAATTCAGAAAATTTCAGTTGTCTGTTGCTAGCAATCAGTTTCTTACTTGGAATATTTGCATTGTATTGCTCATTTGCTGGAAGATAAATCTAAGTAGGATTTAGGTTATTATTAGTAGTACAGCACATTCAAAGAATGGATTAAAGAGTTCTGCTCTGGTTTCTTTAAGGACATTAGGCCTTGTCTTAGATTTTATGAATAGTCTTAGCCGCTCTGGTTTCTACATATTCATATAGACTTCAAGGATTAAAAATAACAGCATTAAGATATGAAAATCTCTAAATGATCTGATCAGAAACAGAAAGTGAACTTAAGAGGCTGTAGTTCATCTGATAAGTCAAAAATCATCAATAAATTTTCTTCCGTTTCCTCTTTCTGAGCCCTTGATCTGGTGGATATGCAGGAAAGAGAAGATCACTTAAACCGTTTTGGAGGTTGCATGTTATTCATCGCATTCACCTGGAGAGTCCTGCTTGTTGTGTAGAGCGATTGGTATGTTCCTCACTTATGTGCTTGCTGATGGTGGAACAATGTTGTTCATTCAGTCTGTGATCAATTCTTCACTGGTGTCCAGAACTACAATGCTCTTAAGGGATGGGCAAATGGGAAATATCATTCTTTCCCACACCTGAACACAGCTGTGTCAATCCTTGAGACAATCCAATCCTCCATTAGCAATTTGTGCAAAAGTTATAGATCTTTAGACCACATATCTTATTTAGATGTCCTTATAAAGGCCATAAGAAAGTACATTGTCAATGTAAAGGTGTGTTTTTGATGTGGAAGCCTCCTGGGTGACTGATCATGTCTTTTAAAGGCAGCATAAGTAGTCAAAGACTCAAAGTACACCATATGGTTGAAAACTTTAATGTGAACATCAATAAACAGGCCTGAATGAAGACTCTCAGTTTGCACAACACTTACCACAAGAGGAATGGTCACTGATATATTAATCAGAATCCAAAACATACTAATTTCTTCTTGGCTGAAATTTATCTCTTCTAAATGAAGAGTCATTCCAGTCAGTTGCACTTTCAGGGAGTGAAAGGGAACTCAATTTGCTCATTCTGCAGTTAAAATGAAAAAGAGATACAAAATTATCCGAAATCTATGAACTAAGAAAATGGCTTTTTCTCCTGGTGTTCACTAGAGAAAAAAAGCTCTGAAAGATCCTTAAGGAAATGAAGAAAAAAAAAAAGTACTTTAGCACAAAAAAGTTCTGCAGAGAATCCTCTCAAAATTCTTATGCAGCGAAAAATTGATGTTTCTTGGAAATGGTGTTAGTCCTCATTTTTGAAGTTACATTGAAAGAAAAATAGTGACAGGGAAGCATATCAGAGACCTGGATGTAGAGAACAGACCTCCAAAAACATGCAAGAAAAATAGGAAATTCATAGGTCTGCTTATTTGCTTATTTATAAACAGTTCTGTCTATACAGTGAAAAAAAAAAAAAAAAAAGAGGCAAAACAACTAAGGGAAAAAATTGAGTCACTTCCCTGCTTAGTATTCCAAGCTACCAACAGCAAATGTTACATATTGTCTCATCTAAAGGAGAATAATCTCAATTTTTCTGAACATCAATTGTATCAGTAGCATAATAACCTTTCAAAAATTTAATTCTTCATGATACAATGTAAAATATATTATTGCTTTTTTGCAGCTACATCAGTTAGAATGTGCTTGCAAATATAACACCACACATTTAAATCCTAGACCAAATCAAGTGAGAGAAAATCTTACCACTTTTGGGTTTTGTCTCGTAGGAATTTCTTGTCCTGTTGCACAGGGAAAGAGCAGAAATTAGTTCACAAGAATTAAATCTCTGACTTCATGCCACCTTAAACCTTGAGAAAGTATGAACAAAATCTGTAATTAAAAAAAAAAAAGACTAATAAATTAATTTTGTGATATATATATAGAACATTTACCAGAGTATATTAAAGACCATAAACACAGCACACAGAATACAGGGATTTCAATACTTCATTCTGTGTTATGAGTTTGCAAACATAGATTATGACATGTCAGACTGAGACTTATTCCAATTAAATTACTCTATATTGAGGAATATAAGAGTTCATTAATTAAATAAAAGGATTTCTTAAATCTCTAATTTCATCTAAATGGTAGGGTAAACACCCTCAAAACTTACAAGGTACTTCAAACTTAAGCTATTATTCTCCTCTTAGTTGGCAATAAAACAAAGATATTTGCATATTTCTAAATTCTGAGTATATATAATTAAAAAAATCCCACATGCACAACACTGAAAGGTAGTGAAAGGAGTTCCTAGAGTTCTTGGTTTAAGAGTACATAAAGAACCAGAAAAACAAAACAAAAATTATTTTCCCTCATATTGACTTGAAACTTCATTACAATTCAAGTGAAAGTGAAAGTATCTGAGAACAGCCAGCACAGATGCACCAAAGGACAAACTGTGTTTAATAAAACTGATTGCTTCCTAGTGATGGAATGAGTGGCTTTATGGACTAGGTAAGAAAGTGTCTCTTGTCTACAGTGGGCCTTTCAGCACAATATCCCATTGTGTCCTGTTAGACAAACAGAGAAGACATGAATTGGACGGTGAAGTGCAAGGTGGCTAAAAACCAGCTTGACTGTCAGTTACTAAAGGGTTGTGGCAAACAGTTCAAATACTACCTGGAAATTGCTTAACAGTTGTACTACTAAAGGGCTGAGGCAGCCAACACTTTTTAATCTGTATCTTCATCTGGGATGATGGCACTCTCAGCAAGTTTGTGAACAGCACTAAACTGAGGGGAGGTTTTGGTACCCAGGATGGCAGAATCACTGCTCAGAGGATCCTCAACAGGCTGGAGGAGGAAGGAACAATGGTGGAAATTCCCTTTATACTTTCCTCCATGAGCTTGGTTAAACATTAGACCAGGCTATTGATGAAGATTATCTGTGATCAGAAAAAAAACCACATTCAAGCGCAAAATAAAACCTGCAATTTTGAGGGTATCTAGCCCACATTTTTATTATTTAAAGTTTTATTTTCTTGGGAGTGGAAAAATAAACAGGAAAATCTGTCCAAATACTTGGATATGTCTGAAGTCACCAGGCTATTTAATCTACTTATCTGTCATTACAGTATATTTTTCTCTTGTATAGTACTTAGATATAATTAATTTTCACAAAAAGAGGGAAGGCCTGCAATGTAATTTTTCTATCAAAAATTCAATCTCTTTCATTCTTCTATGCTCTTAATCCTGTCAGTATTCCTGCATTTTCATTTCAAGCAGGAGAAACATGTGAAGACCAAAATCTAGAGAGTGAAGTTTTCTAGCTTGAAAAAGAGCAAAATGGAATTTCCATACTGTTGGCACTTATAGACACAGAACAACCTGTAAATAGGTTTCAATTTGCTTGAAATAATTGTTGGTTCTTGGATCTACTGGCTGCTGCTGTTTCCTACTCTTTCCTTTCCCCTTCAAATTGTATGTAAAAAACAAGCATGATTTTGCTTGACTAGGTAAAACTGAATAATTGGTAGGATGTGGCTGCAATCACAATTGCGTAGACATGGAAGGCATAAAATTCCAAGGAAGTCGTGTCTTTGCCCAGGTAGAAAAGTACACAAAACTTGCAAATCCGTATTTTCCTTTTCTCCCTACTATACAAGACATAGATGAGAACTTTTACACCAGTCCTTCATTTCTACTGGGACTTCCAGAAATAATCTGAAATAACTGTCTCTCAGTTTTGTAAGTCTGAAGTCCAAATTACTCTCTTCAAAATGTCTGCTAAACAAAAGAACAATGTTTGGAAACATACACGGACAGCACTGTTATTTATTGTTCTGACTCTTTGGTAGAAAAGTGGGCAAATTTGGCTGTGTCTTCCTGCAGTATACACCCAGGAAACACAGTCTCACAGGTCCGCACTGCAATGTCTTTCGGAAAGACTCTGTCATCACATGTTTACCAGAGCTTATAGGAAAAAAACAGTAAACAAAGAAGTATCTGGAGAATTTCAGTCTGAAATGATGGAAGGTAAAAAAAAAATCCCATCAAGAGACATTAACTATGCTTTGTAAATCTCAGTATCCTTTGCTGTAAGCTTCTGTATCACATAGAAAAAGAGTAGAAAAATGGAAAAGACAATGTGTCCATATTATTATTATTATTATTATTATTATTATTATTATTATTATTATTATTATTGGCTTCCTCCTGTATTCTTCAAGGCTGCCTGTGTGTTATGTTTTGCCTGGGAAAACTGAAGCAAAACAAAGCAGTAGTACCTAATAACTCTAACAAAATACACTAAATACGTACACTAACATTTTTAAGTGTCCTTCAGTAGTCATAAACTGTCTTCAAAGGCTAATAGTATATCAAAGCATCAAAAATGGTTATGAAATAATTAAAATGTCTGGTAATGACAATATATTTGTGAACATCCTTGTTCAGCTCGTCTAGGCTAATAGTTTATCTCATTTCTTTGGTCATGTTGTTGGTGAAATAATTTTATTGTATTTTTTAATGGTCGTTAAAAATTTTATCTATTATAACAGATATTTTTAGACTGTCTTCATTATTTGACAGTTTTGACAGACATTATTGATTAGGCCAGCAACTGTGGCTAACCAGAAGGGGACAATGTGACAGTTTTATGTAACAAAAGGCACAGTGTCATGTCAACTGAACTAAATGTTGTACAAAGTGACAGCAGGACAAAAACGCCTTTCAGACTTAATTTTCTGCTTCATTTTTTCTACCATCAATACATAAGGCAATACAGTAGGTGACACAAATTAGCGGGATAGAGCAAAAGGTCTATCTCTGCTTCTGTTGCTATACTTGACTTCTTTCCACTAAGGTAACCAGCAATTATTTTTAAGGTGAAAGGAAAAGAAGAGCAGCTTATAGTAATCAACCTACCCCTTTAGGAGAAAATATATCCCTTATCAGTATTCTTTATGTGTTTCTCCTAGGTGGCTTTTCGGAAAAGATGAAAGAAAAAACTCCCCCATCTGCTAGGTCATGCCTACAAGACACATTCTGTCAAGTCTTAAAAGCAACAAGAGCTTTGCCTGTGGGATACGTATAATTATTATGCGGAGTGGCCTTGCGCCTGCTGTAGTTCATTGTTCTGCTAACACAACCCGAATGAGAACAGTGGCTCCAGGCTGTGAGTTGATAAAGTGCAACTTTTCGATTTTGCTCTTCTACTGCTCTAGCATTGTGCAGAGTCTGTGAGTGACATCTTTGGCCTTCCTTTAGGCTGAGCAGATTGAATCTGTCACGCTGAGTTAAACAATGACTAGGGGACACAACCTTAGCAGGGCCTGTCATTTTTTCCTACTAATTCAATCTACATTTAATCAATGAAAGTAATTTCTTGTTTGTTTAAGTCTCATATCCAATGGATCTAGAGTATCCTGAAGTAGTGCACCTCCACCCTGACCTTCTCCCCTTTTTGAACTTGAACTAGTATATCAAGAATGGAATTAGTGAAAATTGCATATCGCAAAGTTGTCATACTGCTCACTACACATTTAGTCTCCTTTTGTGTTTATATATAGCTATCTGAGTGTCTTTTTAGAATTCGGCTTTCCCACAGATTCAATGAAAAAGAAATTAGCCAGAGTTATATCTCCCAATGGCAATGACAGTTCAATTATAATGTGTCCTTTTACAGGAGCATATATACATATTCAGTGGTTGTCCACATGTATGTCTTGTATGTAAAGGTACTAATGTAAAGATATTTCTCCCTAAGTACAAGCTATCACTGTTATTGAAAGTATCCAGTAGTGACTTATGCAAGTTCAAGGACTTTATTGATCGGTTTAGTTGGCCTTAATCAAAATCTGTCTTCCTTTCCACTCATAGTGATTAAATAAGTCTAAGAGAGCCTGACATCAAGTCTTTGACTTTTTATTGGTTCTCAGCAAGTGCTGTGCTCAGCACTTCAGGAGCCAGCAGCTGCCAGGCAGGAAGTTAAAAAGTCGAGGTAAGTTTGAAAAAAAAATCTAAATCTATACAGCAAGCTAAAGACATCAAGGACAAGCAAGATCCCTCATCCATGTTTTCAAGCTTTCTCAATGGTTTCTTTTGTTTTAAATAAATAGTGCCTTTTGAACAGACTAAAAGATGGAAATCAGTACTTACCTGGTTGTAAACATGACTGGAAAAAAAAAGCTGTTTTTTTGAATGGTATTCAATATTTGAGTCTGACTTTGCATCCAGATTTTGACCAGTTAATCTGGAAATATTCTGGAAATAAAACCAATCCAACAAAGGAATCAGCTTTAACTTTCAAGGTAATATATAGAAATGTATAAATTTTATAGTTTATATATTTATATCTGTCCTTGTTTCAGCTGACATACATTTAATTTTCCCCTGACTAGCTGGTATAGTGCTGTGTTCTACATTCAGATTGAGAATGAAGTTGATAACACACTGATATTTTCGTTTTTGCTAAATAGTCACAGACTTTTCACCTTGTCACACAGTGCCAAGTGCACAAGAAGATGTAAGGAGACACAGTCATGACAGTTGACCCCAACTGGCCAAGGAGATATTTTATACCATATGACATCATACTCAGTATACATTTTGGTGAAAGCTGATCAGGGGAATTGCTACTCGGCCACCAGTTGGTGAGCAATTGGATTGTGCATCACTTGTCTTATATAATTTTTATTATTCTCATTGTTATTATTATTTTCATTGTTAATATTACTGGTTTTTTTTCCCTTTCTATCCTATTACACTGTCTTTATCTTAACCCACAAGCTTTACCTTTTATTTCTTCCAGTTCTCTCACCCATGCCAATGCACAGGGTCTGGAACTGAATGGCTGTGTGTAGTGTTTAGCTGCCTGCCAGGATCAACCACAAAAACATACAAAAATATCTTCAGTAGTTTCACGTGCTTTTCTAAAGGCATGAGCAGAAATTGGAAGCAGGCTGTCTACATGATCATTCCTTTTGAGAATTTCATTGATACAATGCAAAGAGATGACCAGAACAGTCTTCAAAGAACCTTGATAGTGTTACAGACTTTCTTTATTTTGGGTTTCAAGGAATTGTGCTTTATTCCTGTTTATTTATGTTAAAAGCAAAGGTATAAGAAGACCTTCCTTTAGAACTGCAAAGCTGAGCAACTGAAAGCAAATCAAAACTATTTTCCTCAAATAATGTTAAACCCCAAGCATTACAAAAGGACTGTTACTGCATCACACCAAGGTAAAAATAAAATAACTAAATAAAATAATTTCTGACCATACTAAGACCTAGCAGATCTCCTTGGAGCACTGATACATGAGCCACAGGGTAAAGAAGGACTTATGCAGCTTCAAGGTTATTAGGTCATTGTCAGTGGAAGCTCAGTCCCACCAAATGGCAAGCTCTCTCAACCGAACTGTGTGCTGGGGAAGATACAGTAGTGGCTCAGGGTCCCAATGCAATCTCTGCTTGGCTTGTGAGCATACAGTCAGGCTGTAGTATCATTAGTAAGAATATATGACAGAAATAAAATAATATTATTTTATTATGAGACAAATGAACGAGTTGTGTGGCAGGGAGGTTTTGAAACAGATACTTCATTTGATTTTGGAAAGCAATACGTGTATGGCATCATGTCACTGTGTTCAGTTTACCAGTTTACAGTTATTGCAGGTGCTTGACATTCATAAGGCACAAGACATTAAAAAATGTCAGACAAATTAAAATGAAATTGTGGAATAAAAAACATTATTAATTAGTTCTATTTCTTAAAATTTAACAATAGTAGTGTACATGCACATGGTTTAATCTCCTTAAGAACAGGTGAGCACCACATGAATGCCACCTAGAACTAGCAAAGATTTCCTTAAAAGTCCTTCCACTCACCAGTAGACTCAGATCATCCATTATGGATAGTTGTTCCTTTCATCTTGCTAATGTATTTTTGGAAGTATGATTGCTCCTCAAATATTTCTCACTGCATCAGATAACATGATCTTATTTTCCTTTAAAGCACTTGCCATTTTAAATTACTATTTCATCATGTCCATACACATTTATACGAGCAACGTAAACACTTACAGGATTTCAGCATCAGAGTGAATTTCAAGCCAGTTAAGGTTGTCTGGGCATCTTTTAGCTGTTCCTCTCCTAAAAATTTCAGCCATGTAAGAATGAGAACATAGCCCAGCTGTTGAAAGATAAACATGTGCTCAGTTGTTGCTTGATCTGTTAGTGCTTTAGTGAATGAGGTTGAGTTTAAGGACACCTATAACACTAAGCACATGTCTGATTATTTGGCTGATTAGTAATTGCGTGGAGGAGTAACCTTCAACAGCAACTTTGCTGCCATGGCCTGACCTGTGAATTAGAGAACTATGTGCTCATCCTGACAGGTTTCTCCTGTTGTTATGTCACTGTAGTGGGATAAGCAGGATGTGTGGGATGCTGCACTGAAGTGAGAATATAATCTTTGAAACAGGTTCTAAGGCACATTTTCAGGACATATTTATTTGGGACTTGTTTCAAGCCTATCTCCCTGCAAATGTTTTCTCCCTTCATGCATTTTTATTAGATCCATTTGAATTTAAACATCATGGCCAAATGTTAGAAATTAATACACTACCAAAGAATGTTAATGAAGTTGAAAAGCTAAATTATTCAAGAAAGTCCTGTCTTTAAATTCCTACTATATTTTCATCAAAAAGAGTAACAGAGAAAAAAATACCAGAAACATATTCAAGAAGCAAGTGAAAATAATTTATCACTTTATGCTCACAAGGTAGATGAGCAAGAAATTTCTGGTTCATTTCAGACCGCTTTTTACCTCAGTATTTCTGGACAGCACTTGCACCTTCAGAAGACTCAGAATACTCCTGTATTATCTTTTGCTCTCACAGCTGATGTCTCTGCATACCCTGCATGAGAGCATTTGAGACACTAAGGGAAATCTAGGAGCTCAGAACCAGGGAATGATATAAAAAGAGGTAGTACCTTTTTTTTTTTTTTTTTTTTTTTATCATGCTTGTAGACACCTAACACATTAAAGTGCTATAATCATGTGAATAATAAAAGCAGCAGCAATACAATGTCCCAAGGAGAGAGTGGGTTATTTGCTGGTGAGGTGCCAGTCAAGGCTAATACATGCCTTGAGAAAATGAGTGCTTTGAGTGCTTTGAAATACAACTGTTAGGAAAGAGAGACTGAGAGCTGAAGCAGATGAGGACAACACCAAGTGCCAGGGATGAGGGAGGAAACTCGGACCCCTCCCAGAACATTCTCAGAAGTCTCATTCCTGCTTTGCAAAGTTAAGGAGAATAACTATATCCCCGTTGCCAACCCGGATGAGACATGTGAACACGTGAAACAGGAAACTGATAATGATACTTTGTGCCTCTCGGGAATCTCTCTTCGCAGCTAAAAGAGAAAGCAGAATGTTAAAGCTTTTAATGGTATTACAAATGTAGTTTTCACATAAGAGCCTTGCTGAAATTCTGATACTAATTAAAGTTTCTTGAGATGCTATTGTAAATCACCAAAATGAAAGATCACGCTCTTAAATGTAGTAAATCCCACCAATGAAAATGAGCAACAGGGAAGTAAAGACCAGACTTATTCCTGCCAGAAACTGTCATAGAAATAACTTCTCCATGTTGTTCTGGTACTTATGTGTGGAAGTCGGAGATGGAAATCAGCCACAAAAAATGTATTTCGTAGATATTTCTAAATAAATGTGTCTATAAGTATATATTGTATAGATAAATATAGTTATAATCTGCAATTATTCTGCAATGTCACTTCTGGAACAACTGGTTTTTTTTTTTTTCTTTCATCTAGATGTCAAAACTCTACTGGATATAACCTCATTATAAAAGCTGTTATGAACAATTTCTGCCTGTGATGTAAGATCATTATAATAATTACATTCTGTACTTGTTTTGAAGGTGTGAGAGGCTGATCCTTAGGAGCACACTAACTATCAGTTTCAAAACATTGATCGCTCTGATTATTGGTATCAGGAAAAAAAGATGTTTAAAAGATGCATTTAGCTTTTTCAGATATCAAAGATCACTTAAATAAGTGTATGAAAGGATTACGACTTTTGAAAATAATGAGAAAAATATTTCAATGTGTCTGCTAGATATTAATGTAGTGCTTCATTAGTAGCAATTTTTTTACAATCCAAAAGATTATCTTTGTGACTCCTACTCTGTGTATATGTTCATGAATACTCAATATGTAAAACAGACATCAAATTAATTATGGACATGACTCTGTGAATCTCAGAATTCCACTATGAATTAATTATAACATTTTTTCCCTCTTCTGTAGTTCCAAAGTATAAAAAGCAAAAAGGGCAGCTAGTTTAAGAAGTACCTCTCTGCATTCAACATCTATGTACCTGGTGAGAAGAAGAAGAATGGAGGTTTCTAAGAGAGACCTTAACACAAGTAATGTCAGGAGTGCTGCAGTAGGACTCTTCTCTTGCTAAGCCTTGCCAGTCCTCTGCTACTTCTCTGTCAGTCAGACTATGGTTCAATAAGCAGGAGCAAAGTATCATCTGTGTAAAATGACAGGCCCTCTGCAGCATTTATGTAAAAGCTCAAGGCTGGCGGGTATCCTCAAGGGAATATAAACAAGGCAGAGAAATGGCAAAGGAGGGAGTTGTTAGTAATCAGAAAGAATAACCACTGGCTTCTCTTTCTACTGTTTTGCGGTTTTTTTTTGTTTATGAGGTTTTTGTGTGTGTGTTGTTTTTTGTTGGTTTGGTTTGCTGTTTTGCACACACACACACACCCCCACTTTCTTTCGTCTCTCCTTATTTCTTTGCTGTTGTTGTCTTTCTTTCCCATATACCCTTCACTAGATGCACCTTCATGTACTTTTGGGCTAGCTCTTCCTGACTCACTTGCGTCCCTGTGCAGGGCAGTAGCCTGCACAGTATCGGGTAACAGAAACATTCAAAGAGTGTCACAGTTTCACTTTCATAGAGGTTTTGACATTCTGAAGGAATGCTATTTTCATTTATTTAAAGAATGTTAAACCAGCCAGAATTTGAGCAGTGACCAGAATATGCCCTCATCTAAATTTCTATGTGCTGTTTCAATAGTTGAGCTACTAACCAGTTTTCAAAATATTTCTGAAGCAAATCCCCAAATATTTTCAAAGCCTCTTTTTTCCCCTATAAAGCATGATCTTATTGTGCCTCTGTTTGTCATTCTGATTCTTGATATTGAGTCAATCTCAAACTTTTTTTCTATGGATTTAGATTATATGTTTAGCATTGTAACCAATTATGTACTAGGAACTGAATCTCACACTGATGCAAAGAAATTTAGAAATAAGTTTGTTTAGAAAAGCATCTGCCTAAACCATTTACAGAACAATTAGGAATGCTTCAGTACAGGCAATTAGAGGATGAGTTCCTAGAACAAGATTAATACAGAAGAAAGTCATCACTCCTTCCATCTTCAAGGGACGATGTGGGATGGAATAGGAAAATTCAGTCTCTTAATGGTTGGCTTCAAGACTGGTGCTACAGGCAGGGCTTTGGATTTTTTGACAATGGTTGGTTTTATAAGTCACCAGTCCAGACAGTGTCAAGTGGGAAAGGTTTATCTCGCAGGGGCAAAAGGATGCTAGGGCAGGAATTAGCTGGGCTCATTTGGAGAGCTTTAAACTAGGTTCAAATGGGGATGGGGTTGTAGCTGGGCTTGTCCAGTGGGGCAGCATTCTAAAACTGATGAGGACCGGGTGGCCTCCTATGCCCCTAGGGAGAAATTGGTGTGCTCTGCTGGCTCCCTGAAATGCCTGTACACCAATGCGCGCAGCATGGGGAATAAGCAGGAAGAGTTATGTTCGGTCGGGAGATTATGATCTGGTGGCAATTACGGAAACATGGTGGGACAGTTCACATGACTGGAATGTGGTCGTGGATGGCTATGCCCTTTTCAGGAAAGGCAGGCCAGCCAGGCGTGGTGGTGGAGTTGCTGTCTATGTGAGAGAGCAACTTCAATGTACTAAATTCTGCCCAGGAGTGGATGACGAGCGAGTTGAGAGTGTATGGGTCAGGATCAAGGGGCAGGCTGGCAGGGGTGACACTGTTGTGGGTGTCTGTTACAGGCCACCAGATCAGGCTGAGGAAGTTGATGAGGCCTTCTATGGGCAGTTGAGAGTGGCCTCACAGTCACAGGCCCTGGTTGTTGTGGGGGATTTTAACTTCCCTGATGTTTGCTGGAAGGACCATTCAGCCAGCCAGCCACAGTCCAGGAGGTTCCTCCAGTACATTGATGATAACTTCCTCATGCAGATGGTGGAGGAGCCGACTAGTAGAGGTGCACTGCTGGATCTCATCCTCACTAACAAGGAGGGTCTGGTCGAAGCAGTAAAGGTTGAGGGCTGCCTGGGTTGCAGTGACCACAAGATGGTGGAGTTCAGCATCTTGGGTGGCAGGAACAGAATAGCAAGTAGAATTGCAACCCTGGACTTTAGCAGGGCTAACTTTGGCCTTTTCAAGCAATTGCTGGGGGAAATCCCATGGGCAAGACTACTTGAAGGAAAAGGGGCCAAAGATAGCTGGATTGCATTCAGAGATTGCTTCTTCCACGCTCAGGATCAGAGCATCCCCACAGGAAGGAAGTCAAGGAAGGGAGCCAGGAGGCCTGCATGGTTGAATGGGATCTGTTGGGTATGGTCAAGCAGAAGAGGAGAGTTTACAGGTCATGGAAGCAGGGGCTGGCCACTTGGGAAGAATATAAGGCTGCTGTTAGAGGATGTAGGAAGGCAGCTAGGATAGCCAAGGCCTCTTTAGAATTACAGCTGGTGAGAGGGGTCAAGGACAGCAAAAAGAACTTTTTCAAATACATAGCAGATAAAACTAATACCAGAGGCAATGTAGGCCCACTGATGAACGGGGTGGGTGCCCTGGTGGCAGAAGATACAGAGAAGGCAGAATTACTGAATGCCTTCTTTGTCTCTGTCTACTCTGCCGGAGGCTGTCCTGGGGAGCCCTGTACCCCTGAGACCCCGGATGAAGCCAGGTCAATGGAAGAGTTTGCTTTAGTCGATGAGGACTGGGTTAGGGAGCAATTAAATAGTCTGGACATCCATAAATCCATGGGTCCAGATGGGATGCATCTGTGGGTGCTGAGGGAGCTGGCTGAAGTCATTGCTGGACCGCTCTCCATCATCTTTGCCAAGTCTTGGGAAACAGGGGAGGTGCCCGAGGATTGGAGGAAAGCAAATGTCACTCCAGTCTTCAAAAAGGGCAAGAAGGAGGACCCAGGTAATTATAGACCGGTCAGCCTCACCTCTGTCCCTGGGAAAGTAATGGAACAGCTTATCCTTGGTGCCATCTCAAGGCATATCGAGGATAAGAGGGTTATTAGGGGCAGTCAGCATGGCTTTACCAAGGGTAAGTCATGCTTGACCAACCTCATAGCCTTTTATGAGAATGTAACAAGGTGGATGGATGATGGCAGAGTGGTGGATGTGGTCTACCTTGACTTCAGCAAAGCCTTTGACACAGTCTCCCACAGCATCCTCACAGCTAAGTTGAGGAGGTGTGGTGTAGACAATAGAGTAGTGAGGTGGGTTGCAACCTGGCTTAAGGAGAGAAGCCAGAGAGTGGTAGTCAATGGTGCGGAGTCTAGTTGGAGGCCAGTATCTAGTGGAGTGCCTCAGGGGTCAGTACTGGGGCCAATATTATTCAATATATTCATTAACGATTTAGACGAGGGAATAGAGTGTACTATCAGCAAGTTTGCTGATGACACTAAGCTGGGAGGTGTGGCTGACACGCCAGAATGCTGTTCTGCCATCCAGCGGGACCTGGACAGGCTGGAGAGTTGGGCGGGGAATAACCTAATGAAATTTAACAAGGGAAAGTGTAGAGTCCTGCATCTGGGCAGGAACAACCCCAGGTTCCAGTATAGTTTGGGAAATTACATATTAGAGAGCAGTGTAGAGGAAAGGGACCTGGGAGTCCTGGTGGACAACAGGATGACCATGAGCCAGCACTGTGCCCTTGTGGCCAGGAAGGCCAATGGCATCCTGGGGTGTATTAGAAGGGGGGTGGCTAGTAGATCGAGAGAGGTCCTCCTTCCCCTCTACTCCGCCCTGGTGAGACCACATCTGGAATATTGTGTCCAGTTCTGGGCCCCTCAGTTCAAGAAGGACAGGGAACTGCTGGAGAGGGTCCAGCATAGGGCAAAGAAGATGATTAAGGGAGTGGAGCACCTCCCTTATGAAGAAAGGCTGAGGGAGCTGGATCTCTTTAGTTTGGAGGAGACTAAGGGGGGACCTCATTAATGTTTATAAATACATAAAGGGTGAGTGCTATGAGGATGGAACCAGGCTCTTCTCGGTGGCAAACAATGATAGGACAAGGGGTAATGGGATCAAGCTGGAACACAAGAGGTTCCACTTAAATTTGAGAAAAAACTTCTTAGTGAGGGTGACAGAGCACTGGAACAGGCTGCCCAGGGAGGTTGTGGAGTCTCCTTCTCTGGAGACATTCAAAACCCGCCTGGACATGTTCCTGTGCGACCTCACCTAGGCGTTCCTGCTCCAGCAGGGGGATTGGACTAGATGATCTTTTGAGGTCCCTTCCAATCCCAAACATACTGTGATACTGTGATCATTGCTAGGTGAAGCTAGAGAACATTGTTTTAAAAAAGGGATAGGGAGAAAAATAAGAGAATTATTACACATGGATTCCTTGGCACTCAGCTCTCTTCGGTTTTCTTTGGTTTTCCTTACTCCTCTTATCTACACTATACTGTTAACCTTAACTTCTACACTGATGCTGATGATAATCAACACTGCATCTCATTTGACATCTTTAATAATTAGGCAACATTCTTATTGTTCTATCTTAGGCAGAGCCCATGACTTCCAAACCATTCAGCTAAATGTCTGCCACATAAGTTCAAGAAAAGCATCCTGATTTGCAATTCTGTCAACTCTGTCTCCCCCTGTAATCTCGACATCAACCTAATCTTTTTTTTTTTTCATATTACCAACTTTTGTCATAAAATCCGTTAAAGTGACTAGTTTATTAATGTTCTTTTAGTTTAATTCTATACCTGGATTCTTTGTTGTCTCCTTCAGTTTTTAAACCTCTGAAGGTTTAAACAGCTGAAAGATGCTCCTGTCCACCTTCACCAGGCTGTTAACATATACACATTTCCATCTTTGCACACCTACATGCCTAATTTGATTAATGTTCTCAGAACAGCCATCATTATTTTTCGTTATGCGTGCACTTGTTAGCACTTACCACAGTGACCCTTCCGTTGACTTCTTTATGGCCTCTGACTCTCCCATAATTTCTCCTCCTTCTGTTACTCACACCGGTGATTCTGAAAGAGCACCCCATTGTTTTGCGACACAAAATTCCTTCCATTTAGCGTAGCAAACTTTTCATGAGCACAGATTCCATCATGGTGAGCCAGAGTAAGGGAGCAGACCTTCAGCATACTCATAAATGTCATCTTCATGTTGGACAATACATAATTTTGCACTTAGAAGTTCTCACAGAATAGAAATGTGTTAGTTCTCCCATATTGACTTAGCTGTAATAGTAGTTATTAATACATACATGTGTATATATAAATATCTTATTCTGTGGTTAGTGTCCACGATAGGTACAATGAGTTCCTTTCTCTCTTACCATCTGCTAAAGGGATAATAATTAAAAAAAAAAACTATTAGAGACATGAAGCTGGACAATGTAAATCTTATAAGTGAATTTTCTTCCTTAGGAAACTATATTTTTTTCTAGCAATATCATGCAAGGAATACAAAGCAGAAAGCTCATCTTTGTAGGAGAATAACATTTTTAAAGAGAGAAAGATTTAGAAGGGAAGAAATATCCTTTACTAGGTCTAAACAATATGTTTCACTTACGTCATTAAGTTACTGCAGTTACAACATTTCCTCAACAGACTGGAAAGAAGGTTAGTTTTCAAAAAATGGAGTGTTAAACACCATCAAAAATTTAACCCTATCAGATATCTTCAGATGGACCCTGCAGACTGCAAGAGTATACTTAAAATATATGACAGAAAACTAGATACAACTTTCAGCTCTGGAAGAAAATAAGTGAAGTTAGGCATAGTATTTAAAAAAAAAAAAAAAAAAAAAGAAAACCACACACACACACAAAAAAAAAAAATAGCGAATTCTTGATAAGAAGCACTGTTTCAGCACAGTGGACAAAGTTCTGCATAGCTCAAAAAAGAGGTTAAAGTCCCATAGAAAACAATTATGCATTTATTTTCCATAAAATTATTATGATAAACTGAAAGCCAAGAAAAATAGCTTTAAAATTTCTCTCTTTAATACAAATGTGTAAGCTTGTTTTCCAGTTGTATGTCCTACTTGTAGCCATTTTATTAATTTACTACAGTAATCAGCTGAGACCCATTAAGTGTTAGCTTGACCTGCATCTCAAGTATCCAAACAGATGCAGCTGGAATCAAAACAGATGGGAGGTGTAAATGAGAAGATTCAATTAACATTTTTTCTCCTTCTCATATGAGTTTCACAAAGAAACTCCCCCAGGATTGAAAGTGATCTCTTAATTTGAGAAATATCTTTTTTGTCTATAAAAAAAAAAAAAACATAAAAATGTTTTAATGTCATTGTAAGCTTTTTGTTTCAGCCTGGGGATCTGAGTACTTACAGATTCATGATATGACTGCCAGAACAATGACATTAAGCTGAACAAAAAGTCTGCAACCTCTATCAACCTAACCAAATGGGAGACCCTTAAGCATATTTAAGTTAGCAGAAGATAATTTGTGCAGGAATTTGCTACGAAATCAGAAATTTGTGTAATGTTTACATTATCAAACTTTATAAAAATCCAACTTTCTGTTATTAAAATATTTGTAGACATGATAGACCTTAACCTCATTTGATGCTGGGTACAGATCTGCTCTCAGTGAAACTACACTGTAGAATTAGTACCGATGTCATTTCAGAGGGTGTCAGTACATTAGAGAAAAATATAAATAACCTAGTTTTAATTAAATTTAGTGAAAGGAGGTTATGGTAGCTTAATTTAAATGCAGATACTGCCTAAGCATCTGATTTATTATTGCTACGGGGTTAGCTTGGTTTGCATCATAACATCCTTTCGTATAACTGCAGACTTTTAAGAGGGTTTTATAACCAAGTTACCTAACAAATAGGTTTGTAAGTCATGCCTTGCAAGTAGTCTTAAAATAACATAATTACATTATATTGCTCTAGATTGTATTTACAACACCCATGTCTGCGAAGAAAGTTAAAAAAAAAAAGTTCCAAAGTCCACATTCTTTATACCTGCATTTAGGATCTGAAGTGGCAAAGTTAGAACTTTAATTTAAAGTAGAAATACAAATTCATCTTTTAGTCATCAAGAGAAACACTTTCAGAGGTTTTTGTTCTCTTAAAATCTTAATATTTTCCCTATTTTGTATTACAGAAGTCTATGAACATTCATAGCTTATCTGAATTTTTCACCTCTGAAATTTTCAAGTCAGGACATTATTTGCCCTATGATATCTTCAATAGCAATAATAATAATAATAATAATAGGTGGCTGTTTCTTCTGTTTTCATAATTATTTATAAGTTACTTTTTTTTTTTTCTCAAGATAAAGCACAGCTTGTGATAAGCACATGCTCAAACCCCACTGAATCAAAGTATAATTAATCAAACAATATAGCTGACCTATTTAACTCTGCAGCATGCAACATGGGTTATGAGGGTACCATGTGGTCACAGGGGCTTGAACTACGCTGACAATGGTGAAGCCCTAGATTTCTGAATTTCGTCTATGAGTGGGAAGAGCCACTAGGACAAAAAAAAAGTCATGAGTGAGGAGGAGGTGGCAGTTACGGAAGGGTTTTTTAGGGCCTGAGGACACCACATTGCTCTTCAGTTCTACTAGGTGTCCAGATGGTAGAAAAGTGTCTCCTTTTGCAGGGGAAGGCAACTCACAACTGATCCTCCCCCCATCTAACCCGAAACTGAAGTTAGCCAACCTTAGCCAAGATAGCAAGCTTTATTTTTTATATTTTCTTGGATTTTCCCCTTCCTCAAACATCAAAGAGAATATATCAACCATTAAATTTCAAAGTCAGATTTGCATTTTCTATATTGGAGGTATTTACCATAAAAAAAAAAAAAAGAAGTGTCCAAGAGACTATCAGGTATAAAGTCTGTTCCTGCTGCCCCTTAGTCAACCTGTGTAAAACAATTAAATATTCAGCAGCCCAAAGAAATCACAAGAGCATTTGCTTCTTGTGCCTGGGCACATAGACGTGGGACCCAGAAAAAGGTGCTGAATAGCTGAGGATTTTCTATGAAGTTAAATGAGAGATTAAGAGACCTGTCTCAGAATGTGCATCAGATAAGGCACCAACTCAGAATATCTTATAGTTTACTTTTAAGGATTCGAGGACAATAACTGACTTCAAAACTCAAATGCAAATAGGCAATGGAAGAGAAAAGAAGCTGGTCTTTTACCTCTGAAGTAAAGCATTGGATGAAAATTGTAATTGCCTCCATCTTTCTGCTTTCTGTGATGACTGTTCAAATAAACTTGTTCTAGATCAATTTCTGGAATGACTTTCAGAACACAGTAAATAGATGGGTCAGTGCTTATTTCAAGAATCTTAGAATTTAAGTATCAAGCTGCCTGATAACATCACAACTCAAGTGGTGGCATACCGTTCCAGAAGAGGTACTTGATTTGAGTAAAAACCTTCACTGGCAAAATCCTAGATGCTTTGGGAATTTATATATTGTCAAATTTAATGACAGCTGAGCAGACAAAGGTCCCAAATGGAGCAATGAAGAATCAAACTTTGCAGGTCCTTCCCTGATACTATATCTGCTCAGTTTAGAATTACTATAAAGCTAGAATTGGTTGTTTTTCCTAGACACTAACATTGCAAACTCAAGCAAGCATCTGAAAGATAAGCTGGGTACTTACTATTTAGTACCTATCGGCCATGTAACTTCAGTATTTACAGAATGCATGTGCAGTACTTTTCACCATGGGTTAATTTATTATTTTACAGAGTATTTTAAAAAGATAGACCCATTTACCTAATAGTACTGCTCTGAAATTGTGTTCTTCTTTTCAAAACACTCTGTATATTGGGGCTTCTCCTATGTTTGAGAGGTTAGAAGCCATTCAACACAAGAACAAAAATCCAACCATGTCATCAGGTTACTTAAAGCATAATTTAGTGAATGTAGGATCAGGAAATAGAAATGCTTTCTGAAGCTATTCATTCACCTATGATTGTGCATTTTGGACTACTTGTTATGCTCAGATTGGGGAGTTATGAACATTATGTGCTTTGCCAACTCGTGTTTTCCAACTATGTTTCACAGTTAAAGGATAATTGTAGGCTTGGCTCAAGAGGAATAGTTAATGACTTCATTAGTAGGACTTTCCTAAATGGACAATATAGATATATGTGTGCCAATCACTCAGAGATATTGTACATTCAGAATATAGTAATACCTCCTAAGAACAAAATTTGGGTAGTCTAGCACATATTATAATTTCTTTACACTGACATATAATGAAGGATTATAGATCAAGTAGTGATGAAAGAAGGACCTAAAACTGTTCCAGCTGGAAAAAATATCTCTAAAAGGATAATTAAAGATGATATAACTTGAGTCAAGCAATGACTCAAGAATTCCTAAGAATAAAGCAGAAGAAAGTTTCCTACTGGGGAACTGTATATGGGTTTTTGACAAAACCAAATGTGCATAGAATTTATTACTTTAAAATTTGTATATTTTTACTCAAATTTCTTAGTAAATAGAATTCTTACTCTTTCAGTGTTTCAGTCATTATACTCACAATACGTGGCTGCCTTTTCTTCAGCATATTGGTTATAATGGTTTACATCTATATTATTCTTTTGACCTCAAAGATGTATTTATAAAAAATTCTTTTCTCATAAAATTCTCTTTAATGCTTAGCCATTATAAAAACTCACCTCAGAAAACTCTTTCTGTCTCTTGTAAATGTAGACATCTTTTCACAAAACATGACAATTTCTTTATAAAGCACAGCAACTCTGCAACAGCTCAGCAGAAGTATGTGGCAGCCCAAATGCCTATCAACATAAACATATGAGTAGACTAGGCAGACAAAATATGATTTCTTACACTCAAATGTTACTGAGAGTTAATGGTTTCCTAGAAAAGATGATTCATTGTGTTTTACAAACATAAGAGTTCGAGTTCTTAGCTTTACTTTTCTCCATGGAATAAGTATGCGGAACTTTCTGCTTACTAGTGGTTTTGGATGAGGAAGAAAAGTTAACATTATTTTCTAATAAACATTACAGTTACAGTTAACAAAAAAAAAAAAAAAAAGCAGTTCAAGAAAGTTGCATCCTGACTGAATGAGACCAACTAAGCTTAGAGTATGTGAAAGGTACAAAATCAAGTCAGATAGTGGAGATACAGGTGTAATCACTACATGCTTCTAGTTCCTTTATAAAATGTATACAGCCATCCTTTCCCTGCTTGGTCCCTGACAGGATGCTACATGGGGATAAGGAAATAAGTTTCATTGAACTCTTTCTCTCTTGTATACAAAAGAGACAGACTGTACACAATAATGTATGTCTAGTCTGTCCTCTGAGAATAGCCCCCAAGGCCATCCTTACAATAAGGTTTGCTGTTCAAATGACGGTGAATGTGAAAACAGGGTCCAGGAGTGCTAAGGGAGCATACTTCAGGGCACAGGGGAGCCAGCATAGACAAGCTGCCTGGGGTCTGCCTGGACACCTGCATGTATGGAAAGCAGAAGGATGGTTCCCTGCTGGCAAACACATACCTATGTCTCCAGAGCCCTATTAATGTCTGTAAATAATGTAATGCAAGTATAAATCTTATCATTAGCTTTTAACTAACTAATTCCATGATGCTTAGATCTTTATTTATTTATCTATCTATTTATTTATTAATTTATTTTTACTTTTACCATGTTTCATTTCCGTATTGGAGAAATATAATCATTTCTGTTAAGTTTAGACATAAAATGTATAGCAATTCTTTTTGTCTCTTGAAGCTCTAAGTAGATCCCATCTGATTATTACTGGACAGTCAAGGAAAAGATTTAATAAATAAAAAAATAAAGAACTCATGCCTGGTAAATGATCGAACAAAACAATTCTGGCTTTTAATCCATAAGTATTTGGTGAACAGAGTGGATTTTGTTAGGAACCCCAATGGCAAAGGAGCTAAAGGTTCAGTGGCTTTACTGTTGGAGACGCACATTTAGATTTAAGGTGGTCAAGAAAAGTAACGAAACAAGTTGGCTTCTTATTCTAGAGAGATGATGGATGATAATTAATATTTTACACTATGTGTAGATACCCAGTCAAACATTTCTGATTGAGATAGCTGTCTAACTAGATGTCCGTTCAAATCCCTGAGCAAGGACACCTGAAAGCATAAAAAAGTGCAGTAGTTTACTAAGTTAGGATGCTAACACTTGGTTGGATAGGTAATACAGAATGTGAAGTATTATGAAGAAACACTGAGACAATTTAGAATTAGTCATTTCGGCAAAGCCTATGCCCAGTTAAAAGTATGCCATCAGTTTTATAAAAAATAAGTTTGCATTCAAAATGATATGTTGTCCCTCTACTTATAGGCTGCTCTACAGACTTTTTCCTTCCTAAATCAGGGATCAGATGAATGCTTATTGACTCTGGTTACTCTTAAAACAAATGGCTTAGCAATAGCTTAATTTTTACTGTCCGTAACAACACGTGCCCTCTCTTTCAGTGCATGTTTTGTGAAAGAAATGTACTGCTTATCCTAGTGTGTTGAGGAGGCATTGAGACTGAGATTTTCAAAGCCTCTTACAGACTGTGCATAGCATACTGCAAAACATAGAAAGCATCACTACATTGATGGGAATAGATAGACCGCTGTGGAAAATCATGGCCTAAAGTCAGCAGACTAGAGGGAATGACACGACCTGCACAAGAAGAAGTTACAAAGGAAAAGGGCAAACTCAAATAAAATTAACCAGGTTGAAAATAGATGTCTTCCAGAGCTGAATGTCCTCTGACTTCACTCCTTTCTTGGAGCTATACATCTTAACCAAGTCGGGAAGTTTTTCTCCATCTAAAGGATGGACCACGAAACATTCCTTAGTGGGCAGAGAGTGAAGGCTGGATGGCAAGCTCCCATTTTCTTATAATTATGACTCCATGCACAGGTTTTACAATATTTTTTGGTATTTTAATCTCAACAATGCTGACCAAAGTTACAATTTTTGTTTATGTTGTGTGTTAGAATGTGAAAGCCAGCTTGGCTTCTTCTGGTAAAAAGAAAAAACAAAAAAAACCACAACATTATACACAAAAGGTTTTCTTTAAGGAATTAGAATATCTACTACTTCTTCTCATTCAGGAAGCTGGAGATGTGCTTTCTCTCATGGTTAGCTTAAAAGCATGTAAAGAATATTTAGGTCAGGTTTTCCAATGTAATGTTTTGAGGGGAGCACAAGATGAGCTGAAGAATAAATGCAGTTTGCTGTTTCAGAAAGCTACTTAAGAATATATGATGAGACAGTGAATTTCTCAAAAGTAAAATTTTAAGATATCTCTGACAGAATACTTACTATGATCCTAAATAAATAAATGAATAAATAAATACTCTATATATTTCACAAGCATACTTTTAATAAATGTATTTATAAACCTAGACTCACAAAAAATCTTTGATGTGAATAACTGAATATTGTGTTCAGTTTTGGGCCTTTCACTACAAGGAAGACATGGAGGTGTTGACGAGAATTCAGAGAAGGGCAATGAAGCTGGTGAGGGGTCTGGAGAACAAGCCTTGTCAGGAGTGGCTAAGGTGACTGAGGCTGTTACATCTACAACTACCTGAAAAGAGGTTGAAGCATGGGGGGTGTTGGTGTCTTTTCTCACGTAGCACGTGATAGAGCAAGAGAATGTAGCCTTAACTTATGCCAGGGGAGTTTTAGATTGCATATTAGGAAAAATTTATTCACAGAAAGGGTTGTCAAGCATTGGAACAGGCTGCCCAGGGAAGTGGTTACCATCCCTGGATGTAGCAATTAGGTACATGGCTTAGCGGTGGACTTGGCAGTGCTTGGTTAATGGTTGTACTTGATGATCTTAACGGTCTTTTCCAAACTAAATGATTCTATGATCCTGTGATTCAGTGTTTGATTACTGGACCAAATGAAGGAAAATATTTTCAAAAATAGTCTAAGTTATTCAGATACTTAATGTCTGATCCTAAAAATAATTTATTGAAGGTAGGATTATTTTGAGATATTGAGACAAAACTGTTGGGAGAGAATATAACAATGACATTGAAAAGCACATCAGGACTGATTCACACTTTTAGGAATCCAGATATTTAAAAATTGACCTCTACTAACCAATCTGGAAAGTTCTTTTTGCTTTAAGTAAAGCTTAAAATACTGAGAGCCTGACACCTCCAAATTTAACACACACTCACAAGTCACTTGGTAATTTTTGCTCAATGAAAATAGTTTTGCATTTCTACAATATTTTAATTCCTCAAATTTGATATCAGGCAGGGTTTTGATGACAAAATGTTTTGTTTTCTTGGACATATTCTATGTCTTTATTTTTTCATGTTTTACAGTAGAATAGCACATACAGAATACAATGATAATTGATATGCGTTTGCCCTCGATTATACAAGTGTATGTTTTACTTATGTTGTAAATGCGTCACAACTGATCAACAGTAAGAATGGAAATGCTATTGGAATTGAAGATATTCACCTTCTTGAAACTGAAACAAATTCAAACTGGCTAATTCAGTTCTACTAGATTGGTGTATTTGGTCCTTGCATATCTTGAATTTCCATTAAGAGATTTCAGCTTATCTACTATCTCAAAATAGGTGGGACCAATTTAAGAAACTCATCTGTGTACAAGAAAAACAAAAGTCTAACAAGTAATTGACTGTTTAGCCTGTAGGATGCACCTTACGCAGTCATGATAGCTATCTGAAATCTGAGTGGCCCTTGGGACTTACATTTATTTCTTAGGCATTTATTTGAGGCATTAAGGAGGCACTTAGAATTAAGCATCTCACATTGTTTTCTTCACAAAGTTATCTTTGGTCTGAATAATCAGAATTATTGACTGTCTTATTAAAGTAGGAACTAAAGTATAAAAGGGGGTGACCAACTCAAACTTTGGGATCCAGTTTTGGGACCTGTGGCTGATATAACTCCAAGATACATACTTTGTGCCTGCGTGGCTTTGTTTGTGTACAAATCAAGCTTGAGAAAAATAAAAGAAAAAAAAAGACAAAAAAGAAAAAGTAAATCTGGCCTCTGGCTTTAGAAATGGGTTACATAAGAGCAGTTTTCATTCAGCATAAGGAAAAAGCAACTCACCTTCTCTTTCTATTTCACTTTGCTTTCATTTCTGACTCAAGCCCATAAATAAATTGCATTATTTGCCTTTTATCTTTCTGGATAATATTTCATAAAGCTTTTTATGCTGTTCAAGCTACTCTCATGGACAGATGGAGTAGGAACCTACCTGCTGGCAAGGGTTTAATTTGTGACAGGAATTCTACCAGTCTTTCTTACCCCAGGCTGTTTATGGCATAACATGAGGAACTATCATTTACGCCCCTGATAGTGAAGCAGATGTTTTTCTGTTCTGTGTAATCCCCACCTGGCACCATTTGGGTAGCCTACTGCTGTAACATGTGTAGTCAATAGGTCAGCCTGCATGTCACTTGTGCTCTTTAAAACGGCTGAAGCCTTTTCTCCTCATCTATTTTTAGTCCAGTACTGGCACGCTAAGAGAAAGCAGCGCATCATTACTGAATAGAGGGAAGGAAGCAAAACTCTGCTGAGAAGCCTTTTGGCTTCTGTGGAGGTAACAGGCAGCCCAAATAGTCACTTCTTCCCTTCAATTCAAATTTATGACTGACTACTTTTCAGTGATGGATGGCTGTATCAGCAACATAGCCCAGGGAGACCAAGCCATTCTCTGTAGCAGTTTTTCCTTTTCCTCTTGTTAGGTGCATATCTGAGATCTCCTGCTATGATTTGCATGAAAAAGAATATGAATATTGAACTTTAATATCTTCAAATGGATTACACTTATTATAGTGAAAATAATGCACAGTATTGAAACTATAAAAGAATCTCTTTGTTTTGGTGGGTATATAAATTTTGATTGTTGGGATTTTTTCTTTTCTTCCCCCAGGATAACCAGGTTGCTGTGAATCTTCCTTAGCATTTTTTTCGTGATCCTTCTGGCTTTCAAGAAGGGTGAGAAACTGCCTTCAGTACATAATAATCCAGACCTTTCCTGACAAATAACATGAAATACTATGGTTAGGAATAAAGGAGGAAGCATTTCAAACAACTGTTATCTCTTTTCCAACTCCCATTTGCCAGTAAATTTGCTCTTGATTTCTTTCAGGAGCTTTTGTGAATGCAAGCTTTCAAAAAGCTGGTAGATTTAACTTCAGTTCACCTGAATTCTATGTGTATTTAACTACCTAGATAGGAATGATAATAAATGGAAATAATTAAGTCAAAAACTAAGCAAAACACAAAAGGTATGACATTAAGAAGAAACAACTTCCTCAGATAATATCCATCAAAAATGTAAAATAAACAGCATACTTTAGTGTTAAAGGCTAGGAAAGACTATGGAAAGATTTTCTGGAAGGTGTTTACTCCAGGACAGGTTAATGGAATTATCTTAAGGATGCGGAGCTACTCAAGGTGCAGTGTGGCAAAACAGAACCTGAGATTAATTAGGCACAGAAAATCAATTTTATTACCACCATTCCCTCAGTGTTTTATTATTTCACATTTTCTTTCATTTTTGTTTTGATTTTGCAGATCAGAAGGACATATTATGTCTCCACCATCTTTTTAACAGGTGAATCAGAAAGGTCTGACGTAGGGCTGGGGTAAATTCTCTACCCACAGATTTTCTATGTCTCTCGTCTGCCTCTGTCACTCTAGCTGGTCATCATGAAGTCCTGCAAAAAATTAGGTGAGAGCAAAGATTTCTGTTTTTTTCTGGGAAGGTTTGAACATGTGACTTTACCTGTTTCACTGAATCAATCTTTAACTGTCACAATGAGGACTCGCAAAGAAGCCAGAAGCAAACCTCCTGTGAACACCACTGGGACTCTGATGAAACTGCAAATGAACATAGAAACACAGAAACTGTCACACCTGCACTGTATTCAACCTGAAACAGCAGTTGTTGTGGGTGCTTCCGAAGAAGGTGTAGGAGAAGGATATAAAATATCACAGGTCTATTTTAAATGGGAACACAAAACAGTCTGACTCCCCACTTGAAGTCTCTTTACTGTCCACCATTTTACCTTAGAAAACCATGAGGAAATATCAAGTAATAGGGGTAGAAAAATTATCAGTTGTCATTTTACCCTTCTTTGTTTTTTTTAAATCTATTTTTTTAACATGTGCAACTTGAATACTACTGGTGTTCAACTGAAAGATGTTTTAAGATTCTGATGTTCTCTTAAGACCACTGAGGATCTTCATTAGCATCTCTTCCCTGATCCAAGGTGTTACCTGGCACTTACAAATGGTGAAATAAACCAGACATTAAACAAGACCATGCTTTTATTTTATGCTGCGGACACAAGAAGTAAAACCTTGTATCAGAATGAAGAAGACAACAGTGTGTCACTCAGTTTCATTTAGTTAATTTTTTCTGTTTGTGATTGATGTTAGTCTTCACAAATCAATTTTCAGTAGTATTTATTC
Source organism: Columba livia (assembly GCF_036013475.1). Classification (NCBI taxonomy): domain Eukaryota; kingdom Metazoa; phylum Chordata; class Aves; order Columbiformes; family Columbidae; genus Columba; species Columba livia. The sequence continues at coordinate 25,651,981 of NC_088642.1, forward strand.
ATGTACTTAAATGTTTTGTATAGTGTAACAGTCTCTGACAACCAAAAAGCATGGAAATCTCAGGAAGAAAAAACAGTTTTTGTTTGATCTCAGCTTCTATTCTGTGCTCAGTTCTTCAGTTAACAACTTTTGAGTTGCTTCTCAAATAGATCAAAATCAACCATTACAGATCAGTGCAGAACTGCTGTCCCTCAGTTTATTTCAGATTTGCTCCTCTTAGAATAGTTACAGAAAAGAAATCTAATAGTCTTCACTAAGGACCATGGCTTAAATGTAAAAATGAACTTTCAGTGTAATGACACTAAATCTCACAGAAGCTAAAGGTTAGTTGGCCACATCTTCCTAATTTAGGCACCTGATTTTCTTCTGCATCTGATAGGCAGAAGTAGGCTTTTAGCTGGAGGTGTTTCAGGTTCTCATCCAAGACATTGTAGTTTTCTGATACAGTTCTAGTACAAGTGGATAATATACCAGTGACACTATAGAAGTGGCTACATTTTGTTAGATATCTGACAATACAAAGATTCACCATCGCTTGTTTGCTTTTCTTTCTGTTTATTATTCCCATTAGCAGTCTCCATAGTGGTAGATTCACTCTGGAAAAACAAGTTTCCACGTATGTATAGCAAATACAGTTTTTAGGACTGTGTTAGTAACTACCAGCGGGCTCACTCCTGGCTAGCAAATGTGTTAGTAAATCTGGAAATATTAGCCGAAGAGGAGAAGGAAGAAGCCTAGAATATGAAGGAAATACATGATAGTTGTCTGTAGCATAACAGGATATCCAGTTTGTGTTCAGATGTACAGACCAGAAACACAGGAAAGAAAACAAGAAATCATTGAAAGGAAGAAGTGGATATGAACAGAAGGCAGGGAAGTGTCTAAATACAGTGTGGATAGGCGTGTACGGTAAAGATCAAAAAGTGCAGTTTTCTCTAAACTCAAATATTTCAGTGGGTATCTAATATTTCCCAACTTCCTCTTCATTATCCCTCATCTCACCTGCGGAATGAACAGATATACTCATATTTACTTCGGCTGTATAAAATCTACACAAGGTCTTGTATGTTTTCTCATCTGAACTTTCCCATTGTGAGGAACCAAAAGATTTGGATCAGATTATGTGGTGTGTACTTGTTGCTTTAATGGAAAATGTATATGTTTGTATTTATTGAAAATGTTGTTCAACAGAAACATATTTGAAAACAATTTATTCAGTTAACCAAATGTTTGCTACTACTTTTTAAGATTTACTAAATCTTACTTTTATAAAATAATTTATTTTATTATAAAATAATCTGAAAGTCTTCTGGAGCAAATTTTTTATTTCCCAGCTATTTTTCAGATAATGCAAACAAACTGGGTGAAATGTTTGCATTTGCTCTGAAAATCATGAGTTATTTATTGATGCAGTAGTAACTAAAGTTCTAAATTTGAAAGCAATGAACCTCTTTTAACAGTGGGGAATAGCTCTGACAATATTCAATTTTTTAACTTAATTGAAACTTTGCATCCACCTCAGAGGGCAGCTGGAACTCTCTTTGATGAAGAAGCAAACCCAAGAGAACTCAGTATCCCAGATTAGTTATTCAAAGAACACTGCGCATGATCTGCCAAAGCATAGTTCCTAAGGTTTCAATAATTTTTTCCCTCTCTGCTAAAAGAGAAACATTCCAGCACTGCTTTAAGTGAGGTGAACAGATTTTGAAGTGAAGATCAAATGCATAGAAAGTCTAGAACAGCTTTTCTTTTTCTCAAAATGTGTTTAACTTAACTACATTTGTTATCTCTTGATCTCTAATTGAAAATGAATTAAAAATGTAAAGTTGTTGAAGTGCTTGTTAAAACATGCACATTTTACTGTTGACTTCAAGAAGCAAGTTTGGCAGCCATAAAACTTTTAGCAATGTTTTTGTCTTTTCTTTATGATTCTTTCTGAAATGTAAAACTTGTCACTCGCTTGTCCCTGCCTATGAATTTGGAAAGTTAGATCCCTAAAGATCAACATCATCAGTCAGGTATAGTTAAAACAGTTGATTAAATGAAACATGGTCACACAGAACCTGCTGCTGTCATCATCAAGTGGCAACTGTTTATTCTGTTAGAAAACATAAATTCCTGCAAAAAGGACATGGACAATATTTTATAAATCAATCATTGATTCAGTTCCCTTTAAACATTTAAAGTATGAAATATATGAATCAAGATAAATATTGAACTACTGGATGATCAAGGATAGTCTTATAATTGCTAGCCTGATTTATAAAACTGAAGCAAGCAATTCAAATGTTAAAGGCTAACTTGTTCTCTATTGATTTAGGATGACATACTCCCATGGAGCATTATGGTTAAGGCTGTCCCTGTAGAGCTACATAAAACAGGAGAACAGTGTGACTTCTCATTTTTGCCATCCTCAGAGAAGAGCAGAATCATTAGCCAATAATGACACCAGAGACAAACCTATTAAACCTATTATAGGTGTCAAACCAACACAATGACATAAAAGTAAGAGTGAACAGAGACAGTGGCCTATAGGGGATGAAATAATAGTTTTGTTTGCTGCATTTTACTACCTGAAGTAGAGTCCATTTGGGTCTACAGTTTTCAGCAGCAACTGTAAAAGTACCGAAACACTCCCAAGTTTCAATTTCATAAGAACTTTCCCCTCTTTGTAACTGATCTTATTCATTAGTATCTGAGAAATAAAAGGTGGTGAACAACAGATACGGGCAAAAGTTAATTATGAAACTATTATCCCACAAAAAATCATTTGTAGCACAATGTTGAAACAGGAAGAAGGACTAATTCACAACAGTTTTGTTATTAATTGCTTTTAGAATCAAGTTCAGTAAGCACACTCTGCTCATTTTTACAATCCAAAACAGTGATATGGGAAAGAGATGCGTGCCTAAAGCCAAAATTTCTTAAAATGTTCATACTTTAAGAATTTCTTTATGAATATTGCTTGAGAGTAAGTAAGAAATAAGGTGATTTCTTAGAAAGCAGTCAAGGGAAAAGAGTATTCACAATGGAAGCCATGTGGAGACAGGGAGAAACACCAGGAGCAGTTATGAATCTGAACTTAGGCATATACAAGAAACATGGAATGAAAGTGAAGACAAATCTATATGGCCCAGCTAAAACCACTAAAGATTGAAAAAAAAATAAATCCTAGAAAACGTAATTTTAAGTTTCCTAATAATACCTGACTCAGAAAGGCAGTCCTGGGGGTGGTAGGTCTGAAATAGGTGTAGGTCACCCATGGTAGACCACCAAGGTATGTAATGATTGCAAACAGTCCTCTTGTTATTTGCTGCTTATGGGAATCTTTTCAGATTGATAGGAGTTAGAAATTACATCCAGGCATTCTACAGAGAAAAACTCAATTTGATCAACTACCCTCCCTGATGCTCCCCTTCTCCCTAGTCTTTCCTAGACAGCCCCAGACTGAGAACTAAGACATGTTAAAAAGTAAAAAGTGCTATAATCTGGTCTCTACTGTTACTCATAATTTTTTAATTAAGAAAATAACTGTTATATTCCTTTAAAATTGTGGTGTAGCTTTAATAGGCGGTTCAATTTTAGTTATATTTTTCACTGCCTTCCTCTCATGATCACCTATAAATATATGACAAGTTTCTAGGGTTTGCTACATAGCTTTGGCTCTTCTGCAAATAACTCTGACAACCAAAGTAAGAATAGGTATTCCCATGTTAGAAGAATGTTGCATGTCTTTAAAATAAAGGCATGATGCCGTAATATTACTTATGAATATTGTGTTAGTGTGTTAACTTTTTTACTGAGTTTCATTAAATTATTATGTTGAATTAATTTATAACAGACTTTTCAAATTAAACAAACTCAAAGGAAAACAATAGCTCAAGGAAAACCCTTCTGATGTTTCAGGGTGTGAGGAGAACAGGGTCTTATCAGATATGAACTTATTTATACAGAAACAAATACAGACTGACAACATGTCTGGTTTTGACTGAGTTTGGTTTGGTTTGGTTTGGTTTTTTACAGTAGGACAATAATAATAATTTAAAAAAAGAACTTTGAAACAACAGATTTTTAAGGAATTATCTGAATAAACAATTCAGGTAATGTCATAAGAATGATCTCAGGGTGTCAGCAGTCTCAGGCGATCTCGTGGCCAAATGCATTACTATGGACTTAACGAGCATTAAATGTGTTCTCTGAAGGTTTAAGGGACAATTCCAGCTCAAGAGTTTTCAGTGGAACTGCCCAGGAGTTTCATTAAGTTCGTGTTTATTTACTTTACACAATCAGAGCAGTAGTTTTCTCCTAAATTTTTCCCAGACAATGTTATTGAGCTTTATTAAAGATCTATTATGCTTTAATTTTTCAGCATTTCACATTCTATATTTTAAATAGTGGGGGTGTAGTTGATACAAAAAGTATTTACATACTTTATTTTTTAAAATAAAATTATTAATTAAAATAATAACGATAATTTATTATAAAATTATTTGAGATAGATCAAAATGTTATGTAACAATGAAAAAGTGAATACCTTCTTTGGTTCCATGGATTTTTGAAATAGTTCTTATATAATATTTTCCATGTAGGTTTTCTTAAAATCTACAGGAATTAATCCTGAAGAAATGCAAAGATACTTCTGTTGAATACACAGCAGTTCAAGAAAGAAGTTCATCATGCAAAACTTTTTCTCTTTTCAGTAATTTCTCTTCACCTTCTCTCTTGGGCACATAGACAGGTAAAGAACAGACATTTAGGCTTCCTACATAATCTAGGAAAAAAGAAAACACAATGACATACATATAATATTTCTATTATTCTTTGAATGTTGAGTGCTGATGATAATGTTTGACATACCTTTATCTTTTTTGATCAAAGCCTGTTATCTTACATACAGGACAGGACAGTGTGAATTTACTTTATCTTGATTGACAGCTTATAGAAGTGTCATAGTTTGACAAATAGAAAAACAGTATTTTAATTTAAAAAGAACATTTACAAATGAAACCATCCATTCAAAGAGGAATTCTTTGATCTATAGAAGCGATATTTACATGTAACACAACTGTTGGAGGTACTTTGAATGTAGAATATGACAAAAATGATAGGAGTACTTCGCATTTCAGACCATCTTCTATGAAGGATCTCAAAGCATTTTAACAATGCAAATGCATTGTCATCTAGTATCTGAAAGTCAGGTATTTATGGCTGCCATTTTATAAGCAAAGAAATGGAATTACTGAGTATAATATAAAAGCTGTTGAATGGATTTTGAATCAAAAATTATTAAAGATACATCAGTTAATGAAAAAACTGATTTCATGACGTTTGAGTGTGCCAGAATAGGTAGGTATACTTATATGATAAGAAATATAGCCATTTTAATCTGGACTAAAAGCATTTGACACAGTGTAGTGTGGAAGTTTTTGAGGTCATGCAGAGAAGTATTAGTACAGGAATTGCAAAGTGAGTTAACAACTGTCTTGAGGATAAAGGTCAAATTATGGTGAAAAAGAGACAATTTGTTTCCATAATTACTGGCCTGTTAGTGGAATTCCTCAGGAAATGATCTGCATATGTCTCTTGTCTTTGTACCCTTTCTAATGGCAGATGTACAAAAGGTAGGTGCATGCTGATGACAGAAATGACAGGGATCTCTCTCTGAATAAAAGGGACCATGTACTAAGATTGGATGCAGGATGCTGGATTCAACAGTCCAAAAGCATGTTTCCAAAACCAACAGTGTTCCTTACACTGATCCCAAAGCAGCGTTTCTGATAAAATGAGAAAAACATTGAAATATTTTGGGATTGCAATTCAGGCTACTTAAGCTTTTCAAATTATAAGGTCTCATTAATCAAAAAGCACCAGAGATCAGCTTCAAATTAAAGAAAAATAAAAAAACCCTGTAATTCATAAAATACATTTCATACAGTTATCTCTGATGATCTGTTAAAAAAAGAAAAAAAGAAAACAAAGAACAGTGTATATTCAAGAATCTACACCACTTTTAAAAACATGTGAACCTCAAAAGATACCCTCGAGTCCACAGTCTCTTCACACTGATTCTCTCTCTACATACTGGCACTTTACTATTTCTGGAGTGATCTAAATCTTCTGCTGGAACTGCTTAGCAATAATTGGTATCAGTGTAACATTTGTGGACCAAAGTGACTCAGTAAAAAACTAGTTTATAGGGTCTTAGAACTTGCTAACATAGATACTTCTTGATATAAAAGCAGCAATCACCTAGTGTTACAATGTTTCTCTGTCTCACTAGCATGCCTAGGTGGATTCTTTGAGCTGAATTATCAAAATTACAATTTTGAGAACTGTAGGGGTTCTGGAAGTGAACTTGTTGCACCTCTCTGATTCTGCACTCCCTGAACAACCTAACCCGATTTAAGGAATGTCTAGAATTACCTTCCTTCTCATTCCTCCAGAACCGATTATTCAGTTTGGGTCTAGAAGAAGATCTCTCACAAAACAGTAATCTACCCCGCTAACTACTATGTAGGGTGGTAGAGTAAGCAGCAGACATGTTTGTACTAATCCACTTCCATTATAGCAGATGAATATTATAATCATAGAACGTGCTGAGTAGGAAGGGACCCACAAAGATCATTGAGTCCAACTCCTGTTCCTGCATAGGACAAAACCAAAATTCACACCATGTGTCTGAGGGTGTTGTCTAGTTGCTTCTTGAATATTGCCAGGTTTGGGGCTGTGACACCTCCCTGGGGAGACTGTTCCAGTACTCCACCACCCTCTGGGTGAAGAACCTTTTCCTAATATCCAACCTAAACCTCCCCTGCTGCATCCTCTTGATGTTCCTTTGGGTCCTGTCATTGGTCACCAGAGAGAAGAGATCAGCACCTGCCCCTCCTCTTATGAGGAAGCTGTAGCTGCAATGATGTCTCTCCTCAGTCTACTCCTCTGCAGGCTGAACAAACCAAGTGACTTTAGCCGCTCCTCCTACGGCTTCCTCTCCAAACTCTTCACCAACTTCATAGCCCTCTTCTGGACTCCCTCCAGTAGCTTTATATCCTTTTTATCCTGTGGGACCCAGAACTGCACACAGTGCTCCAAGAGAGGCTGCACCAGTGCAGAGCAGAGCGGGACAATCACCTCCCTGCCTGGCTGGCAATGCTGTGCTGGATGCACCCCAGGACATGGTTGCCCTCTTGGCTGTGAAGAACACTGTTGGCTCATGTTCAGCTTGCTGTTGACCAGAACTCCCAGATCCCTCTCTGTGGAGCTGCTCTCCAGCATCTCGTTACCCAGCCTGTATGTACAGCCTGGGCTGCTGTGTCCCAGGTGCAAAATCTGACACTTACACTTGTTGAATTTCATGCAGTTGTTCGTTGCCCAGTTCTCCAATTTGTCTAGATCTCTCTGCAGGGCCTCTGTGCCCTCAAGAGTGTCAGCAATTCCTCACAATTTTGTCACGGGTGAACTTCCTTAGTATTCCCTCAAGTCCTGTGTCCAAGTCATTTATGAAGGCATTGAAGAGTACTGAACCTAAGATGGATCCCTGTGGAATCCTGTTAGTGACTGGTTGCCAGCATGATATAACCCCATTTACTAGAGCCCTTTGAGCCCAGCCCATCAGCCAGTTGCACCACGTAGTGGAAATTCAACTCATGAACTAGAAAGCAATGCCTTAGTGGTATTAGATTTGGAGGGGAATAGAATATACCCATATATTGTATGCCTCTTTGGAAGAATGTCTCTACACCGTAACTATACTTTAATTACTTCCTTCAACGCAAGCACTTCTGCCACAAACAACCTTCCAACATTCTGTAATTATAACCACAAGGAGGACCATGTAGCAGTTCCCATAAAAGATAGTTCCCACATATTTAGGTGCATGGGACTTCTCTAACCTGCTGGTGGTAAGGATGAAAGGAAGCAAGAATTTTTGATCTCTGGTACATTTTCCCATAGCTGCATTAGTTGACCAAGATTAGCGCTCACTACTGTCTTTTGGTCTTTCCTAGTTCCCTTTGTCATCCACTCACATCAGTATTCAATTCTGAAGCAAACTGCCACCACAATAAATAGCAGAATTGCTTTATTTACTTTACAGTATGCCAAGGCTGCCAGATCTCTCATGAAAACCTGGATTTTTTGTTCTCATTATCTAAAATCACATTTCTAGTTCTCACTGCCAGAAAATCTGAAGTTAGGAAAAGTTCTCCTGGCTTCCTAAATTCAGGGACTTTCTCTGCAAGTTCCACATTTTGACATGTAGGTTACATGTAATATCAAATCTGCCCATGTTTTTTTTTTTCCTCTGGTACTTATAATAAAGAATTTCCTATCAAAGAAAAACAGGACAAAACAAATATAGTAACAGCAGAAGTAAGCACTATTGCCATATTGCTTTTTAAAGTAAAATTGCTGCCACTGACTTGGCTCACACCTGTAAACATATTCAAAATTTAATGTTAGATCAAGTTGGTGGCCTGTTATGGCTTTGTAACTTATGTTTTCCTTCTTCTTATAAGGAAAAGCTATGTGACTTTTTATCAGTAAATACCACATTGTAATGGATACAGAGAAACACTTTATATAGTCATTACTACAGAAACAGTTTCTTTGGTAAAATTTGTTTTTGGAATAGGATTATGCTATTCTCACTCCTTCTAGAGGAACGAAGTTAATTCTCTTTATTTTCTTAGAAGTACCAACAGTCTGTCCCTAGAAAATCTTTGACCGCAAATCATATCAACAGCAGCAGATGTATAAGTAATGTCAGAACTTGGATTACATTATTTCATATTTTAGTTGATTCAGAACTTCATTTATCTAAAAATATTGAAAGTATTTGAATGCGGTTTGTTTATTTAATTACTGTTGAACTAGTCCTGTGGCAGGAAAGGGAAGCTTCTACCTTGTTTCTCTGATGCATTTGAATTTTCACCAGAAAAAAGCCCCTCTTGTACTGCAGTGAACAATGCATTCTGTTATTAAATCCTATGGACAACAAAATATCAGGGTAGTGGATTTCATTTGAGGGCCTTCCTTGGCTTATTAATTCTCACAGTTCTCTTTATGGAAAAACAAGCATGCTGTATTTTTTCTGACAATACCTACAGTGGATCCACAGAATTTTTATAAAGGAACTTTCATCAACACCTTTTTCCCAATAGGTTTTACTGTTAAGAATTAGATCTAGGTTAAGTGTTGAGAACTGAGCAGTCACAACTGAAAATCTGTAGTTAAATAGTGATATATTTAGATACCTCCAGAAGAAAAAAAAATATTTATGGACTGCATTGTAGTAATTTAACACTAGAAAAAAAACAAGACAAAAAGAAACAAACAAAAAAAATTGAACAAAATATCCACCGCCAATCAGAGTGCACAAAGTAAATCTGAGGCTTAAGTTCTTTGGAAGGAAAAGATGGCAAAACCTTTCTTTGCTCCCTGCTTTGTCTGGGTCATAACATACCTTCCTATTAGCTCAGCCCCATTTTAGTCAAAGAAATTCCCACTTCTCCTCCTCTTATTCTACACTTCTGTTTGAAATAGGATTGAAGAGTGAAAAACTAATTTTTCCTTCTACTCCTTGAAAAATCACACAGGGAGGCTGCACTTGGAGAAGGCCCGGCAGGGTAGGAAGGAAAAATGGTTCCCATGTGCTTTCTAGTATAGTTAATTGGACACACAAGCAGAACAAAACACAGTTTTTACTTTGAGCAACCCTCAAAATGATGCAGTTTGTAGAATAAATAAGAAAAGTACCTATCATTTTCAGGCAAAATCCATATATCAATGAAAAGAATAAATTTTTCTTCTTGTCTTTTAGTTACTAGACATTGATCTGATGGCCAAATATTTGCCATGTGCTACAGTCCAACATAACAAAGAAATGAGACTAACAAAGTAGTGACAAAATCTATGAGCTTTAGCAAATTGTGTTATTTTAGGAGCTGATCTTGATGCTTTATGTTATGATTCAGGTGAAGAACTTACCTACTCAGTCAATTTTACAATCCAGCCAAGAAAATGCAGCAGACAGGAAGGTGAAAAGTCACTATCAACTCAGGCTAAAAAGTCAAGGAAATATTAGCGAGAAAACAAACTTTCCTTACCTCTTGCTATGCAAACAGCAGTCAGTTCAGCAGCTCTGAAAGGGGAATGGTGATGGTAATGACAAAACAACGGAGTCAATTGTTCACATCAGTATGTAAAGCTTCAAAGTTTACAGATAACATAATCACTACCATTCATAATGCAATGTTGACTTCTCCTGACATGTGTTTAAACCTTAACTTACAAAATGCATGAGTTTTAAATAGTGTAATCACACTTTCTTCAAAAGCTCCTTATCTTTTATTAACATTTTTTTTTTCCAAGAGTGAAATAACAACATGATCCACAGACTATTGAAAGGCGTAGCAGAACACGTTATTTGCATTGCAGGAGAGTGATCACTATAAAAAAACATGTGTTAGTGTGTACCTTAAAGTCCAGACAAACAATAAATACTGACTATACATAAAAAATACCACAAACAGGATGTTCCAGTGACTTTGTTACTCTGTTCCCTGCCAAACAAATTTATTCTTTGTAATCCAATTTTACACGTAGCTTCTACATGAGTCAGGGTGCTATATTTTATTAGGATGGCTTGGAACTATTGTAACTGCTGAAGTCTCTATAGACTTGGAAAAATACCTGTATTCTTGGCTCTTCCAGCTGTCAAAGATAGGCAAAATTCAGATCTGAACATATCGCTTTAAGAATATTTAAAGTCTAGTGAAGCTCACAGAAATGGGTATTCTGAGTTTAAGAAAGCTTGGATCCACACACATATTGATAAGAAACCTGGATGGCAGTTGTTTTCTTATGCTCTCAGTTACTTCTATTTAACCTTGTCTCAGGAAAAAAAAAAAAAAAAAGGTAGTACGGCCTGCTAACTAGATAATGACTCTGATTTTGCAGTGGTGGATTGAAAGCTCTCAGAGATGAAGCTTGTGAACTTGAGTCTAAGGGTTGTTGTTTGTAATGCAGTTTACCATTCCCTGCCTTTTGCCTTGACAGGTTCCTACTTGTTTACACGGCAGGTTCTAACACTTAAGCTCTGGAAGTGCTGTGGTCCTCTGTGTACTACCACACTTGTTTTCAGTCTCACTTAGCTTCCAAAAGCATTTAATGAGCTAATTTGAATAGAATTCTGTGATGGTGCTCACCTCCTTCGTTCATGGTAATTTGGATTCAATCATGTAACAGACATTGTAACGGAACTTCTTGAAAATGCATAGCCATCTACTAGGCAAATGACCTTTTAAGCTTCACAGGAGACTAGACATGTATATCAGGTATTAGCCAGATAAGATGTTAAGTTTCTGTGGCTTAAAGTTTGTATTGTGTTGGAAGACTTTAATACAGTGGTGCAAGCTATAGTAAAAATTCTAGAAAAATAATTATTTCTTGTTCCATTACTACATTACTGCACCTTTATTTTTTTCTGACTTTCAGGTGCTGTTTCTTCTTTCCTTGAGCCAAGGAGAATATAAAACTATACAACAAAACATTTTTTTCTATAACGCACCTGTGAAATAAGACTGACCTTGACTTTTTTTTTTTTCTAAGTATCTATATATTCCTCTTTAAGAAACGGAGTTGGAGAGGGCATGCAAGGAAAATCAGACATTGAATGCAGAATGGTCTTGAATCTGAGTTAACATGATATTGTGACAGACCAAAAGATTTGATGAGGTAATGCACTCACTCCATGGTGCTGAATGATTGTACTAGTCCATTTGGAAAGCTTACTTATCAGGACCACTTAAGGTAGATATATGAACCAGTAGCTGTTTATCACTTCAGCAGATATTCTCCCCAATTTCTTTGGATTCAGACATCCATACTACAAGCTGTACTGTGAGAGGTTTTACAGATAATGTAATATAAGAATGTGAATCAAAAAAGCTGAGATCACTCATGTATTGATTTGACTTTTCATGCTCAAATTATTTAGTTGATGGATGATGTTAGGTGTATAAAGTAATGAAAACATAGGACTAGACTATCTCCATCTTTTTGTTAATGGTTTATCAAGATGTATGGGACGGATTTGTACTTGTCTGGGGGCAAATTTACTTCGTTTATTTTCAACATTTGCAAATACCCTAGCCACCTCAATATCCATGAAACCTGAAAGATAAGGCTACAAAGCAAAGATATGATTTTATTATTTATGAGCACCATCAATTAGTTTTCTCCATTACTGCTTTGAGATCTGTATTTTCTCAATATCTGATCTACTCAGAGATTGGCCTGGGCTTTCAAGTCACCTGTTGCTACTTTATTGGCTGTACATATCCACACTGAATCCTTGACATGGTTGCCTCTGCCTGAGGCCTCAGCTAAGGTTCTCTCAGAAGCTGTACTGCTTTTAGAGGAAAGTCCTGTTATTCTCCTCCACCTGCCTTCTCTTTCCCCAAAATCTATTTTGCATTTTCTCATGCTATTTACTCATCATTGTGCAAACAGATCAAATAAGTTGTTTATACATAAGCCAAGTTTTGTTTGCAGACAGAGTGACAATTGGGAGCTATCCCTATTTTTTTTTTTTTTTCCTCTCATGTGTGATTTATCATGGTACTGTAATAAATGAAGGTAAGGAACTTTGAAGTTGTATGGAGATCTAACATCTTCTAAACTCTGTTGTTTGGAAATCTCCAAATGGAGAACATAATTGTCTTCTTACCCATCTTACTCTTTATGCTTGAAAGGGTTCAGGGAGCAGCAGAGTTTCTATCAGCCGTCCACGAGTATCACAACTAGAGTGTGCTAAACCTTTCTTTGGTCCTTCACTAGGTCACCCTAGTAAAGCAGGATATCTTCCTGCAACTCCAAAACTGTCTCCTCAACTCCTCTAGAAAAACAAAGAATTAGAAGCCAAGAGTGCCTGAGATTTGGGCCTGAGTTTCCTTTAGTATCTCTTAGACAATAAATGACTTCTTCCTGTTTGGGCTTTCCTCATTTTAAAATAGGAATAACAATACTCAGCACAAAAGGAAGTATAATATGAATCTAAGTGTCTATAGAATGTAAATACCAGTAAATCTTTGTTTTATTTTTGTGTTGTGTTTGTGCAATGCACATATGAATATTGGCATAAATTGTTGGTTAGTAAGGAATGAAGCTGCTGTAAAATGGAAAATTACAAATTTGAGGATGGAAGAAGCTGTATTAAATGGAAAATTACAAATTAACTCTGCAAAATATAGAGAATACCTTTGTAATTGCAGTCTAAATAAAGAATTATAGTGATAGATTTTTTTACTGTATAGACTATAGTATAGTGAAATAGTGTTGTCTGTCTGAACAGAGGTCTTGAAAGACAAAACGAAACACACTGACCTCTGTATAGCCAGGTCAAATGACATCATCAAAATATATGCTTCCCAGTTACATAAGGGAAGACAAATAAACAGAAATTAAAATAACGAGAAGGGATCACTGAGAAACAGCAGCAAAAAAGGAAACAGATTACTTATATATTGCAGAGCATACTTAAACCCCAGTACATTACAGACAGAGAACATCCAGTGGATAAGTAAAATCAACGGATCAAAGAATTATGAAGTATCCATATCTAATTTAGTATTTACAGACTAATGTTTTTTATGCCACACTTGATTGTTTTATTAGTATTTTATTGTGTTTTCATAGACTACTTTTGAATGTAGTGTTGCATTCCACTGTCCAAGAATAATTAATCATATTTGTTGTTTCCTTAAAATGCCTTTGTTTTTTAATTTGATGTTTAAATTTAATTTTCATTTTTTCCTTTTCAATAAATTCTTGCCATTTTCTTTTTTTCTTGAAAACATCAAGTGCTTTGCCTTTGAAAATGAGAAATATGTGACACAAGTAATATTGGACATAGACACGACTGGGAAAAAAAGTGTTTATGAAAGATTATGAAACAATGTCAAACTAATCAGACTGTAAAGGTCTTCTAGATAACCTGCTGTATCACTGCTTCCCACACAACAATTTAAACAGGGAGTTAGCCTTCTTCAAACTGGCTGGAATATGATCCTCATAGTATGGTACTGGGTGACAAAGCAATGACACGACTCTTCAGAAAAAGAAGATACCCCAGAAACAGTTTAGATTAATCGAAATATTACCAACATTATCTGTCTAAAATCTGATTATTACCACACTGTTTTATCAAGTCTACAAAGAAAGAATAGTGGTAGTTGGCATCATAGTTGGCATCATTGACTTAAGAGTCTTGAACTTATGTTCATTTTCTACCTTATATTTGATCTTGAGCAAGTGACTTAAGATGAAATTTTTGAGTGTGTGTAGTAAAACATAGAGTTGTTTGGGAGATGAAGGTCTGCCTGCATCTTGGAGGCCTGAACAAGAATTCTATACATCTAATTCATCTAAGCCAACTCTAGAATCGGAAGTGCTGGTGAGTCTGACATAGCTGCCCCAACTAGATCAGATCTAGAAGAAACACAGCCATGTTCATGAAATGGTAATGAATCCTGTTCCTCAAGACCATTTGCTGAGGCTGTCAAGGTTTAATGAACATGATTCCAGATGGAACTTCTGTATCTTTGTTTCTAGATCTGGAAAGACGACACTGCTCTATTCATGTGAAATGTTCAATGAACTGTGAAATTCCATGTTCAACTAGTTTAGGATCTCTGTACTGTGGCATCTGAATCTGATCTGCTTCTGCATCTGAAGCAGACATACTCCAAATAATTAAAAATGTAGAGATTAACTTCCTATAACCCAAATCTCCCATTTCCGAAGACACTTTAATAACACTTTCAAGAAATGTCTGAAATGTGCTCAGACATTGTTAATGGTAGACAGGTAAGTAGATAACATAGACTTACACCTTTATGATATCCTATAAAAAAAATTGAATAATTTAGCCAATATAATCAACATACACCTGATATTCCATAACAAGGCTGAAAATTTTTCTAGAAGAAAATAACCATTCTGAGGAAAAATTGCCAGCCTGCTACTTTTATTGCAGGTGGGTATTATCTATGTATGTGAAAATTTTCAATAATTTTACAGTGCTGCTTTCTTTATAGACCACTAATCCATAGCATTAGAGATAGTAGAATTTAGCCCTAAACAAAGAGCAGATAGTAAAAAAACTTTCAAACATAGCCCTGCCCGGCCCGCTCCCCATACACATCTGCAGCCTGCCAGCTTCTTAGTGCCAATATTTACTAGTATGACTACCAGCCCCAGGAGATACGTGAAGCCAAATGTAAGCAGGGGCTTGTGATATGGCTGTTTAAAAGTGCAAACATGCTAAAAGAAATTCTGCACTTCAAAGGAGTCTGCCATGGTGAAGTCACCAGCAAGACTACTAACAATGCAATTTCTATAAATGAGTGCTCAGTAAGCTAATATGCTTTTTAAATACAATTCTTTTGTGCCAAGTGATAAAGTACAATCATTATCAATCTGGTAAAATGAATGAACTTTCAACAAGAATCGACGGTGCTCACTGTGTACGCACTTTGTCAGTCCTACACATAGCACAAAGGAGAGTTATCTGAAACAAATCCCTCCTGTAAGTGAGGAATAGGAATCAGTAAATATATAAAGCAGTTACCGCACAGAGTGATAACATTTATGATGTGTCGCTTGTATTATGTGTAATATACAGGACAAATGAGTTTCATATGTGTAACAGTTTATTGTCCATGTGTGCCCTGGCAGTTGGAGTGGCTTAAGAAGTCCTTATGCCAAGACAGCTCCCATCTTCTATCCGTACACTGCATGACTTGCATTTTATCCTGATGAAATGTTACTTTGCTCTTCCCCCCTGGATATGAGGCTTGGATCATTGCATGAATCACTTGCTTTTGAACTAGCTCTCATGGCTTGAGTTTGGAAGAATGCTCAATCCCTTTTCATTGAAATGAGTGCCAAACCTGCATTAGCCTTGATGTCACGAGGTTGTTTGCGGTGAAAACCAGAGGACAAAACAGACAGAATTAAAACCCTCACAAAATCACCCCAATCATTATGACATAGGAAAAGCAGCATAACATCATCACTATTTGGGATATCTAAGAAAAAAGATCTCCACATTTTCTGTAACATACAATGTCTAGAAGTAATAATTTCCACTATGTAATTTCACTCAATGTGAAAAAGTGGTTCTCTTTATTGCAAATAATATTGTGCTATATAAGATCTGAAGTCTACTTAGGCCAGTGTTCTGACCCCAACAGGGACCATTGCAAATGCTTTAGAGGAAACAAAAGAATTCTGCCATAGATAAAATCCCCACGCCTCTGAGTCACCAACTTAAGAAGAAGATAACCAACAAACGACAAAATGTCAACAACCATAACTCATATTGTCACATCCCCTTACAACCTCCACTTAAAACCAAATTATTAGTATAACACACTCCTACTCTACCATGTTGCACATCAGGGGTAGCTGCAAGTTAGCTTATATTGTTTACAGAACTTCATTTACTGAACTGTCCTATTTTTTTTCCTTTACATTCAAAGAGTACAAAAAATCTGAGGGCCTACTGTATCCATGGATTGAATTCTACAAATGCATAGAAATCTTTACTTGTGACTTCCTTCCATCACATTAAGTATGTTACTTATGTAAATATGACTACGTAAGTGAGAATTGGTATATGATGTAACTGATATTTTTTCCGTTTATTTGGGAGTGTATACCATTGTATAACTAAAGCAGTTAAAAAAACATTTCCTGATAAAAGGAGGATGTTGATATTATAAATACCTTTACAAATTAAATGACTTTAGTTCTATTCAGGAACCCTAGATGATGAGAAATTGTAGAATCATGAAGAGATGAAATCCAGAGAGATAAATGACCTGATATATATGGTAATTAGGTGACATTGCGATAAGCACCTCAGAAATATGATAGATAGACTTTGCAATACAGTGTTCCCTGATAATCTTTCTACATACATAGTCATTCTTTCCTCTTCAGAACAGTATTCAGCTGCTAATCTCTTTATACTTGTACTTGTTCTTTGCCCTTTTTGTCCCATTCACAGCCACATGAATCACTTCCCTTCCAGTTCACATAGCATTCTATGAACAATGCTGATGGTTCAGCTAGCACACAAATCACAAGCAATAAATATGTAAATTGTTCATTTTCTTGTAAACACAAAGCATTCAATAGACTTCTCATGCAGAAAGACAGTTGCTGAATGTTGGGTACCTTCTAAGAAATGAAACGACTGTGAAAACTTTATTATGGGTATTGTTAAAATCACTATAAAATCAATAAGTACTTTGCTACTACTTGCAGATGTCAGTTTCCAAAAAATATTGGAGAATTCATGAAAAAATATAATCTGTTTTGTCTGAAGAAAAAAGGTTATTCTATCTAGGATTAATTTGATATGAATCTTTGGCTACCGTAGCAAAGATGTCAGAAACCCCAGCTGGAAAAAATACAGATTAATACATTAAAATTAATACCGTGAACATTATGAAAACCACTTAATAAGTGCAGTTGTAGGCAATAAAATCTTAGCCTCAGAAAGCAAAGAGAGTGACTTAAAAAAAATAATGAGTTGGGAAGTGCTTGACAAAACCAGCTTAATATGAAAATTTCTCACATCCAAATTATACTTGAATTTTTCTAGGTTATTCTTCTGTTGTCTTAACATCTTCATTTTCCTCCCTCATCTACCCTACTTTAATGTAACTATGGAACCATTATGAATAAATTTGTTCTACAGTTAACAAAGTAATTGACTTTGCTGTTGATAAGGAATATGTCAGTGTAGAGCTCAGATATTTACAGAATTAAAAGTATATTTGCTTCAAAACACTGTGTGGAAATGAAATCAAAACAAAACAACTTCTCACATATCCCTTCCTCTCCCCCAAAAGAACTCACTTTTCCAGAAAATCACAGATCAGTAGTTAAATCAGACAAGACTTGTCTACAGTTCTTTTTTTTCAGGATACAGTTACACTTTAAAATCTATATGATTTTCTGTTGCATTTTACAGCATGGCCACTTTATAGTTTAGTGTTACCATAAACATTTTAGTTGTCCCTTTTAGTTATGATCCCAATGTGACACTTCATATGGTTTCAGTTTACCTGCTTTTTGTCCACTCCTCACTACCTTGATACTCAGATCTATGGGCATCTATTCTGAAGCAATCAGATAGCTGTCAGATGCTCCGCAGTCTTTCCTTCCAGAGCCTTCTCTGTTTGCTGTCTCCCACTTTGGCTCCTGTCTTCACAGACCTTGTCTCCGCAAACCCTGTCTCCCTAGCCACACTGTGCAGTGTTACATTAAAAATGTTTGTTGTTGCTGGGCTGCAGTTCTTGCCCTGCTCTCTGCACACAGAACTGATTGCAGCATGCAGAACTGTTTTTGCTGTGCAGCCATGTTCATGCTTGGATGATTGCACCTTTACAGCTTTTACTAAGAAATTACTGTGCAACTGTAACAATATAGTAGTAAACCAAATGTGGTTTATATCTATATACATACAGTTTGTCAGTCTTCTTCCTCAATACTGTTTGACATAGTGTTTGACAAATATGAATACCAAAATTTTAATGTGCAATTATTAGTATTATCTAAAATAATAATTTTAACTTTATAAAGACACATAGATTCTTCTTTGATTGCTTTTGGAGTTTTGAATTTTAAGACAAAGCGGTGTACAAATGTGCATTTTACAAATCCCAGATTGTACAGGTCCCCATATACAAATCCCAGGCTTTTTTCTGCTCTCTTAAGTGCTAAAATCTTACTTTCTCTTAAGTGAAAACATGAGAATTTTCATCTTTTCTTGGCAACTAATGGTCTCAGAAAATACCACAAAATATAAAGTTCACAGTAAAAGGAGTGACAGATGTCAACAGTGCATTCTTAATGAATATCTCATAACCATTCTTCCAAACATAAATGGTAGCAGGTATCAAACGTTCGTGGCTGCCACTATGAAATAAAGATGAAAATACACATGTGTCTCTCATATTGGCAATAGGACACATAAGCTGCTGGTACCTGGCTGGTAGTGTGGAGAACCGGGGTCCTGTGACTAGTAGCAGATTACGGTCCAGAGGATATCAGTTCTGACACAGGGCAGGAGACAGAGAACACTCAGGAGAGCCTTTGTTTAGCCTGTTCAGCACAGCCAGCTCTTGGCTAATTAGCCTGTCAAGAGAGCTAGTTCTGGCTATAGTTGTCTTTTATTAAATGAGATACCCTTCAATTTCAGTTTACTGACAGATAATTTTTAGTTTGATTTGTGACACTAAACACATTCCTTGATTCTACACCACCTCTTCTTACATCTGGATACATTAGCATTTTTGCAATTAGTCTCACTACACAAGTCCATGTTGCATTACAGTGCAGAGAGAAATTACTGTCCTGTACTGGTGAACATGAATCCTGAAGAGATCTTGGCTTCATTCCCAGCTTGCCTGGAGACAGTGTGCATAGACACGGAAAAGCAACCTATAACTCAGCTGCCTTGGAGACCTGTCCTGAGAGAGCTCAGCATCTACTGCCAGAGCAGACTATGTATAAGACACGTGGAGGATAGAAGTCAGAGTCACATTCCTGGGTAACCCAGGAAGAAGGAAGTGATTTGGAAGCTATCACGAATTTTTCAAGCCAAAATTAGGTCTGACTAAACATTGCTTTCTATTATAGATGACTAGATTTTGAAAGAAGAAGAGAATAAAGGATATCACCTAGCTTTACTTTAGCCGGTCTTTTAACACTTACTTTCCACAATATTTCATGCAAGTTAGAATGCCATGATCTGAATGGAAGGTCAGCTAGCTAGACAAAAACCTGATTGGATGATTAGTCTCAGGGTATGGTAATAAACAGATCGCGTGATGTCTAAAACCTTGTAAGACATAGTGGACTATACCATGACATGTCTTGGTTGAAGTGAGGGAACACTTCTCAGCCTGGCAGGTGACACCAAAATGGGGGACCTGACCAACATGCTGGAGAGCAGGGCTGCCATCCAGAGGAAGAAGGACATGCTGGAGGAATGAGCTTTGTACAGTTCAGCCTGGAGAAATGCTGAACCTGTGCCTTGGAAAGCAGAACCATGGGGAGCAGTCCAGGCTGGGTATTGTCTTCCTGGGCTCTGCAGAGAAGTCCCTGGGGCCCTGGGGAAGAGCGGGCTGCACAGGAGGCACTCTGAGGCTGGCAGCCTTTGGCACATTAGGAGCAGGAACTACTGAAACTGACATTTGTCGCCTGATTAGTAGCAGTTTGTTTACACTTGAAAATACAATATTTGTTTATTTATACTAACTTAAATGCATATCTATCTTGTTTGTGTCTCCTTGTTTCAGATGGGAGGAGCAAAAGCCATATTTTCCTGGTTTACACAGGGGACTAAAATAGTCTTATTTTTGGTGACTGCATATTACCAAGAGAAAATGAAAACTTCTCTTCCTACCTATGGCTTTGGAAAGGAGACCATCTAAACAGCAGCCTGAGATCAGAGTCAGGAGGTTGTTGAGGTTCCTACACTGGGAAGAAGCAACAGCATGACCTGTGACTGCTTTGACTCCATGAGTTAAAAAAAAGTTGGAGGGAGGAGAGCCAGAACTCTGGAATTGCTGTACATTTGGATAGAAGAGAAACAAATAGTGATGCAGATGAGATGACAAATAACAAGAGAGATCTCAGTGGGATCTAAAAGTCTGTAATTGTCTTGTGATAAAGGAAAAAAGTACAAGGTTCCTCTTTCCCTTCCCCAGATGCTGGCCTTGCTGTCTCTCAGATTGATGAATAGCAGCAGCATTTTGAGCAATTTATTACTTTCATTAAAAAAGGTGTTCTCTTAGTAGCTATGAGTATACTTTGCAACCTTACAATCTTGTGTAGTTGCTCTTTGTAGTGTTGACTCTTAGAATGTCTACTTTGTGAGCTTTAATGCTATAATGTCATATAGTCCAAGAATATAGACTGAACAAGATTTGGAACAAAGGACAAATATTTCAATGTAGATTTAGAAGTCAGACCAAGTCTAGCTTTGAAAAAATATCTAAAGCTTGGTGGGATGAACGAAATTCCTTTTCTTGACAGTCTGTAAACACTAGGGAGCAATAGCAAGGTACTTAATTGGCTTGTTTCTAGCTTATTCCTCTATGTAAGCATCAACTGAAATCAGGAACAACTTCTATGCAGAACATGATCTTCAACTGTACTGATTTGTCTTTCCTGGTTAATGAGTATTTACATATGATTGCACAAATGGAGATACTTAATTTTGGGAACCATTTAATTTTAGTTTACTTATTGGATTATAAAATGTTGAAGGAATGCACAAAAGACTTTCTTTTAGAAATACTGTTGCCTAGTAAAATATATTCTCTCTGGGGACTTTGTCTGGATTAGAACAGAGACGTGAGTGTTGCCAGAATGCAATTTAGGTGTCTGGACAATAGCGAACATGCTGTCAAGACACAGCTAACTGGCAGTCAAGAAAGCATGAAGGTAATGCAATATTTTCCACAGTAGCCAGACCTTGCTTCCAGAGTAGCAAGTTTAAATTCACTCTTGCATTTTCATATTTCATGGAGATTTGTTATTCTTTTAGGTGCTATTATTTTGGAAATAGCATAGAACAATAAGGTAGTGAAAATAAATTTGAGTGCAACTTTTCTGTTTCAGTAAATGTATTATGAAATAAACAGATATATAGAAAAGTTTCCAGGTCTGACTGACAGGCAAACTATAGCTGGAATACACTGGAAGAAGTATGAAGAAATTTAAAGATATGAAATTTCTAAATATCTGAAGTTTCCAAATAAGCTTCAGCACAAGAAAATGTAAATCTGCCTACCTTGAGCTTGTACTGACAAAGAAGGCTGTATTTGCCTCTGTTTTACTAAAAGTCAGCTAAAGCAATTTTGATTAACAAAGGCTGTGAAGTGTCACAGAGTTAATGGCATCCTGAGAGGCAGGGCATATCAGTTAGATTTAACTCCTCTGTGGAAAGTAGTTCATAAATAAAATCTCAAGATCTCCTGACAAAACATTTTCTAAGAAATGTAAAATTATAGGTGTATGCTTGACAGTGAAATTTATACTAGAAGCAGTATAAAGATCTTTATTAACATAAACAAGTCAAGTATCCTAATCCCTTTCAAAACTCCTAAGCTTCTCAATAAGATGCACTCTGGACAAGAAAGTTATCTTGCATGTAATTTAGCCTTGGGAGAGACCCCTGTCAGCATCTTTTTGAACTGTACTTTCTCTCAAAGGACATTAGAAAAGTTCATACAACTTCTCCTGGTCTAATGCAGTTAACACAGAGGTTGAGTTTCATTGCAGTTTTGGATTAAAAATAAAATGGAAATATACATGGAAAGGGTTAAATTTTTTGGGCTAACACAGATCCTCTATTATTTATCACATTTCATGAAATTTGAAGGGCATTAAATTAAGGCAGCTGTACTGGCTCCTGTGTCAGGTTACTGTCTGACACCCAAATAACAGAGAAAGACCACTTCTTCATGTTTTTGCCACCATGCATTGTACACCTGGTGAAAGCTGTCAATAATTGTTGGGTATTTTCTTCCTTCCTGAACTCTCATAGGCGACTTCAAACAGTCCTGGTAGTACAGAATCAATAGCTTAGCGCCAGCAGCTGCAGCAAAACTGTTATCATTATTGTGTTTACCCTCGATCAGGTTACACTCTTTCCTCCAAAAGCCACTAAAAATTCCAGCAAGTGCACACTGCATCTCCTTGGCAAGTTCTTTTTGCCTTCTACAGGTATGAAACATGTTTCATTTTTTTCCTCTCATGGAAGGGTGCTATGGTTAAGAAATAAATTGAGATAAAGCAGGCAAAGAGATAAAAGATTGCCCAGTCCTTAATCAAATGACATCAGGACACTGTTTCAAAACACTGTCCATTATTGAATTGGCACCCTCACCTGCTAAAATGACGAACAAATAAGCCAGTAGGAGGAATAGACCATGGAAAACTGTGGCTTTTCTATAGTCATAAACAATATACCCTTCCCATGATATTCTTCTCTTCTGAGACAAAGCATACACATGCAAGCTTCTGCTCAGAATGCTGAAGACAGAACCATAAAAAGGTATGATTTTATATAGACACATTTAGCTTACCCTTTAATTAATCAACTGCATGCCTCATTTTTACTTCAACTCATTCAGCATTTCTGGCTTTGTTGTGTCATTAAATATGACATTTCCACATTTGGAAAAAAATGTCAAGCTATAATGATACACCTACTGCAGTGTACTGCCTCTACTAAACAGAAATCATGATTGACTGACAGCTTGAGTCTCAGAAGGAATAATTTTCAGTAAATAGGAAATACATAACTTTCATTAGTGGCTTTAAAATATTTGGAAAAAAAGTGACATGAAACTTTTTTTTTTTCTATTTTCTTTTTGTTTCATTAACCATTAATCCTTTCTCCATTACCTGGCATACACCTTTTATTTATTTATTTTTAAAAAATCTTTTTGTCTTATATCTTGCCTTATGATCACCAAAGACGTAATGCTGAAACAACTCGTTTACCACAGTTTGTCTCAAGTAAAAGAGCTGTGCCACTTACTAGGCAAAGTGATAGATTTTAATCATGGATCTGTTCTTAAAGATCTATTTATTTTGCTCGTTTTGAGTGTATGGAGTGAATGGTAAAGTGGAAAGTATGATAACTAAAGAAATTTTAGAAAATAAGAGAGATTACTACAGTTACTACTCCTAGCTCACAGTCAGCTCTTGCTGTAGGACTTTTTATTCCTGGTAGTACATTTGGGGTTCTTTTATTATTATTTGTTAATAAGCAGGAGAAAAGAAAACTCTGAGGTAAATACCAGTGAAAACAATGATTTAAATGGTTGACTAAGATCTGAGCATAGACAACTAAATCCTTGGTCAAGCTAGGGAACAAGCCATTCCTCAAAGATTTGCGTTCTTAAATGTGAGTGCTGGTCTTGCTTTGATAACAATGTAGGATGAGAATAGAGAAGTTTTCTGCTAGTAAAAAAGCTTCATGAAAGACAAGAAATAATTCCACTGTAGAACTTTCTTTGTCCAGCAATAGAATTTATATAAAACTGTTTCAGATTGTCAAGTGTCTTGAGAAGGCACACCTAGGAAACGACCGTTCACTAAAATTGCAATGGAGAATTCTTTTTTACCACTGCAAAATCATCATGATTATTGAAGACCAAGGCCATAAGAGGAAACTATTTACAAAGTGATGATTAAAAAAAGAAAAATAGTCACTAATTTTTGTCAATATTTGAAAGATACTAAACATTTTGAAATGATATCTTACATTGTCAAATAAAAAGACATTTTGATAGAAAAATAAGATACATAACTTAGAAAATGTTGTTCAACATCAAGGTGTTTTCTATTTTTCTTTTGTTTTTCCTTCAGAAACTTGTCAAAGAACCAGTATTTCATAGAGAGGTTTCTGTTTTCATGAACTGATGAACTTTTTAAAACCTGTTTCACTAAAAAATTCGTCATTGGCCATACTGCTGACATTGTAGCTAATTACTAAATTCAGTCATTTGTGCAAAGCTTCCTGCTGTGATACTTTGGGGGGAGCACAAGCTGCTCAACCAGGCAGTTGTGCCTCAGTGAACTGAGATGTCCTTTTCTCTGGTCTTTGTTCTTTAGGGTTAAGCAGACCTGTTAGGAGTTCCCAACTCATAGCCATACTTGTGTGGACCTTGTTACATATTACTGTCTTGCCTGTCACTACTGAGCAGATCTAGTGATCTGTTTTGGCACACACTCCAAGGCTTCTTAGCAGTATTACTGAAGAAAGATAATATTGCCAAGCAATTGCATTTTACAGGCAGCCAAGAGCCATCACTTACAGTACTGTTCTTATTTAAAGTACTGCTGAGTGTATGTCAGGTGTAGCCAAGCTCCATCAGGAGTTCAGCTTGAGCATTCATTTATCTTTGTGCCTTTTTTTTTTTTTTTTTCATACTTGATGTACATCCATGCTTGCATTCTCTGTTTCTACTCAACACCATGGGTCATTCTGCACCGCTTCATGAAAAATAGATTGAAGCATCCCTAGTAATCTCAGTAGATAACTCTCCTTAATGATACAAATAGAAGGAACTCATATTTCTATTCAGAAAGAATGCAGGGAGTATCCAAGATAACAGTTTGCTCTGCAATTTACTATGACATTTAGCCAAATTTTACAGATCCATGTTGCTAAGATATCAACCTCCTAAAATTTGGGAAAACTGTATTGAAAAAGACCAGTCTATGAATCTTCTCCATATAATACCTGATAAACTATCTTTCTACCCGTGTAGAGAGATTTCTGTGCTAGTATACACTCAACTACAATAACTATAACATTTATCATAATATCAGAGAGTAATTCCAGTAGCTGTAGACATGAAGAAAATCTATTCTGTTGAAAGGAGAAATTGTCAGTGCAGTGTGAAAAGAGTTCAGGAAGAAAATGTATGTCATTGTAAACACTGCTTTCTATGAGATTATGTATTGTGTGATCTCCTTCAGACATGTGAAAAGACAGGAATAAATGCAACTATTATAATCTACTGAATAACATATCTCTCCTAAAAGTTTTGTATAAATCACCTGGTCCTTAGAAATTTTGATAACAATATTTTTCTTTCCATTATATATATTTTTAAATTAGGTAACATAGACAAACTGTTTACATAAAAACCTAATGTTATTTTTTTGAATTACCTAAAAGAAAAGTAGAATGTAATAGGATATAATATGAGTCTGAAGTCTTTGGTCGATATGAAACTTTCCCATAGCCCAGTCTAGTCTTTCTAAAGACTGAGATATCTGGTATCTGTTAGGTTCCTGGATTCCAAACAAAAATATATGTAACAATTTTATAAAGAAATTAGTTAAGAGCAATGTCATTGTCACCTCTAACATATTATTATATTACACAGGTAGTAGTCCTAAGCTCGTGGAGTCACTACTTAAGAACTCCACTTTTTTTACAGAAACTCCATAACTCTGAATAGTAACAGGACAGTCATCGAACAGTAAGATCAGCAATGCAACTTTTGAGTGGTTTTATAGATTAGTCAAGAAAAGCTTTTGTCAATCTTGGGATATTAAAACAAACAGTATCTTTTGACATTTCACAAAGTGTCCATGAAATATGCCTATTATCTCCTTACTACTGGTACTGAAACATTAAGCAGAGGCTGAGTTCATCCTCAGCTCTTAAATGCACTGTTATTACTCTAGTTCCTTGTGCATGTATTTTTATTTCAGTTTTTCAGTGATAAACCTGGATTGTAATAGAGATAAAATCAGACTATTTTTTGTGTTGGTGGGACCAACATCCGTGGCACTGTGTGCAGAGTATTTGTGGTTTGTTATCTAGTGCTACTACCATCCATAAATCCTAGCTACTTTAACAGAAGGCAGTGTTGAATGACCCTGCTGTTACCTCGCATGAATTCGTTGGTAGGTGGGAATTTTGAAGTGTGACATGTCACGGCCTTCCTGTTCACAAAGTAATTATTTAGGTCTTTGAATTAAGTAGCAGTGGCAGCTAAGATCTGAGTTCCAGATCTAGATTTCTAGAATACCCTAAGCCCAAGTTTTTCCTTGCTATTGTGTCCACTGAATGTAGATATCATCATAGGTTCCTTCTGTCTCTTAAAATACAGTGTAGGCATTACCTCCAAGTCAAGTTTAGAAACAGTATGTTTCCAACTTCTGATTAAGCATTTAGAACTGTATCTAACAAAGGAACAATTATTGTTTCAAACATAAGCCTAGTGTGGAAAGGTTTCACTGTCTTGTCACTGAAGTCAGTTGGAAAAATTAGTGGTTTTCCACATGATCAGACTTAAAGAGGATCATTGATATTGTAGCATCTTGAAGCTGAAGAAATTAAGTACAATCTTATTTTTTACTTAACATACACACTGAGTAAAAACAGTGGCAATGGATATTATTTTTTTAAAAATCCTTTATCTCAGAAACTCAACAGTGTTTTCTCTATGTTTTAAAATAAATGTAATTTACATTTTAAAATAAATACAGTCAATTTCCTGTATGAAATTATTTGGTCCTCATGTTCTCCCATCTCACCTTTTCAAGTTGTTTTGTTCATTTTTTTATCTGCTATGTTGAAATTGTCTATAAGTTGTCTTTTAAAAATGGATATGCCATACACATGTTAAAGAACCCAAGACTATTGATAACCCGTCTTCAACCATTGTGCATCTATCTTTTATTTCAGAAAGAAGTATATATTCACTCTCAGTGTTCCCTAGACTGTCACTAATGACCTTCTATGGAAAAACTGCAATTTGTGGCTCCCTCTGATGGTCCACTTTGGAATGATATGCTCATAACTACCCATTCTGATGCAATATTACATTTATAATTTTTTCATAACTCATCCTTGGATATTAATATCATCACTCTATTCCTTTACTTCCATTCTTGTTTTTGAGACTGTGCTTGGGAGAGACTTTTAACTTTGGTATATGGCTCTCCAGCTAGCCACTAGCAGATCTCTAATACTTTATATTCTTAAAATTGCAAATTAGCATTCTAAGGCTTTCTCTTTCCAGGTTTCCATGGCAACTCTTGTACAGCTTATTCATTAGAAAGAGTTCTGTTTAATTGATCTCCTAATGTATTGCTTAATAGTAACTGTTAAGCAGTCTTTTGTTTCCAGGTCATATTTAGGGTTCACATATTTGCATAAAAGCATTTCATTAGCTGAAACCAATGATTATTAGTAATTTTCTTTTTTTGGTTTAAAATAACTAAACCCTCATTGAGATTTTCTGAATAGCAAATATTTATATCTTGTTGAATGGGTTTTCTCTGGGAGCCTGGGTGCTTTGTTTCTCTGAGCAGCAAGAAAATTACAGAGCTTCAAAATGTTAATCAGAGAAGACAAAAAGAAAGTGGCTTTTTTTCCAATTGAAATGTAAATGCACAGTGACGATAACTATAAGCCACAGGAAATATTTGATGACAAAGTTGTAATGGATAAATATCCTTTAAAAAAAACAAAGTAATGCACTGCCCAACTTGAATACGTTGAGATTTTTTCTATTATGCGTAATAATGATTTTCTGACATATCAGGCTATGGAAGTTTAAAAACTCAAATAATTTTTTGCAGTATGATATTGTCCAAAACTCTTCCCACTTAAGTTAGTTGGTTTTGATGAATATTTTTATAGTTGAATATATTAATTCATTTGATTCTGCATGAATTGCAAGAAGATTTTCAGCTTCCTGAAGTACATGGATGTCAAACAATTCACCCAGAGTCACATGATGAAGTTTAGACCTAACAACAGAAAAATTGTGTTCACCAAGAACAATAATTTAAATTATTTCTGGATAATACCTGCTATGTCAAATGAAATACATAGTTTTAAGCAACATATCCTTAAACACCTTAAAAAGATCTAGCCTATCAAAATTTCTCAAGCCTGAATGGAGAGAATAGAACTCACTCACATATGGCTGGATTAATGTTATTTATACAATGAATCTGTTTCAGAAATTCACATTAATAGATTACAAATCTGGATATTATAAAAGAATATTTTTCATCTGAATAATTTGTGTGTGTTTGTTTGTCTGTTTGTTTTTCCACAGCTTGAGTTGATGGTTTCCAAGATTTCTTCAAAATCATGAGAGCTTCACGTCTGATTCTTTTACTGCTTTGTTTCTTTTTAAAGGAGACCTGATATTCTCTAGCAAATAACTTCAAGAAAAACCTGTGAAAATAGAAAATATGGAATTATTTCTAATGAATTCCCCAGACTTAGCAGGAATTACAAGTTTCTGAAAACGATTAATTCCCTTCAGATCTCAAAACATTCAAAAGCAGTTTTGCCTCTGAGTTGTCCAATGTAATATGCATAGCTTGAACAAAAAACACAATGCTGGGAGATAATTGTGAGACTCTACAGTGAAAAAGAAAGGAAAAATATTCTGTTTGACCTTTTATTTCCTAGTAAAATACTGGTAAAAAATGCTGTTCTTGTTGTTAATGTTTAGATATTATGGTGAAGGTATCCAGAAAGATAAATAAATAAGATGAACTTAGTTCACCAACTCAAAGCCCCTGTTGTTGTCTATACTGAAAGAATACATATGAGTACTTCTTGCTACTGATAACTTTAAAACAAGCAAGAAGCATCTCCAAAGAAAAAAAAGTTAATTGATATGAGCCTTTTAGGAGTTTCAAATATCTGCTTCTATGTTTTCAATTTTTTAAAAATATCTGTGTGGAGAAAAGCTGTGCCAAAAATCTTCCTAAGAAGCTCATTTTTTGGTACAGATATAGGGCAAAGTAAGTGCAAACTGATGCCATTTTGTGTATATATTAAAAAATCGTAGTAAATGGTGTTGGTTTCACATGCATGTTTGCACAAATAAGAGGTAAAGTTACATCAATAAACCACTTTTTTTAACTGTTTTGCATATTGACTGATATATCTGAAGACTGAGGATCACCTTACTTTAAAGTCATCAAGGACATCAAGGAATTATGCTACAAACTCAGGATCATTACAGTGAATTTTATAGCCTTATAGAAGAGGATGATAATTTGTAACATTTAGAATTTTGAATAATATGTTTTAGATGCATGAAAGTTAAAGATCATGATTTTTCTACTGATCATGATATCACTTCAAAAAATTTTCACTTTAAGAGTAGTATCAATGATTACAGTCTCACCAAAAAATATTTCTTTTTTATTTTAAACTACTTTCTTTCTCTGCCTTTCATAATTTTTTCCTTGCTGCTTGAAGGACTTTGAGTACAGGCACAGGGAAGTCTTCAGTGATGCCCATTTGCTTGTAGTTTTAGAAATCTGCCTTGTGAAACCAGCTTTAGGCAGTAATATACTACAGGACAATCAAACTTATTGGTCAAAACCTGTAGTTTAGGGCAGTTACACTTGCTTAATCATGTTTTTTCCTACAAAAAGGGCAAAATGTAAGAAATAAATTAAGCACAAAGGAGCCAAAGATGCAGGTTCTCATAATGTCTTTGTCCAAATAGCACTCTTGAGCTACTGATGTGTATGTATTCTAAGAAACCTCAGTAATTTCAAAACTTGGCAAGTATCTGTTGGCTACAGCAAGAAGGAAATAATCTATGGTTTCAGGTATTATTATTTTCTAGCAATTTATATGCTCTGTGAAGCTCGACAAAATACTTCAATTTTGGTTTTGAAACAAAGAGTGTGTGAGAGAAGGACACACTGACAGGATGCATGTACTTGGCCACATCTACTTGTGTGAGTATAGACTGATATTATTTTGTGTAGGACTGTTCTTCCTACACAAGTCTCAGCAGCAGAAGAACATGGAAGCTAATACAAAGTCACAACTTGGCCACCTTTAAATATCTTCATTTTGGAGGCTGTGTAGTAGAGCTAATGTGCCCTGCTGATTTGATATGGCTGAATAGCTTGACCACAGTACTGCACTAGGCATCACAATGTCTCGCAGACTGAATTTCACTTGTGTCTGGCTCTTTAGTTCTCCCTGAATTATCTTCCTACATGTTGGAGTCCACAATTTGGGTGAGCCCATGTCTGGAGTGAGCTCATGTCTCAAGCATAGTGCCTTCCACACAATTACCTTCTATTCTGACTCCTTAACTAAAAATGTGACTCTCCTGGACTCCATTGACTGTAGTAACCAGACTAACCCTGACTGTAACAGGAGATTAGGCAACTGACTCACATGTAACCATACACATAAAGACTACTAAATTGAGATGAGAGGTGAATCTCATAGACTATGACCCTTTAGATCAAGAGTTTCAAAGAGAATAAAGTCTTATCTGTAATGAGTAGCTGCTCAGTATTTTCAATGAAGCCAAGTAGATCTTGATTTTCAGAAAATCTCCAATACATCACCCTTTTTTGCACTCAAATAATTGTTCAGACTTCAAACAATGTTTCTTTTATTCTATTATTATTTTTCATTACCTGGAAATACTTAGTGGTTATATATGGGCTATTAATTTTTACAGTCACCATTCATGCTTCTTGACCCTTTAAGCCCTTGAAATATGGGACCCGATAAATAAAGCAACCAAAATTGTGAAATCTATCACAACACAGGACAATCTGAAATGGAGAGTCTACATCCTCTCATTCTTTCTCCTGTGAATGATACTCTCTCATCCTAACTACATGCCCTGTTGCCCTGCTGTGTTAGCCTCTTCTTTTTTTTTTTTTTTTTTATTTATAAGTAAGAGCTATTTGTAGCATTGATTCTTCTTTCTGTTAGGCAGCAGTAAGGCTCTAAGACTTTCTATTAAACATCCAAATTGATCACACTCAGTGCTGAGCAACTATCTTGGGTGCTGGTCTGATTACAATGTTTGCCTTCTTCCTGCCTCTTTCAACAGGTCAAAGATCATTTTTTCCTCATGAAAAGGACAGGGAAAAAAAAATGCCTCAGACAGCTTCCATTAGAAGCACAATGCTCATTTCTAAGCATTCACAAGGTGAGAATACCTTGCTATGTATTTTGGAGAATATTAATTCTCTTTAGGCAACTTTGACATCATACAAGAGAATAGCTGGTGCACTTTCAGTAAAAAGCTTCAAAAGAGATACATTCAGTGTAAGAAGAGATTTTAGTTGCATACCTCAAACTAGAGAAATACTAGAGTAACATTTGCTCTGGATTTGGCCAGACATCAGTTCCAACATTTTTGCTACTGTTATCTCATTTTTGGCACAAAAAAAAAAAAAAAAAGATAAATGAAAAAAATAAAAAAAAAAATCAAATGTTGCTGGTAAAATGAAAAAAAAAAAAAAAAAAGTAAAATTTTTCAGCTGTAGTTATTGTCCAGAATGTCTTTCTAATGATTACCTTAATTGTATTGCTGGCAGAGCACACCATTTTT
The DNA here is from genome assembly GCF_036013475.1 of Columba livia. Taxonomy (NCBI): domain Eukaryota; kingdom Metazoa; phylum Chordata; class Aves; order Columbiformes; family Columbidae; genus Columba; species Columba livia. The sequence goes on from NC_088642.1 coordinate 25,683,948, forward strand.
ATTAATCAATAAGACAATGATCCTTATAATGAGATTATACAAGCAGCAACTCATCATTATCTCAACATCAATCTCTAAATCTGTTTCCCATTATTAAAATCCACAATACTCTGTAGGTTCCTCAACAACAATATTTTACAACTGCAGTGTATGTCACAGCATAGGTGTTTTCACTGTCTTCTGTGGTTTCATTTCCTTGCTAGCTATATCATTCTGAGCTGAACTTGGTATGTAAAATGTTATGAGTCAGTAACAGCAACATCCATCATTCCTCCTGAATGGATTTCCCCACAGAAGCTATAGATGTTCAGGGCTATATGCCTGTCCTGATACACCACTGCTCCTAGGCTGGGGATGAACGGGAGAAAGATGTCTGGGGTTTTCCACTTCATTGTCTGCACCTAAGCTGAAGCAACACACTGCAGGTGCCCTCAACTAACACCTAACATTATGAGAACCTTGCAGAAGGTCAGACTGTGAGTGCCCATACAGCAACAGCCAACCCAGAGGGGGCTGTGGGACTTAAGCCAACCAGAACGGATTGGTTTAAATTCTCCACCCAATCCTGTAAGTACTGGGCCTTCTCTATCTGTGAAGGATAGTGGGGGGTTGGGGAAGTCCTGTAGCCTGCATGCTAGCGGCTGGGGATGCCATATTCACCCCTTCACTCCTTGACTGTTCCCTGTCTCCCATGAAGCAGGAAGGTTGTGTGGCTCATTAATGTCAAATACAGTTGTGACTGATAGTTCTTTGGTATCTGAGCCTATTTAGTCACACACAATGGTTTTCATCTCACACGGTGACAGCCTCCCAACTGTAATGCACTGAGAAGACAACAATTTCAAAGACAAAAGACATCCAATGCAGTAGATGATTGTCCAATGGCAATATACATCAAGGGCATATCTTCCTGTGCCTCAGCAGCTCAACATCCCAGGAAAGCATGTTTCTCATATTTCTATAAAGATAATCGAAGTAAGAAGGACCCTCTTGGAGCAGGAAGGTAGCTTCCTGCCCAAGTTGAGTTCCTGTTTGATCTTTTCCTGATTTATTGTTCATGGTCTATATATTTCTTTCAGATAAAGGACCAAAATAATTGCTGCCTTACTCAATGTGAAGAGAACCGAGTGTCTTCTTCTGCTCACTTGGAATCAGTGTGGAATCACAATCTTGAGTCATGAGCCTGACTGCAAGTCCATTATGCATCAAGGAGTTAGTGATACACATAACAGTAACCCTGAACAGGCACAGGTCCAACGAGGCCTTGAAACTTCCGCGGAGCTGCACAAATCTCTTGGCTGCAGGATAACCTCAGCGAGCTCATTGTTCTGAAAAGATACGAATTTATACTTAGACAACTCTTGAAGTAAAAAGGCCTTGAAAAATCCTGCAAATTGCTAGCTTGGATTGTCTGTATATATAAAAGTGCAAATGGGTGTGGAACTAGAAGATAGCTATTCAATGCCTAAATAGTTCCAAAAGGCTCCATTAATGGGTAGGTACTACAACATCTTTGAAAGAGATTTCTACTTTGATAATTTGCTTCAGCTGTAAATAAATTAACATAATTTTCCACGATTGGACCCTGGTCTGCCCCAGGTGAGAGTATTTCCAGGTGAAAACATTTTATTTTCTTTAGTGATGGATTTCTGGCCAGTGAGGTCATGTCATCAGCTTAACTCGACAAAGTCCATGTACTGGGCATCTAAAGAAAGATGAGGGTAGTGTCAGGAAGATATAAACAAAACCTGAAGCCATTTCAAAGCTGGAGGAAGTCTGACACAGTACTGAGAAAAGACAGAGAAATTAGTATAATAATTCAGGATTAGGTAGGATGAGAACTTTCTTTTCTATCAAAACTAGCAATCTTTCAATTATGATTAGAATAAATTCTTTTATTTCAAGATTCAGCCTATAGACAATATGTTTGGCTCCAGGATCCCGTCAATTAAATATGTTTGATTTGATTGTAGGAGCAGAGATTGATGGTGGCAAGCCATACATACAATTTTATATAAATAAACGTTCACGGTATAACTACCAAGTGTTTACAGATTGCCAAACATATCCCAGAAGATGTCATTCATATGAACTGCTCTCTCTCTCTCCCTTTTTCAAAGGTTATATCAAGTTTAGTTAACATTTTTTCTCCAAAAAAGTTCATGGACTTGTTTTATGTTGGTTTAATAAAACTATTTCCTTCTTGATAGAACTAGTGAAAACAAGAAATCAGGTCCAATAAGTTAGATGTTAAATAGGCTAGAAAATATGGCAAAATTAATGAACATGAAAAACAAAAGCAGAAAGTACAATAGGATTGCAATTTACGATATCCTGCTTTGGTTATTTACTACACTAGTTACCTATTTTATATGGTACAAATGATGATGTTTCTACTCAATTTTAATAACCTGTGTTTGCGATATGTATTTTGAATGGTCTTTGAATAAAGTTGTGTCAGCTACATTTGTGAAAAGAGTTCTGAAAATACACGGATTTGTACTTAGACAACTCTTTAATTAAAAAAGCCTTGAAAAATCCTGTAAACTGCTTGCTCAGAATGTCTGTATATATAAAAATCTATATATTATATATAAAAAAATAGACTTCCTGATATTTTCTTTTCTTTTTTTCTTTTTTTTTTTTTTTTTAATGTGATCATCATCTTCTAATTATTATACATTCTTAATGTAGAAGCACTTAGTAGTCAAACATCCACTTTGGAAAAAACTTCGATTCATTCCATGAATGAAGGTACGTGAGGAGGAGAGGTACTCAATAAAAAAAAAAAAAAAAACAAACACCATTATGTAAAGTATAAAACAATACAAAAATAATTCACAGTGTGGAGCTATTTACATTCACATATTTACACTGGCCATCTAAAGAAATTTTTGTCATAATGTCTTTTTAATTCCAAAAAGGATGGTACTGTACATCTCTTACAAAAATTAGAAAAATACATTTTTAATTTCTGAGGACTTTCAGAGATTTATTCAAATAACATGCGAGTTGATTTACAACACTGTTCCTATGTGAATGCAGAATATATCTTTAATTAATATTTGTATATCATTATGACTCGGGGCAGAATTTCATACTTGAGTATGCTCTCTCATACACAATTTCCTTAATAAAACAAGAAAAGAATGTAATTCCTTTCTACCTGCGTTGTACTCTGATGACAACTCATATAGAAAAATGTATTCTCATCAGCCATCTGTCTTGTTACCCCATTAGGTTAAAACATTTTAATGTTAACACTGATATCTATATAATGATGAAATAGTTAAAGTGAAAAGTTTTAACCTCCTCCTCTGCCCCTTCATAATTTATGCTATTGTTCAGAAAATACATATATTTTTCATGGAGTAATACATTTAAGAAATAGATTGTTTGTGTAGAAAGCTCTCAAGAGTGATATGACCAGATAAAGAGGCTTAAAAATGTCTAGTCTTGCAGAAATTTATTCGCATTACTCCATAAAGTGGACTAAAAGAAGAAAGGAATAGTATAAAAGTGGGCAAGAATTATGTGACAGATAAGATGACTGTGTCAGTAGACATTAAAATGTTAATAGGAACAGCAATCAAGAGGGTGCAAATTCCTTTACCACAGGCTGAACTGAACTGCCATCCAAAACCACATTTCAAGTAATTCAGAGATTTTGCAGGAATAAATTCACATTGTTATTTTTCCTTAAAATAAATTTAGAAAAAAAAAAATAGAGAGGGAAAAAAAAAAAGGGACCAGATTCAAGGGTACATTATACAGCCATGTACAGAAACAAGCAGTCAAACCTTAAGAACGGAATGGAATCCCTGAGTCCACCACAGGTCATGACTGTTGGAGAATGATGAGGAAACAAAAACAAGAACAGGGCAAACAAAACACCATAGATCTTCTTTCCATGAAAAAATTAAATTCATTACTATTCCAGCTTTTTCTAACACAGGTTAAATCATTGTATTTTTCAACGTTTTATGGACCATCCTTCCCTTATGTTGTCTATTTACTTTTTAAGATCATTTACAAAAAGTTCTGGCACGCAATGCAATTCATGTCAGTATGGTCAGTGTTACAATATTTGAGTTTATAAAAAACTATATTTGTTGTGGTTGTTGTTTAAGCCTGTTATTTTGGCAATTTAAACAGGTTTCCCTGTTTCCTTTTATGGAAAACAGAAGTTTTTTTTTTCTCTTCATCTTCTTTGATTCTATAGATCTTCCTCCTGTTGTCTCTCAGTCCTTTATTTTCTGAGCCTGAGGAGTTTTGTACCTAACCTGTCCACATCTAGAAACCATCACACACCTCTGATGATCTAATCAGCCTTCTTTGTAATGTTTTCTAGATTTATCATCTTATTTTGAGATTGTGAGATAGGAACTACATGAAATTGTCAATCCATTGAGCAAAGTGATTACATTTGTTTTACTTTATGATGAAACTTCAAAGTCCAGTAGGTTTAAAAGCATATTTTTTTTCCACAAAAGCTTTCTTTTCTTTTTGTTGATACAGTCACTATAGAATCCCTATTTGCCATTTTAGAATTTCTCTTTGCATCTACTAACCCTATTTTTATGCAATTCCTGTTAATGTGACCAGTACAGAAATCAGAATTTCTAGTCTGTATATCTTAAACTCTGCCTTAAGTCCTTGAAAATGCATACCACAGTTGATATATATCTTTTTGACCTTAGGCAAATCTAGTAAATAGTTTGTACACCATAGTGAGCATTTTATAAAACTCATAGTCAAATATTTGTCATTATTAATTCCATGGCCTTGTTATCAAGCTGACACTTCAATTTCTGACAGTTAGATTCATAAGACTCCTTAAGAAGGAACTTCATTAAACTGCTTAATAGTGAATACATTTAGATTCTTTTGAAAGATATTTCTTTATATATCTCTGTCTGCGTACTCATCACCATTTTGGGCTCTGTGCCCCACACAAGACACAAAACAGAGTAGTTTTGGAATGTATTATAAATACCCTCATGTTCTGATGACATAATTAATAGGAGTCCTGAGAGGAAGGCAAAAAATTCAGATTCACAGAATAATTTTTTCAGAATGAGAAAGGAGAAGGGGCAGGAAGTTAATAACAAAAAGCAAAGCTTAAGGCAATATCTATTCTCCTTTTCAACAGCAAAATCTATGCAGTAAAGAAAGCTGGGAAAGTGTTACTTTTCCACATGCTTGATATTAATGGAAAACATTTGTGTTAACAGTGTTGAGAACAATTCAACCTTATGTAAAAAAATTACCCACTTAGGTCTGTCAAAGCTGATATCTATGAAGATTATTTGATACCAATGCTGAGAGTGAGAAAAATGTCTCCAACCAGATAACACAGTAGAAAATGAAAGAAAACAAACAAAAAAGCCTTGAAAACATGTTTTAGAGAACAAAAAATGCTATTATATTAGCTTCAATACTCTGCAATCTTTGACAGTTTGTGGTTAATTAAAAAAAAAAAAAAAGTTCAGTTGGGTGGTTTTTTGTATCATTTCCATTTTAAGTGGCCATGCTAGTAAATTATTTGGTCCAATGTCACACAGTAAATCAGCAGCAGAGTTGAATGTAGAACCAGCAACTCACAATTTCCAAAATAAATTTAAAAGGCACAAAGTGAATTTGCAATAGGAAATAAAACATTGCTAGCCTACAAATGATCATCTGTACCAAACTGGTAAAAATGAAGATAGGCATTGACTGTATATATAGTTTAACTACATTTTTATATGCTATTCACGCTGAATAGCATTCCATTCTACTGTGATTCCGTTTGTCCCCTCCCACTGATGGATTATGATACTGTTCAGTCTAAATAGGGCTGTCATAATTTGGCCCTAGATATTAAATAATGTAGTCTATATGTGAAGTAATAGCCACCTGCATTTATACACATATTCATGTAATATTCTGTGTACATGGCTAAATACAGAAAGTTTGTCTGCCTACTTCTGACATAAAGTTCATTGTGTATATATAGTTATTAAATGAGAATGCAAACTCTCACAGTGATACATAAACATTTGAAACCCCAGATGTTTAGCTGAAAGAGAGTGAGTTGCAACTACAGATCCTGGAAAAACCTTTGGTAATCTGTAGAGAAACTTGTCATAACCAAATAGGAAGCATTTTCCTCACAGTGTTTAAACCTTGATTGACCTTGTCATTTGCAATGGTAAGAACAGCATTCTGTGATCCCAGCATTAGTCTTTATTTGAAAGGTAAAGATAACTCAATTGTTTTATAGGTTCTTTGAATGTTTATAAATTGTGAAAGGAAGGAAACATTGTGCCTTTTTGTCTTCTGTCGGTGTACTATGAATCTGCAATAAAGCATAACAATTACTCTTAGACTCAGTAAAAGTATTAAGCTACAGTAAAACTTACACTCTGTTGACTATTTCTGTGTATTTTAAATAACATATAAAGTTTAACATTATAAAGTTTATTCAAGCAAATGTGTTCTTTTAAAATAGCTTTTTTTTTGAGAGTACAAGACTGTCCCCAGTTTCAGCAGCACTGTCTCAGCATTGTAGCCCTCCTAGAAAAACGTGACAACCCAGGCACTGGTCTTCAGCCCAAATAAACATTTTCCCTCCCCTCTTTGATCCTATTCATAATTCTATTTCTCTTGCCGACACTTGAAATAACAAGCTAAAACTCCTTGCTATCTTAGTTTTTATTTTTTGTCTTTATTTTACTGAGCCTAGAGTTAACCACCCAGGAAAAGACCTCTGCCATTTGATTAGCATTCTCATAAAGGCAATTTTCAAAGTGTTATCCTCAGAAGGACCATGGATCCCAGTGTAACAGCAAATGATAGTAATAAAGAGACTATAGGCCATGGGTAAATAAAGTGCATCTTCCTAAAGACAATGGAACTAGAACTACAGAGGCATGACTGACAAAGTATTATGCTGTATATATAATTCATTTCTCTGTCCAAAGTTTCCTTATCTGACAAACCAAGGCTTGCTGCTTTCACATACAATTTTTCACATTGATGTGCAGTGAGACTGATTGAAAGAAGTGAGGCCTATGCTGTTGTTTTCCTACTTTTATTCATTTTCTTCTATCTTTTTCAGTATGCAGCACCCAGATAAATTCCTCCTCCTAATTTGTGCTGCACAGCACCATCAGAGATACCTTTTCTTGCTAAAGGTCTAAAGTAAGTGATAATTATAAAATCTCTCAATTTAAGACACAGCAACAAACGGACAGGGGGCAAGGGATTCTTTGTCAGGTAAATGTCTTGAACTTCTGCTTTGATTCTCCATCTCTTTCCCTGATTCTTTTAGTTTCACGTACAACAGCTGGTACCTTTCACTCTACAGCTAAGCTACCAACTATTTAATGATTTTGCAGTCTATCAATTGTGGAGTCATTCCTTCTGCCTGCTGATTTTATTTAATATTCCAGACCTCTCTAGGCTACCCTGTGACTGTGGGACCATAAGAAATCTATCTGCCAACAGGTATGAAACTAACACACACGTATATTCTAACAATTTATAGAAGTAATGATTTAAGTGTCAAATTAAATTCAAGTGTGGAGAAACATATTGACCACCAACTGCACTGGGAACTTCATCTATTTATGACAGGTCTGGGTACTGCATGTTTTCTATAGATGTGTTTGAAAACAGTGAAGGAGATTCTGTCTTGCTCAAATATCTGTGCAACTTCATTGAAATTACAAATGTGTAGAGAGTCTAACAAGAGTAAGTTCAGCAATTGTTTAATTATCAGCTCTGATAATTATAACTCTTTCATATGATAATATGGTCACATAAAATACTAATTAATCATCTTTAGACTGGGTTATGCAAGGGTATATATTCTGTGTAGTAGCATTGATTCATTCACAAGTAAGATAGTGGCACCTCAGTTTCAGCATTTAATTATTTATTCTGGTTCTAGCTTTCAGTCTAGACCGTTGTTGTAATCTAGTATGAAAGACTCAATCTTATCAGATTGCCGTGGCCATCCCAGGCCAATCAGTATAGCTCCACTTGGCTGTGAAACAGGCAATACAAAACAATGAGCTCAGGTTCAGCTTAATTTTTCATCTAAGCTGAAAAGTTAAGCTTTCTCTCATACTGTTCACACATGATCACATGATAAGAAATCATTTAACCATAGAAACAAATGTGAAGGTCTCTTAAACAAATCATTAAGTCAGGACTGGAAATATCTCTCACTTAGTTTTGTTGTACTTTTCTGGTTTGTTTACTAAAAACCATACAACTCTGTTCATTTACATTCTTCTTCTACAAAAGGTGTTATGTATGCGTTTAATTATTTATTTTAAAATTCATATTTTTTTACAGAATGTGTAGCTATTTAAACACAAATTATTGAGAAAGAAGGGAAAGAAATCCAGATTCCAATTCCTTCTGTTTAAGACTGACTCTATTTTTTCAAAAAGCTGGTTTGTTTTCTCTTGCCTTTTTTTTCCCAGAGCTTTTGATTTACTAAGAGCAAGGTGATTCATGGTAGCTTTGTGCAGAAAACCTGTAGTGTGATAACGCATGGGCTAACAAGCTTCAGATTTTGGGAGAGGGATCCTTTTTTGTGACTTCTACATACATAACTTTTTAAGTATGTTTAGAGGCTGTTTAAGTCTTCATACACTGAGTTCATGTGTATGTGACTGAATGTACACACATAAATACCAAACAACTAAAAAAATCATTCTTATATGTTTGTCTGTGTGGGCATACAAGCCCACACATGCACCTCTCTATGTGTCTGTCTATCCATGTATTTGCTATTTGTTCTAACAGGTTGAAAGGATAAGTCACAGGGTGTGACAAGTCTAATTCTAACAAAATAGCTTGCTGGAAGCCAGTGTAAAGTTAGAAACCATGCTACAGCCTAGAAAAAAATACCTGAAGCAGAGTATCTATATCAGCTCTTCTCTCAGAGTTTGGCTTCAATTTCTTCTGTTTTGTTTTGCTACAATACTTAATATTGGACCCTCAGGAAACAACAGTTCTACTCAGCACAGTCCTTATTCAGAGAAATTTAATCTCTGCATTAACTGTGGATGTTATAATAGGAATGCTAGGATGAACTGTGGTATTCTGTTCACCTTCTTTCAGTATTTCAGCATTTTAACCTTTCTTTTTCCAAAGTCATTTTTTCAAATGTATAGGATGATTAATAAGAGCTGCTTTTTTTTTCTGCATTCAACAAGCATGTGTTCTTCTTGCCCATCTGTCCTTGCATAATTATGGTTGTGCTGTTCATGCCAGTATCTAGGGCTGTGTCAGCACTTCCATTACAAACCCCAGTTTTCAGCAGTTTGTAATAAGGCTGGTGCACTTGGCATTTGGCCGAAATTGAAGAGAGCTGGAAATCACACCGATCAGGACACTGAATCCAAAATGTAAGTCGTGATTTGTTTTGGACTAGGGTCCATATTTGGCAAGAAAAGTGGGCTGACAGCAAGTGCAAGTGAAATAAAAGGGATCCAAGTGTCTGATAGTACAGCCGAGCTTTACACAATGTCAGAGAACAGTGCAAGAGCAGGTCCAGCTAAGTAAGAAAGTCTTTCATAAGGCAGTCAAATAATGTTCCCTTTTTGGAAGGAAGCCAGTGTGGATGAAATAAAAAAAGGAAGGACCTGCAGCAGGGCTGGGTTTGTAGGCATCTCAGTGCCAGCTCATTTATTCATGAAGAAAACCCAAAGACAGAGCAATGAATACCTACAAACGTTTCTGCAAAGGAGGACAAATTAGTAGGGTATTTAAAGAAAAGTGAGTTCATTTTCAAAAGTGACTGGTGATTCTGGGGGCTGAGTCTTACTGAGTGGATTTTTTTTTTTCTGTTTGTTGAAAACTTTCTGAGATCCTTTGTGCAGCTAGAGTTTGTCACTCAAACAGCACCTGACTTTTTAATAATTGGAATTCAAATAACCTCAAGAAACAAAGACCATTCCTGATCATCCAGGATAACAAAGAGCTGGGTAGCCCAAATAAAGAAAATATACAGATAACACAAACCGTATGTAAATTTTATTGTAGGGACATAATGTATTTTGTACTTTTTACTGTCAGAGAAGTAAGTTTTCACATAAAAGCAGAAACAAAGGAAAAAATATAGGATTATTGTTTAAGTAGAATTATCTTCAAGCTGAATAATGTCACCTTAGATAATAAAGAGGCAACTCATAATAAACACAAATAAAAGAATTTCTAACTCCAAATGCTCACTGAAATATTTGTAAGTTTTTTTCATGTATATACATGATCACAGGTTTCGTTTTGCTCTGGATAATTAATGCGTAGGTTTTGACTTCTTGGGTTGGCTGAGGACCAGTTACAAATTTGTATCCTGTGAGAGAAGGCAACACAAGTCCAGCAGAGCACTGGTTGCTTACTGGTATAGAAGGTTGTTGTTGGTTTTGTTTTGTTTTGTTTTTTTCCTGTAGGTATGACATTACTGGGAAGCCTGAGAGAGAAATGCTGTTTTGCACACATACAAGGGATTTCTAGGCGAGTGAGCAAGTCAGCACGGGATAAAATATAGACTGCATACCATGTATCAACAGTTTCAGTGCTAATTACCTATGTCTGCTGTTCTTAGCATTATTTTTAAGTTCTCTACTTGCCTGGCATTTAATGAAGGTACAAACAAACACACAAGCAGTTACTGTGATAATCTGTATCATATGGTCATCTGTATCTGTTTCTCTATTAGTCTATCCTGTCTAGCTTATAGACCATATACCATTATATTCTTTTAGATTTGAGCAGCTTGAGTTCAGTTTGTCTCCAATGAATACTTGCTTCTACCAAATAAAAAAAATTTATTCCATAATTTTAAACATAGTCTAATTTTTTTCAGTCTATAATGTAGTAAAAACATCAAATACAAATCTATCAAAACATCAAGATAATCAGGAAGTATTTAGAAGTCCCTCTCATAATAGTTTCACTATCAAGCAGCTCCATATTTATGAAAAAAAAAAATCATGTTGTAGAGTGCTTCTGGGAGACCAGAGCCAGGCTGTGAAGAGAGAATGGCATGGATGAGAAGGAAATCCTTCCTGACTAATGTCTGGAGCAAGACATAAATGGACACATAACTGTATCTGTGCTGAGTACAGAGCAGCATCACTGCATTCTTGCATTCTTCAGTAAGCTTGAAGTAGTAGCTAACAAATCAACCTTCACATATAAGTTTAGAAAGCTTGTAGCATTGAATAACAATGAGTTGATTCTTTGAACAAGGTTTAAGGCACAAGAAGGTAGGATGCCATTTCTGCCTGAGAACACCAATGACAGCTTTTTTAGGTTAAATGACCTACAGCTGCAAAGCCTATAGAAATCATTGTCGCTCTTGAGGGAGTCTCATCATCCTACAAAACCCTATGTCCTCTAGTTTGCCTAGAAGTCTTGGGGAGCGGAGAGGAAAAGAAAGGAAAAGAAAGGAAAGGAAAGGAAAGGAAAGGAAAGGAAAGGAAAGGAAAGGAAAGGAAAGGAAAGGAAAGGAAAGGAAAGGAAAGGAAAGGAAAGGAAAGGAAAGGAAAGGAAAGGAAAGGAAAGGAAAGGAAAGGAAAGGAAAGGAAAGGAAAGGAAAGGAAAGGAAAGGAAAGGAAAGGAAAGGAAAGGAAAGGAAAGGAAAGGAAAGGAAAGGAAAGAGACTAACAGCAGACAAAGACATATTGTTGTAATATGTTGAAAAGAAAGAGATAATAGAATTTTTTTTTTTTAATTACAAACTATTTTTTTTTTTGCCTTGGCCATGACAAAATACCACTTTACTAAAAGGAAAAAATTCTGGACTTTCCATAATACCCCACATTATAGTTGCTGTGCCATTTTAACGGTCTTGCAAATTTCTTTGGAAAAACGTTGTATCTCAGTCAACTGTTGTTATAGTAGCTGAAAAAGTTGTCTGGTATGTCCATTAATACAGTAATTAAGTGGAGCTCTGTATTTTGGGATAGAACACTGGATATGTCATGGTGGTATTTAGCTCTCCTAAGAGGATATGTATCCAGAGCTATTTTATCATCTCTGTTTTGAACCGTATTTCATGTCAGTTAAAGCCTAATGCTTTTTAAAGTGCTGTCCCAGAAGCCAGCATTACTGGAGTTTGCTATGCGTTGGGCAAGCTGTTACACAACCCAGAATATGCTCACTGATAAAGAGAGGGACTGTAGATGCAACCTAATTTAAAGTACTACTTTCCCGCTTACACTGAACATCATCGGAATATCACTGGGTATGATTTTCAAACACACATATATGGACACACATCATTTTGTTACAATACTTTGTTGGATGTGTTTAATTACATAGATTCTGAATTTAATGACCTTGCTTTCATAACACTGATGCCAAAATAGAACTTTTAGGATACAAACTCTAAGCATGTTTTGCTAAATATTTGAAATGACAGGAATGTTATTATCTGTCTAGAACTATGAAATCTTGCTACAAAGAGTGGTTCACAGTATGAAATAAGAAGTAGAAAAACTTACTACTTGTTGTTCAGGTTCTTTAAAGCAAGTTGTGCTACCATGCATGCCTTGTGCTATAATACAGAGACTCCCTGTGTAACTACCACCCTATGTCCACTACTGAATTGTTTGAGAAGTGATAAATGGAACAAACTAAGGAAAAACAAACAATTGATATAATACTTAGAGCAGCAATAAGTACACATGCAAACCACACTGTGAATCACTATTTTCACTGCTTTGCTTTGCAGTGGAAGTGTCTTTGTACAGAATTTTTATTCTATTCATGTGGAATATTGTGAAGTTTTTGAGGTATATTTTGAGGTATAATTTTAACAAAATAGAAAGCTTTGATTAAGGGGAAAGGCTGGTTTATGCTAGAAATACATAAATAGCCTTACTTGACACAGCAATTATCACTCGTGTTTTTGTTATCTGAGGCCTCCTCTCCAAGAAAAGAAATCACAGTGATACTCAGCAAAAGATAATTGCTTTATTTGACTTTTTTTCTTGTGAGATTGGTTATTCTGCAGATTCTTTGATTATCTGACGCTGTTGCTGATACTGGTGACAGAGCATTACTGAACACACTTCTCTTTTGGGCTGGGAGAGTGGTGTTCTTTCATGATCAGCAGCATAGCATTAGGCTATATTTGCTAGTTAGTTTCTCAATCAGTTTGAAAAGCTGACCTGCTGTAAGTGAAGTTATTAAAGCTACTGGTAGACTTGTCCTGGAAAATTCCATTTTAATAGCTACAAGATACCACACTGACTCAGTAGGCTGCCTTCAGACACTCATGTGGATGGGATCTCTAATGCCAAAGAGGGTTTCAACTTGACATCAAGAATATAGCTACTCAAAAATAAATGATCACTATAGACCATTAGTGAAAATAACCTGATTTTATTTTACTAGCTGCTGTAAATATTTACTTTGACAACCTGCTTTATCGAACTATGAGGATATAGTTTTGTGTATGATTAGACTGAAGGTCAATGCTTGTTTAATAAACTCTAAATAAAGAATTATGTGATACATTGTACACATTTCACATCCAGTGATGTATTAATGCATCATTGCACTCTGTATAATCATCTCAAATGACTTCCTTTAAGGAGACAGAGATTGTTTCACTTGCATTTTTTTTAACAATTTAAATGCACTATTGGTCTAATGCCAGCAATCCAGCTAACATTTAAGGTGAATATTATATTAGATATATTGGATTTGGTAATTTTCAGTGTCTTAAGGATAAATGAGAGATAAGGAAGACCAGCTTATATTACAACATACTTCTTAAATAATTACCTGTTGATACTACAGTCAAATCCAACGTCAGAACTGTCAAAGGCTCATACTTACAGTGCTGATAAAGCTTCAATGTTTTGCAAGCATAAGTTTCACTATGACTTCTCTGTTGTATTTTTCTGCTTGCTTATTTTTTCCACTGAATATCATTGAATGTGGATAATTTCACTGGAAAATGCAAACCACATAAAGATATAGACATAAATAAATATGTAAGAGCCACTGAACAGAATGACTTTGACTGAATGCTTGAAGTTGGGTAGGAAATAGGGCCTCTGATTTGCATGTCTAGGTATAGACAAGAATATAGGGCCAGATACAATTTCCTGCACTCTTGAGTTGTACTGCCTGTTTGCTTATGTTCCTAGAATTTCAGCTGCTGGAAAAGCAGATGTGAAGATATTAAAATGGCCACTCTGACAATCTGTTCTCTGATATTAACTGTGTGAGTCCATACATATAGACCAATCTCTGTATGACTCTGAAAGCAGTGACTAGCTATTTAAAATCTTGCTTGAACTATTTCATTCCTCACTGTCTCAAGACTGTGAGTGTCCCTGCTTTTGCATCTCCTGTTTTACGGAATTATGATCATTTTTCTTTCACTTTTGAAATATTTTCTTTTGCTATTACTTTTTTAAAATAAAGAATGGTTACAAATTATTGATCATAAACTTGATTGTGATGAGTCAGCACAAATAAAAGATTGTCCTTCATTTACTGTGAGTTCATATGGCAAATTAATGTAAATGGGAAAATATGAATATGGTGTTCATGGTGTAGGAGAAGTAAATTTTTATTCTATGACTTCTTAAAAAAAAAAGATATTTCAGTGAAGTAGAATCTATGTTTATCTGTGTATATGTATGGCCCTAAATACTCATCTGTATTGCCATTAAATTATTAACTTCTAAACAACCTAAACTTACAGGAAGACAGCTGGGATGCAAAATAACTCAGAAAACTTTGAAATACTCATGGCTGTCACTTTTTACAGTGTCCCCTTCCTGGAACACATGTCTCTCTTTGAAAGGAATTTAAATTTGTTCACATCACAGACAAGAGACATTTACACAAACTCAGCTGAGCCAGCTATAAACCAGACAGTTTAGACACTGATGTTAAGTAGATTTCTGTTCCTGGAGAGCCAGTTATCAAATTTTCTAAGAAACTGAGAACATTTTCGACCAACATTTGATGACAATATCTATTATAAACTCCTTCTGATCTTATTCAGTTCTCAGGGTACTAGTCAAGATCTCAGATACCAAGCCGTCATTATAACTTTGTGGTCAGGAGAACTGTATCAATTTATACCATGGTATAAACCAAACTTTATCAAGATCAAAAATCTAATTCTTAATTTCTTGTAAGCTCTAACTTAAGAGAAAGTAATTATGGAATATGAATCCAGGTATTCCATGTCATTAGTAAAATGTCATGGTGACGTATTATTAGTAAAAATTGCTTGCAATATTAATTGAGTATGCTCATGGTAATTGCTAACTAACAAATACTTGCATATTTAGAAGTGGTACCATTCTTTTAAAACAAGTTTGTGGCAGACAGATGTGGGACAGGAGTTAAACACCTGAGAGGCAGTAGCAACATCAGAATTTCTTTGAAGAGCAATAGAGGTCTATGTCTTCCCTCTGCCTTTTAAGACACTGTACAGAGTGAACTTCCCTGAAGCTTGAAATAAATGAACAAATGCAACTTTTCTGTAAGAAGTCTGAACCACTTATAGCTAACCCGGGAGTTGTTCATGGAAGTACAATTGAACAAATGCAGTAGATGCTGAATACTTTGTGATGCTGCATGAAGGAAGGGCCTCTTCAGTCTATTCACCTCTGTCCCTGTAGCTATTCTCTGGCCTTGAGGTCTGTAGAATCTATGTATACCTTTAGCTTTTTATTTGTGTGTGTGTGTCTGTGGATCATTGACTGTTTACTATAGTGCTGATGCAGCCGAAAGAGATGCAGGGCCTGAGATGTTTTATCTCTTGTCAGAGCTCGCTTCAATTAAATTAATGGATCCATTCAACTCCCTCTTTCCTCTTTCAGCTGCATCACTGCCGAATACATTAAAAAGATCTTAAGTCTCAAGATGGTACATCATGGCATTAGCAAGGGCACTCATTTCCCTCTGTCTTCTTTTTCTGTAAATCAAATAATTAATGAGATCTCTACCTCAATAGAGCACTTCATCAATATTTTGTAGCAACAGAAAAAAAGATGTGCTTTTTGCTCTTGGAGGAGCTTTTATCTCCATCTGTGTAGGATTTGGTGGGCAAATGTTGTAATTCTAAAATGACAAAATATTGACTATTTTTTTTTCCAGTTGCTCTCAATTTCTGAGAATAGTTATTCTAAAGGCTTAGGAACTGACTGCTTATATTGTATAGATGGGTGCTGTTTGAAGTTTAGATTTCTAGTAATATTTAATTGTAATTCAATTACTTGTAGAATATTTAATTGCAAAGGATTATTTAACTAAGTATCACAATTTAATGTTCAGCACTTCAATTAATTAAATAAAACTCAAATATATTGCATATGTCAGCTATTCTGTTTCCTTTACAAAATCTTATATACTTTGACACCATGAACCCATTCATGATGAAAAGGAAGAAAAAAACATCTAGTTGAAGAGTTTCATACTTAGAATATGACAACACATTTTGACATAGACAGAGGTGCAGAAAAATTTAATAACTTGGCCAAGGCTAAATACAAGGTTTGCAGTAGACACAGGCCTTAGCTTTCAT
Organism: Columba livia; assembly: GCF_036013475.1. Lineage (NCBI taxonomy): Eukaryota > Metazoa > Chordata > Aves > Columbiformes > Columbidae > Columba > Columba livia. Next base: position 25,700,512 of record NC_088642.1, read on the forward strand.
TCATATGGTTCTAGTCTTAACCATTTTCCTCTTTTCTTACAGAAAATCTTAGTTCAAAAAAATTAAACCATCTTTATGATTCTGCTGTTGAAGTGACACTGATTATTTAGTTGAAAACCAGGCCTCTTACTGAGAATCATGCACTGATTTGTAATTACTTTTTGCCCTAGGTTTTGAAGAAGGAATACAGTAATTTTAATCTAATGATTTGGCTGCAAACTGCATGTGGATGAATAGAGAACATTTGACTACAATGAGAAGGAAAGAGTCAAATATAGTCTTACTGAGTTGTTAAAATATAATAGCAATTTCTACAGAAATGACAATTTGATTACATTATAATTAGAACAATACCTTTTAATGAAAAGTAGAAACACGCAGTACTGGCCTTCAAATGAGTTCCATGAAATATCACTACCTTACTGTGGTAAAAATAGTCCATTCCTTCAAGATAGGTATAACTGAAAACTATGAAAACTGTGAATGTACATACATGCAAATAATGTCCCAACTGCATGCTGTTCCTTGGAGGAGGAGAGGTCTTATGGTCAAAATCTGTGAACTACCCAGCAATCATCTCTATACAGCCTTGCTAGCACAATTTTTCCAGACATTCGTTTTTCATTACATGATAACTTTGGCTGCATATGCACTAATAGAGGCATCCTTCCCAGAGAAGTATCTCTAGCTCCCAGATAGGTGTGCAGAGTGGCTTCATGCCAACCTGCTCAGGGCCAGTGCTGAAGCCTGGGCCAAATCCACGGAGCAGCTGACCTGGATCATTCAAGGGTTGTGTTGCCTCTGTGGCTATGATATGCATGTACATCCACAACCATGTGTAGTTTTTCAGCTTAAACTGGAAACAATATGAAAAGGCACAACATAGCCTCTTGCAAGAGCGTTTTCACAACAGGCAACGGAGATTTCATATGCTGCAGCATAGCATGGTGAAGGTTTGAGGCTTTTGAGAATGAAGATGTTTGAGATAGCTTGGAAGTGGAGGAGGCTAAACCTGATGCAGTTCTGCCTGTACTGCTCAATCTCAGGGTCAAACTGCAACCAAGATCAAACTGTTTTACAACCTTCAAAATTCCAAAATCTCTGTTTTTAATACTCCACTTCCACAGTTTTTGAGAGAACTCTATGTAGGTAGAGATCATCACAAGTGTAACGATGTAGTACTGTGTTCACAGCAATGACTGCTGCTTGTAATTTGCATGTGATGTAGCGCCTAGCTGTTAATGTTAAATGATTAATACTGTGAGCACAGTATTGCATCTGGTAGTGAGGAAAGAGCCTATTGCTGGGATAAATTTTTGGCACAAGTTGTATTTTATCTGGAGTCAAGACCTTCCGACATTGACACAAAGTCTTTCCAGGGTACAGATTCTGTACATGTTTTGGTGAAACCTGGAACACTGTGGTTTTGCCTTTTCAGTCACAAACTCAAAATCACCTGATTTTGTCCTGGTGACCTGTGGAAATATTGAGTCTTCTATTGTATTTGAGTTTAGCTGTCTCACTTGTGACTTTATTCAGCTAAACTAACAATATTTTTCTTTGGGAATAATTCTTCCTCTTCCCCTTCGCTACACAGAAACAAACTAAAAACATGCCTAGCATCATGTATGTGTAATCTGCATAAAGCTTTCTGCAAACTTTACGCTCAGATGGTTGGGAAAATAATGAAGTAGGGGACTTTAGACCTTCAGGAATACTGACACAAAGAAGTACAAACTCAAGGAGCCCAAAACACTCTTTGTGTATGTTTGTAATAGACACAAGAACCATCTCTAGCACAGTAGAAATACCCCTAAAATTTGGTACTGTCTTAACTGGCTTAAACATGTTTAGGACATCATCAGGACAAAGATGAATATAGATGCTGGAAACTACTCTTTGCAGTGTTGCACAGTTTTGCTGGATGCTGCTTGCTAGTTACATTTACAGGGATACACAAATTCTGTTTTTTTCTCTCATTTAAATAAGCTTGTTGGTAATGTTCTTGTGGTTAAGAATCTTGGAAAATGCAACCAAACTACGTCTTTCTTAATTATTTAAAAATACGGGTAGAAGTTAAAAGAAAATAAGGATGCTTTATTATTTAAGTATCTCAGTCTGGAAGACATAACTCTTTATCTTTGGATGAGGAGGTTTTTTGTGTGTGTATTTTAACATGTCTACATTTTTCCAGCTTTTGCCAAGTCTAGCTATTCTTCCTGTCATCAGTACTAGGGTTATCACACAGGAGGCCATCAATCAGTGACAAAATTACTCACTGTTTCATGTGGACTATGTTAGTAGCTTTAACTGGAAGAGTAAATCCAGGACTGTGAGGCATGGGCTAAACCACAATTCAAATGGCATTCCTGAACAGACTAAGCCCAGTGTGGCCTTTCTTAATATTTTTACTACATAGTACTGTGTGTTTCCTGATGTTATTTGCCTTGGAGCAGTATGTGATAGAACTGGCAACTTGGATCGCTGCCCTGTTTTTATTCCTGCATTGTGCAAATGGGTGATTCACTATGTACTTGTTTTCTTTGGCAGCCATTTCCAGAAGTGCCACTTGTCTCCAGGAGGCACTTGCAAGTGCTGCTGAAAACTTTCTTGTTTCTGTTACACATTTTATAATTTCTTAGAATTTCTAACACTATTAAATAAAAGCAGGGAGGGAAGAATACTGAAATAATAACTTGGACTGAGAAAAATGTCTTGGGTTTGCATATTCCTTTGAGGTAATTGTCCCTCCAGGCTATTCACTTTCACATTTCCATTTTTTCACTTATCTTCCATGTAAATAACCTTTTCCCCAACAGTTTGTTGACTAAACCATCTGCATTGCTAGTTTATTTAATGAAAGTCTTAGTACTGTACTACGCAAGTAATGCCATATCGATAAGATTTTGCGTATGTGCTAAAAAAGGAAAACATACTGTGTGGTTGATATTTTAAAATTTGTCTACTGTCTTTACTGATTTGCTAGCTGCCTAAACCAGACCAACACCCTACAAAGACGTTCACAATTGTTTTGGAGGATTAGTTTATTATTCTTGCATGACCTCTTAAAACACTGGTACAGACACCGAAGCAGAGAAATTCTCAAATAAATCATTGCTCTACCTTCCCTCTTGTGCTTTCTACTACTCCATTACTAAAAAAAAACCAACTAAAATGTAATTCCTCTTCCAAGTTCCTGGAGACTACTAAACTGACACCAAGAAACTCACTAACCACCCAAAGACACATAGCATATTTGTGCTATACCGAGGTCTTTTCTTGCTTTGTACAATTTGATGCTGCTCCGTGGAAGGCATTATAAAGATCATAGAAGGAATTGTGGAGCTAATTTTGCTCATTTGTTTTTCTGACTTGTTCAAAGGCAGTTAATACTTTCCGAATGTAGAGTAATGACTGAAAGAACTTTTAGTCTCTAAGTGGAGCTCTGTGTCGAAGAATCACAGAAGTAGACTGACAAACCAGTTTATTACATTCTCACGTAAGGTTCTAAGTTTTAAGTTTTTGTGGGATTCAGTCCTGAATGAGAAGAGAATTATAAAAAGCAATTCTAAAACAGGCAGCCCCTGAAGTGTAACCTCCAAATGGTACTGTGAATTGTGATCTTGTGCTTAGCCTAAATCATTTACTTATGTAAATAGTTTTTCTTCAGGTTTGCTTTTAAATATCATGAAGATGTAGGAGGCATACACAATATGCAAAGCTATAGATGTATCTCTATATGTGCATGTGTCCATAAATACTTATTTTTATGTGTTTATGCATATGTATTTACCAGCTGTATTTTTATACTCTATTAAACTGATTTTGAAAACACGGATTACCTTTTTCTTTTGGCATATAGTTTATAAATAATATCTGACCCTGCATAATCTCTTTCATACACAGAAACGATACCTCATATGAATAAAGCACACATGCCTACACACAAAATTACCTGTGATTTATTATATAGATAGTGTATGATAATGTCAAGCTTTTCAGTTGGTGCTAATGCTTATACAAATAAGCAGTGTGACAGCCACTTAAATCAGCTGAGTGTCTGGCCAGGTTTTTGCGGACAGCAACATAAAGACTATGCTGCCATTCTGGAGCTGTCACTTTGCTTAGGACCTATTTGTCTGAACTTTCGTGTTAGTCTAGTGACACTGCTATGGAGTTCCCAAAATATCTGTGAGACTGTTAGCTGTTTGGACTTCAGTTTTGGACATCAGTACTAAATTTGTCCTAGAACCTGGCTATTCTTCTCTGATACAATTTTGCATCAAAATTTTGCTACTACCCTATAACCTCGTTTACCTCCAAATCCAAATAGCTATGTCTTTCCTTACACTCTTTTGAGATCCCTTTCAGTCTGTATCCTTAGTGCAAAAGCAGCTTCTGTGGTTACCGGGCATGAAAATAAAATTTGCTGTTGTCTGACATGGTTAAAGCACAGGTTTGCATTGCAGTGTGGATAGGATCTCTGTGCCAAGTAAGTGTAAAAGCAAGCTGCAAGTAAAAGTGACTGTAGAGACAAAAAGTCTTGATCAATACTCACAGTTACAGCTCTGTGCACAGTGCAAGGTTTAAGGTCTTGGTGTGCTACAGAGTCATTGTGTGACAGACCTAGTGTCAACACATATCTTCTTAGGACAGGTAGATTCTTTTTCATTCCTGTTACAAAGACTTTGCACTCATGCCTCTGCTGGTTCACCTCAATACAAATAACAGATAATAAGAAACTAGACAGGCTTGAACTGTGCTTTAACCATGAGGGGTCATCTGGGTTGTAATGAGATCCCCTACCATAGCTGTATTTCTATAGGAAAAGGCAATGGATCTAGAGTGAGACATATACAGCTGTGCATATCTGGCACACAGTTTTTTGTATTTTTATTTGGCTGCTTGTGCATAGCCAGATTTAGTAGAGGATCCACATAGTTGTTTCGCAGAAAAGTGACATATCCTCTGGCACTAAGAATAATAGTCCTTGCTCCCGTACTAGGCTCTGTGTTTGGGCTACAGCCACTACTCCCTCTTCCCTGCAGACTGAGACAGTATCAAGTTATCCACCCTTTCAACAACTCAGTGGTAGAGATATTGAATTAGAATGAGATAGGTACAGGTGGCAGCAGCTGCTAAAATACAGGGGCTTTTAATTTTGTACTGACTCTATTCTATCTTTTTGTTTGTTTTATTCAAGTAGTTTCCTAATGATAAAGTTAAATTTAATTGTGGAAGGATATTTTCCAGGTTCTTTTTTTTCCCAGTAAGGATGGGGTAGGCTTCCAATATCATGAATCTTTAACTGCATTGGAAAAACATAGCATTCTGAAAGAAGAAAAAAAAAAAAAAAAAAAAAAGAGAAAAAAAAATGAAGAAAAAGCATTTTAAAATGAACCCAGTCCTTTAAATGAAAAGCAAGTAAAAAAAGAACGTATGATGCGAATAGAAGCCTATTGTACATGAAATACAAGCAAAATAAAAAGGACTGGGAGGAGGGCATTCAGATTCTGATGATCCTGCTGGGGCAAGTGCTTTTGAAAAGAACTGTAGGAAAATCAGGTGATACACAAACATGCATCACCAATAGGACAGATTGCTTAAGGGCTGGTAGCAGTTACATATTGGATGAATAGCAGTTACCCAGAAATCTCAAGGTAACAGCAAAAGCACCGTTCCTGCCTCTTTTCTTCTGAACTGTGTGCATACTCAGTCCAATCTAAGTAGTCTAATGCTGGCTATGAAACTTGAAAACTGGGTAAGAGTGTGACTAGATATTTGAGGAGTAGAAACTTAAGCATATGAAGGAAATCAAGTATCCTCACACAACATACAGGAAAGCAAAGTTATTAATTCTGGAAGTTTAGTTCCAGAGACTCAGTTCTGTATTGCCAGTTTGGCATCTTAGACAATATGGCACCAACTCCTTTCTGCTATTCATTCACTACCAATGTGCCAGATGTAATGACTAACAATGTTAAACCCAATAAGCTTATTGGTGTACCTCTCAGTCAAGAAATATGAACAACTTGTCCTAATAGTTTCAAGAGAAGACAGATCCTTAACAGATAAACTATAAGCAAAAGCTCTTTTCCTCTTCTCTCTTTGTTCTAATACACATCTTTAAACAGAGATCATTCTTTTCATCTTCGGAGCCATAGCTGTCATGTTAAAGGCTGACAAAACTGTGGGATAATTTCTTGTGGTCTAACAGCTGACCTGCCAGGTTGTTTAAGCTAAATACCTGCAGGTTTTTTAAGTTACATCTAGGATTATTCTCCAAAGGAAGACAGAACAACTGTAATTATGTAATAATTATATATAATTTAACTGTGGCAGATAGGGAGGAAAAAAAGTTTTATCATATTTCAGGCAAGAACCCAACATTATACAGAAATAGTCAAAAACAAAACAGTTAAAAGTGTTTTTAATACAGCAATGTACCCCATCACTATTGAGAGTAATCTTGGTTTTGCATGTTTTCTAGATCCAAAGAATGAAAAGTCTGACATTTACAGTTATGTGAGGCCTGATGGTGGATCCTGTTACAAAATTCCCTTCAGAGGCATAGAAAACCTGGATGAAAATTAACATCTCATGCCATTTTATCTTAATGGATCAAAAGGGAATATACTTTCTGTGAAATGTCTCTGAGAGTAGCAAAGCATTGGGGAATTCCATGGAAAGATCATCCTTAGGAGGAAAAATAAAAGGGTCTAAATCCAATGGCAGTTGACAGCAGAAACTTTATATTTTTCTAAACAGAACATGTATTCAGATGGCCTGGTTTCACATGATAAGTAACTAATCTTGGTTCACTGGTGACAGGTGCAGACCTTATGGCAGCTCAATCTGAAATGATTGGAAAGCGTTCCTTCATTTATCACTCAACAATTAATATGCTGAATCTCAGCTGCATTCTACTTCCTCATCACTTATTATTTACTAAATTTATTCACTGCCTGAAATACAATGGGAAGATACCTTTAATATCTAGTTTAATATCTAATTTAACACCTACAAGTATCTAGCTTCTCAAAATTTGCATTAGAAATATTTGTAAAGCTGTTACCTAGAATCCTACAGAAAAAGCTTCACTGCAATGGTATGCAGAAGAGACACAGGTTTAGACTTATTGCTATGGCAGCCAAGGTTACAGATAAATTTTGCACGTCCCATAAGTGAGAGGGGGCATATTTGCAAGGAAGGGTGAACAGAACAGGTGACTAAAACTGACCAACTATGTATTCAATCCCATACATGCCACACACCTTATAAAAGTGGGAAATCACGAGGGACTTCCTTTCTACAACCATGACCAGCATCTGAAGAGGACCCTGCCTGTTGTGCCTGCGATACGAGGCCTGGTTCCAGAGCCTTCATCTCTGAATCCAGTTCCTGTTTACTGTAGAGTCCAGCCCAGGTTTTCCGGGTGCCTGTCCTGCAACTGCCGGAGCAGTGCCAGTTACTCTTCGAGCAGCGCTGCACTACCCTGGGAAATTCAAGATTGGTTTTGTATATTTTGTATTATTTTCTTTATTTATTAGTAGCATCAGTAAAGCATTTTTAACTTTTTCCAACTTGCAAGTTGCTCTCTCTTTTCCTCCTATTACCTTCCCTTAGTGGGGAGGGCAGGGGGTCAACAGAGAGCATCTGTCATGGTTTATTGCCACCCTGCAGTAAGCAGTGACACTGGTATAACTATTCTGTCAGATATCATTTCTGTTCCAGAAGAAACAGAGAGGATAAATCAGTCTCATATTCAAGACTTTAATCAGATTTCCAGGTTTTGCCTGCAGTGTTCAGTTTTAAGCACATTAGAAATTACGTTACACGTAGTAAGGTAGGATATAATGGGTGCAATCACGTGAAGTTCATGATTTGTATACCAAGAATACATAAGAACTGACAGTCTTATATTTAATTTGGAATGCAATCTACCATCCACTGAATTCAGAGAAAATTCAATAATCCCTTCAATCAGACATTAATGAAAAAATCAAGAGGTGGAAAGTCCATCACTCTTGTGATTTTTGCAATGACTTAAGCCTTTTTTACCCTTATGACTTTCTTCCTGCTTTACATGTCTGGTTTCAGCTTCCAGCTGCTGGTTTTTATTGTACTTCTACCAGCTAGATTAAGATAACACTAATATCTGGTTTCCACCCTGTAATCGAGTTACCATTCAATGTTCTTTCTGATAAGCTAAACAGGCTGAGCTTTTAGAGTCCTTCTCTTCTACAATATCTTCCCTGGTAAATAATCTTTTCTGTATCATCACTAATATTTCAAGATCTTTTCACAATGTGACATCAGCCTAGACAGAATATCAAAAGTGGTCTCAGAAATTGGAGGTGGTATCCGTTTCCTACTCGTATTAGCTACCTTTTTCATGTAGGTATCCAAGAACTAAATTTCATCATAGTTATGTTTGGGTCTCTTATTTAATCTACCATAAAACCTAGATTTTTTTTTTTTCACAATTTCTTAGAACAAAGTTTGTCTCCTGTAGATGCTGCCTGTGTTCGTTATTTTTTGGCAGATTATTTTATACTTGGTTGTATTAAAGCACATTCTGGTTGAGTTGCCCCAGTTTACCTAGATGACTGATTATGGCTGCCTGTCCTCATCAGTATTAAATGTCTACAGTTTTATTTGTCATCTTCAAATTTTAGCTGCAGTGATTTTACATTACTTGCAGATCATTTTTTAAAATGTTGAGTAGCACTGGGTCTTTGCAGAATCCCAGTGCCAAATCCACATTCGACAATTATTCTCCATTGACAAATACTTTTTGAAAACCATCTTATAGCCAACTTTTAACCTATTTAATATGTGTTTTATTGATACTGTGTAGAGCTAGAGTCTCAAACAGAATGTCATGTGGTATTACCAGAAACACTACTAAAAGTCTAGACCTATTACATCTCTGTCATTATCTTTATCAAGCAAACTGGAATCTTATCAAAAAAGAGTATTATACTTATTTGACAGGCCCTACTTAAAGGAGGGGGAAAAAAAAAAAAAAGTCAAAACTGCTCCCGTGTTAACAAGCATTAATTGTATGACAGTTCTTCAATCTTTCTTTAGCTGAATTCCACTTCAACTTTTCATGTCACTTTGTTTAGCATACAGATATCCTGTCAGTTCTGAGATATCATGGCAGAGAAGCTCACTTGAATGTATCAGTTCTACCAAGTAATGAACATAGCAAAATTTAGACCTCCAGTCCTTAGAATAACACAGCAATATTTTCTGATAAATAGACTTTAGAAAGCTTGGTACCTTGTAAATATGTATTATATCCTCTAATGTTTTCTAAAATATCTTTTCCTACATACTTCACCTCCTCAACCTACATAAATGGATGTGTCAACTGGAATTTCTAGTAGTGACAAACCAAGAGGCTGATTCTTGAACATCACTTTTGCTGGCCTGCGATGTTTCTTAAGTAAGATTCACTACAATGATAAGAACAAACATCAAATGTGAAAGTGCCAAGGATAAATATGTTCTGTGTTGTACTCATTATGATTCAAAGTTAGCTCTTAAGCATTCTTATTTTTTCCAATGGTAGGGACAAAACCATTACCATAAACAAAACCGGAAATTTAATTTTTACTTGTGATGGTACACTGTCTTCCATACTCTGTTGTAGTCTAGATACAGCTCCCATGGTACTTAATTTTGCCCTTTGTGTGTTTGCTGCTTATGCAGTCCTTTTGTGGTCTTTCAGAAGAATTCCCACAACCTTTCTCAGGATCAGAAGAGCACTTTCTTTCTGAGGCCTGGAAAGACAGAATAGGATGATTAAACTGTCCCCAGGGATAATTTATACTGAGGTCCTGTGGAGAAGGTAGTGGCACTATTGAATGTGAGGTGGTATGAAGATACACTCTAGATTGTATGGAGAGGAGGTTAAGTCTGTATTTGGATGCAGGAAGAAGACCTGTGTATGAATTTAGAGCTTGGCAGGATATAGGAAGACTAAGAGAGCAAAAGAAACATTAATGGGAATGGAAACCATTTCCCTAAAAGAAGGTAGAGACACAGTATCACAGTATCACAGTATGTTTGGGATTCGAAGGGACCTCAAAAGATCATCTAGTCCAATCCCCCTGCTGGAGCAGGAACACCTAGGTGAGGTCGCACAGGAACATGTCCAGGCGGGTTTTGAATGTCTCCAGAGAAGGAGACTCCACAACCTCCCTGGGCAGCCTGTTCCAGTGCTCTGTCACCCTTACTGAGAAGAAGTTTTTTCTCAAATTTAAGCGGAACCTCTTGTGTTCCAGCTTGATCCCATTACCCCTTGTCCTATCATTTTTTGCCACCGAGAAGAGCCTGGCTCCATCCTCATGGCACTCACCCTTTATATATTTATAAACATTAATGAGGTCCCCCCTTAGTCTCCTCCAAACTAAAGAGACCCAGCTCCCTCAGCCTTTCTTCATAAGGGAGGTGCTCCACTCCCTTAATCATCTTCGTTGCCCTACGCTGGACCCTCTCCAGCAGTTCCCTGTCCTTCTTGAACTGAGGGGCCCAGAACTGGACACAATATTCCAGATGTGGTCTCACCAGGGCGGAGTAGAGGCGAAGGAGGACCTCTCTCGATCTACTAGCCACCCCCCTTCTAATACACCCCAGGATGCCATTGGCCTTCCTGGCCACAACGGCACAGTGCTGGCTCATGGTCATCCTGTTGTCCACCAGGACCCTCAGGTCCCTTTCCTCTACACTGCTCTCTAATATGTAATTTCCCAACCTTTACTGGAACCTGGGGTTGTTCCTGCCCAGATGCAGGACTCTACACTTTCCCTTGTTAAATTTCATTAGGTTATTCCCCGCCCAACTCTCCAGCCTGTCCAGGTCCCGCTGGATGGCAGAACAGCATTCTGGCGTGTCAGCCACACCTCCCAGCTTAGTGTCATCAGCAAACTTGCTGATAGTACACTCTATTCCCTCGTCTAAATCGTTAATGAATATATTGAATAATATTGGCCCCAGTACTGACCCCTGAGGCACTCCACTAGATACTGGCCTCCAACTAGACTCCGCACCATTGACTACCACTCTCTGGCTTCTCTCCTTAAGCCAGTTTGCAACCCACCTCACTACTCTATTGTCTACACCACACCTCCTCAACTTAGCTGTGAGGATGCTGTGGGAGACTGTGTCAAAGGCTTTACTGAAGTCAAGGTAGACCACATCCACCGCACTGCCATCATCCATCCACCTTGTTACATTCTCATAAAAGGCTATGAGGTTGGTCAAGCACGACTTACCCTTGGTAAAGCCATGCTGACTGCCCCTAATAACCCTCTTATCCTTGATATGCCTTGAGATGGCACCAAGGATAAGCTGTTCCATTACTCTCCCAGGGACAGAGGTGAGGTTGACTGGTCTATAATTACCTGGGTCCTCCTTCTTGCCCTTTTTGAAGACTGGAGTGACATTTGCTTTCCTCCAATCCTCGGGCACCTCCCCTGTTTCCCAAGACTTGGCAAAGATGATGGAGAGCGGTCCAGCAATGACTTCAGCCAGCTCCCTCAGCACCCGCGGATGCATCCCATCTGGACCCATGGATTTATGGATGTCCAGACTATTTAATTGCTCCCTAACCCAGTCCTCATCGACTAAAGCAAACTTCTCCATTGACCTGGCTTCATCCGGGGTCTCAGGGGTACAGGGCTCCCCAGGACAGCCTCCGGCAGAGTAGACAGAGACAAAAAAGGCATTCAGTAATTCTGCCTTCTCTGTATCTTCTGCCACCAGGGCACCCACCCCGTTCATCAGTGGGCCTACATTGCCTGTGGTATTAGTTTTATCTGCTATGTATTTGAAAAAGTTCTTTTTGCTGTCCTTGAGCCCTCTCGCCAGCTGTAATTCTAAGGAGGCCTTGGCTATCCTAGCTGCCTTCCTACATCCTCTAACAGCAGACTTATATTCTTCCCAAGTGGCCAGCCCCTGCTTCCACGACCTGTAAACTCTCCTTTTCTGCTTGAGCAAGTGACACCAATGCAGAGACTTTTCTTTTACAAGAAGGGAATGGAGAATTGAGGGAATGGTTAAATTTTACTATGCTGCTTCTGGATTCTGTATCAGAAACACAAAGGGAAACTCCCTAGGTGGTGGCTGCTCTTACATGTCTCTGTGGTTGCTTGGACAATTTTTAATCATTTCAGTCTCTCCCCACAGCATGAAGTAAAAATCAAAATACTATAGAAAATGAGACTGGAAATGTAATTCATTTTTTTTGTGTGAGGAAAAGCTCCAGCCAATGATCAAGAAGCAGAACCTTCATGCCTGACACAGTAACAGTGCTTAGAACTACAAGCTCAAGCAATCATACGAAAGGATCTATAACTATCTGTATTACTATTAATCTTGTTACTTCTCTACACCTTGCTTGTTACATGTTTCTTCAGCATGTTTACAGAAGTCTGTCTTTGCTGAAATCTCTATTGTAGTAATAAAAGCTGCTGTAAAGCAATGTTTCATTTGCTATAATATGGAGGTATGAAATGTTAAATCTATAGCACTTTTGCAGCAAATTTTGAAAGAACAAGACCAACTAACCAGTGGCAAAATTGTATTGACTGTGTAATCAAGTTACTAGTTTCCAAAAGCTAACAACAATATTCAAAACAAAACCTAAATCAGAATTTTGTAGTGTTGCTTTGTGGTGGGTTTTTTGTGGTTTTGGCCTAATCTAACACTTGTAATACTGAATGTTTATGTAGATCAATAGCATAAAAATCAGACCGATAAACCAGTCAGACAAACTGACTGAAATCGAGTCCTAAGACTTTCAGTTCTGTAAAGAGAACTAGCACCAGAGTCCTTTCACCGAGCTCTGTGATTCACCTCCAGGGAGTCATTCACCCCAGAGAGACCAATAGCCATCCATTCATTAGCACAGAGATATGTGCAGCGAAATCAGGTCCCTAAGTCTTCCAGAGATCAGACTTCACAAATGTTATTTCCCTCTTGAAGTGAGATGAAATGTGTAGATTGATGACTTTCCTGGCACGCATCCCAATATGACTGCTCCATGATGTAAATTAATACACTCAGCACCAGATATAAATGCTGGGTGGGAAAAAGTGCTAATATGTCACAAAAATGGGTGAAGTTTGAAAAAACTAGGGTGTCACCAAAGCTTTCCAAAATATCTTGTGTTGCAGAAAATGCCAGCCTCATATCAAGATCAGACAAAACATCATGTGAATAAAATTTAATTTCTTTTTTTTTTTTTTTAAATAGGAATTGATCGGATGTAATCAATTAGGATCAGATTGTGATACTGGATTTTAAGTTCTTAATCCCCCCGCTAAAATTTTACAAAATTGAATACTAAAAGGCTATTTTTAAACAGAATAAGAAACTTTAAATTTTTATTTGAAAATGTGAAAACCATTCTGAAATACTTTTAAGTGAACAACCAATAAAATACGCTCATCATCATAAACCATTTGTTTTGATGAATTAACATTTTCATGAGAATTGTGGAAACTGTTGGATGATTTTCAACCCACTCTAGCGATGTGGTTTTTACCTCTTCTTGGTAAATGAGAGAACTTTAGAAAACTGCTACAATTCATTCCACTGTTTGAAAGAATAGGACATTTTTATATCACAGAAGATGTGAAACTGCTTGAAAATTCATTTTGCATTGAGTAGGAGAAAGGATTATGATGTATTTGAGAAAAGGTTAAATTTCTTTTGAGAGGTTACATTATGTGCCTTCAAATATGCAATTCATTACATGGACTTTATAAGATCCACTATGAATTTAATAATAATAACACAGAATGCTATAAAAATATGACTGTAAAAACCTCCAAAACCTGACAGTAGAAAGAAAGAATAAGAGCAAATGAATGCAAATTAAAAATTTGGTATTCAAAAAGAACTTGTGTCTTAAGAGGCTTAATATCCTCACATGTCTAAATAACTAAATACAAGGTGCTTTCCGGGTCTTTAATGATACATTTCACTTCAGTTCATGAGGCAATTGAAAGTTTTATAGAGAATGACAGAAAAAAAATGTGATTCACAAACAAAAAAAAAAATAATACTGTGTAATCCTGCTAAGTGTTTACATTATTGGTAAATTTGAGAGGATCAGTAAGTCTGGAGATTTTCAGTATTTGTGAACTTGCCTTGAAGTATTTTGTCTCTTTAGGGTTTCTTTGTCCCCACTGCTGAAGAAAGCTGACTCCATGTTAATCCAGCTTGATTTTTAAAAGCAGATTTAATATAGGTATCATTTGCATATATATATTACCTTCCTATGGGGAAGTGTTATGTGGCCTGGGATACTTCTTGTCCTCTCACTTTGGGAAAAGAATGCCAATTAGGGCATGGGAGCACCATTTTATTAGCATGAGGATAGCTGGAGGAGGAGTTTACCTCTTTAGTGAATAAGGTGTTCGATGAATGAGCCACTTCTGAAGGGTTTTCAGTTTGAAAAAGCCTCACACAGAATGTTTGAGCAGAAAGATGGGACAGGGAACATACTTTTTTTGTGAGTAGGGAAAAATTAGCTAATAAAATAAATATTTATAATGTTTATGAACAGCGACTATTTTCTGAGAAAACAAGCCAGTTCTGAGTGGCTGCTGTAAAAAATAGTCATGATTCCTACAAACTGATATCAAACTCGAAGCATTTCAGGTACTTAATTTTGTTATTGTAAACATATTCAAATTCTTATGAGGATTAATTACAGATAGGGATCAATTTACATTTTATTATCATTGTCAGTAATGCCATTGTGCTAAGTCCAGACGTAGGCGTGTCTGGATGTCCTTCACAAGGACAAGGGAGATGCAAAAATTGGAGACAGATGACACCAAGAAACACCACAGACCCAAACAGAAAGCAAAGTCACCGATGGGTTTGCTCAAGGTCAGACAGGAACTCTAGGGTAGGAAATTCTGGGATGCAAACCTGGATTGTGGGGGGTTAGATCCTGTAATCATCATAAATGTCCTTCCTCTGCATAGACTCTATTAAAATAAGAGCATAATCACATGTGAAGTATTCCAAGAAGAAATACGTCCATCAATAGTATATATATGTATATATATATATACACCTATATATATATACGTATATATAGGTGTGTGTATATATATATGCACTATAACCTGATCTTAACAAAAGGAATGCAAGTAAATACATTAAAAAGCATTTACTATTGAACTTGCCGAAGTACTTCGGAAACCTGGACCAAATTTGTTGCTACTGCATATACATTTGAAGCACAACACAATTTTTTTCTTTGCAAATGAACAAACCCTTCACCTTTTCTGTAACAATTACATTACAAAGATGAAATACGGCATACACAGCTTTCAGTTAAATGGCCCATTAATCCTGCAAGGAAAAAAAAAACAAACACAAACAAACAAACAAAACTGTATAACTTTTATCTCAATTTTTTTTTCCTTCTTCAATGAAAGTTAAATAATACATCATTTTCTGAATGGCAACGTACAAAAGACAATCTGAAATCACCAGTGATTCTTCAACCATTTGTTTCATAGCAATGAATCTAAAATTGGGGGGTTTTAAACACTTTACAATTAAACTTCAATACTAAGATTTTCTCTCAAATATAGTAGCACTTAATTTATATCTTCCTAATGTGCTTGCAATCCATTTTAAAAGTCTGAAATTTATGGTCATACATCTAATAACCATACTAACTCTGCGTATGGAAGAACTGCCATATATAATAGCTTTAAAACTACAGTTATGTAGCAGATGTATCATACCTAATAACCTTGGACAAAACTCAGATGTGGGACCTTAAGTACTTGCTCACTTTCCAGACCTCACCTATGGATGTTTAGTGAAGAACTCACATTAAAATGCAGCCAGGTTCCTAACCTGGAGAGCCAGTGGACCAGAGCTGCAAGATGCACTGTGGTTCACAGTACAGCACCATTTAGCCATATGCTCATATTCCTTAGTCCTTTTGCAGGTATGTAGTGATAGCCAGCAAACATGGCTTTGTATGTGCATTTGCAATGGTGTGGCTGTAACCAGTCTGGTGGTACAGCATTTTCATGACAAATATGAGTTTAAAAACATCAAAGGGATTCAGTAAATCCCAGGATGCTCTAGGAACTGAGCTTGTGTCTGCCATTCTTGGATGCATGTGAAAACAAAAGAGTGGGCTTTCATGTCTATGGGCAGCCCTTCTGAGTAAGCATTCTCAGGAAGCGTAGGGTACTGCTGTTCTGAAAAAATGTCATTGCCCAACCTCTCAACATCTGGAGATCCCGGTATCTCCCTTGTGTGGGATTTCTGTAACTGCAACCAGGATAATTCTCATACCAGATGTGAGTTCTTTTGTAATGCATCATGGTCTTTGACCTCAGGCATCCAGCTTATAAATTACCAATCACTCCTGTAGGATCCAACATTGAAAGTGGTAGTGTTCCTATGTTGAGTACATTCCAGAGCTAGCCCTTTCCTGGCAGAAAAGTGTAGTCATTCTTAAAGATAAACAGTGATATCTAGGAATCCTAAGTCACTGTTCAGTGACAGCAATTTTGTATTCACATTGTCAGAGTTGCTCCCACTATGTATTAATCTTTCACCAGAAATTATTTCTTTTTCATCACGGATTGCAGTGCTCTATTAAGAAGCACTCTTAGAAGGCATCAATATGAGCACTTCTTGTTAAAGAGCACACTAAGAAAGGACTTGTTTGCAAGTTAGGCTAAACCGTTGGTTGAATAAAGTAGGAGCTGATATCACTAACACCGAAACAAGTGAGCAATTTGAGACACCTTTAGTGAATTCCAGAAGTCCCATTGGTCTTAATTAGAACAACTGAAAGAAACTGTTAATTTCAATCAGCTGGTAAAAGGTGCTGCTGACACAATCAGTCAGGTTTTGGAGTTCACTTTTCAACTTTTCAAGTAACATACTGTCTTATGCAAAATACATTGTTTCCTTGGCAAAATCTGTATTTTTTTAATTATTATGAAAGAGTACTTCTAATGTTATGAGCTCAGAATTTGTGTTAAAATTTGTAGGGTTTTTTTCTAGATAAATTTTCATTGTTTTATCAAGCAGAACTGGAATTTAATAGCAAAACAACCTACGCAGAAACTAAATTTACTTTCCTAACAGACCCTACCGAGTAATCCACTAATAATAGACAATACTAGACATCTAATTCCTAGCTACCTAATCACTGAAAAACAAGTGCCTTGAAATTTTTGGGAGAGTTTTAAGAATCTTGTATATGCATTTTGATATTCAAGGAACTTACTTTTGAGGCCTTGAAATGTACCTGGTTTGAGAATTCTTTTCCTCTTTGGCTTCTTCAGTTAAAGCACTCCATTTTTTTTTTCATGTAATTGTATTTCTTCCCAAGACATACTGCTACATGAAACAAAATTTGCTGTGTTTTGATCACAAATAATATATTCAATTTAATAGATGTTCAGTGGAATTACAGCTTTGGTATAACGAGAAAGATTAAGTAAGTGTAGTTGCTACATGCATCGTTACTTTGTTAAAACTGTGAAGTAGATACTTCAGATACGTAAACATTTCAGAGAACAATCCACTTCTAAGCAACATAAAACTTTAAATCACAGAATTATAGAACATCCTGAGTTGGAAGGGACCCACAAGGGTCATCGAGTCCAAGTCCTGCCCCTGCACAGGACAACCCCACAGGTCACACCATGTGTCTGAAGGCATTGTCCAGTCTCTTCTTGAACACTGTCAAGCTTGGGGCCAGGCCATGACTACCACCCAGGGGAGCCTGTTCCAGTGCTCCACCACCCTCTGGGTGATTATCTTTTCCTAATCTCCAGCTTAAACTTTCAGTGGGACATCTTGCTGTTCCCTTGGATCCTAAAACTGAAATTCAACTGAAATTCAGAGAAAATGGGATGCTTAGCTAAAGCATGGAAGATGGAGGTTTCAATCTCTTTTTCATTCACAGTTCAGAACACAAACTGAAAAAACAAAAACTGCCTTTTAGACTATGCATATGGGTTCTCCAGAGGTGGCCACAGATTCCTCCCCTTTTAGAAACGGCAATGAAGTAATTCAGTGAGAGTCAGGATAGTGTAAACTCATGGATAGGGTACACTTCAAAGATGGAAAATTTGGATGCAAAATCTTGCTCCAGGGTCATCAAAGGAAAGCTTCAAGACTAAGACCCCTGCATGTTGGGGGGTACCTTAGCACAGGCAGTTGGAACACTGCTGTCCCCTTAGTAATTACATAATCTAGAGAATAGCTACCTCTATTCTTGCTTTAATTCCATCATAAAATGAATTTTAAAAACTGACTGTTATCAGTTATGATCATTATTATACCATTTGCAACATTACGTGTATGTCATACATTAAAAATCTGTGGTTTCTTCCTATCACCTTCCCTCAGATCTGGTCAAATAAATATAGTGATTATTTTAGGGTTTCTATAACATAAATTATGTGGCTGTTATGTCTACAGAGTGTACTTGTATTTTTTTGAAGTGTCACATTCAGTTTATACATTTGCAGAAGCCAAATGCTAGCTGCTCCTGCAAATTCAGAGAGCTTTCTACATGTTTTCTTTTTACATTTTTCTCGTTTTCCACTTGTACACACAAATCGACCTCCATATCCAGCCCAGATTTGAATAATCAAGAGCAGAAAACATACTTGGCACTAAGACAACATAAAATAAAAAGGTTGATACAAGACAAGACATTTTGCAACGTCCTTGAGTGAATCAAGATGGCCAGTCAGTATTTAATAGGATTGCCCCCTGCCTTGGCTGTAGCTGCACTTCTAAGCAGCTAAGGGGAAATTTCACATGTAGTGGAGACCATGTAATCTGTGCTGTTTCTTTGTTTCTCAATCAGAGATTGATAAACCAAACCAAACCAAACCAAACCAAACCAAACCAAACCAAACCAAACCAAACCAAACCAAACCAAACCAAACCAAACCAAAACAAAACAAAACAAAACAAAACAAAACAAAAACAAACACAAACAAACAAACAAACAAACAAACCACCAAAACAAAAAAACACCCAAGCAACCAGAACAGCAAGAGGCACACAATCTTTTGCCTATTATGAAAAGGAACACAAGCAAGAAAAAGAACCATAAGAAATAAAAAGAACCATAAGAATGTATTGGGACTGCTGGAATTACCTAGCACGGATATGTCCCTGCTTGAAATGTTTTTACAAGGGCATCCTTGTCACCAGGGTGAAAAAAATCCTAAATGTTAACTAGAAATCACTTTCCTTCATCCCACATCTTTCCCCTTAGTAAATGAAGACAGGATGAACAGCTAAAATTACTAACTGGTTTACTGATCAGTTGTAGTTTGTTCGATTGATTTGCAATTAATTCTGGTTTGTGGAGCATAGAAGAGGAAGGTTGGCGCCAACCTTTGAGGCAGCTGATACTCAATATCCTCCAAGAGAGCTGTGGGCCAGAATATCAATAATCTGTTTTGAAGTAGCTCCTGAAGGTATTAAGACTCTGTCTTCTGCATTTGTTAGAACTCTAGGGAATAAAAAAAAAACCTGGATTTTGTTAATAAATATACCTTTTTGTGAAGATCAGACATTTTTAACCTTGCAACTAGTATTTAGTGCCATCCTTATTTCAAAAAAGTATAAATATTTTTAATAATCCATGCTATTGCTGGTGCTTTTGGTGATACTTGTTTATATCACAAAATTCTATTTTCCAGGCTCTTTACGGTTAAATGGCAACTTAAAATTAGAGGACGTTATAGGTTTTGCTTCACTAACACTCAAAATCACAGAAAGCAACTCTGATAAGAACACAAGTACAAGCACAATGTGTGAGAGGTATATCACTTTTTTGAGACATACATGGCCACATTTAAAGTAGGTACAGCTCATTTGTTTCGATCATGAAATAAGGATCTTCTAATTTAAAAAAAAAAATAAAATCTTAAGATGAAGAAAATCAGACAGATTAGTTAAAATGGAGTCAAAAGGAAATTCACATTCAAAATTAGTATCTCTTCTTCCTCTTTCTTTCTTCAAATTTGTAATGTGACATAATATTTTCTTTTAGGAACCCGATTTAAATTTAACTTTAATATTCTTTTGGTGAAAGAATCCTTTCCTGGATGATTTTTACTCTCTGTATCTCTTTTTGCTTGGAGTGATTTTCCAGGAAGAAATAATGATATCTTGCTCTGACAAGGTAGATTTGCCTCCTATTATTAGTATATGTACCCTATTCCTTAACCTGGTATGCATTTTTTTTCTTTCTTTTCCTGAAGTTTGCTATTTCCTATAAAAATCCTTTCTAGAAAATGCATCCTCTTCTGTGCCTTTCAAAGAATTTTCCAGGTGTCTTTATTACATCTTCCTATTCCCCCATAGAGTGAAATTTTCCTGAAATACCTTTTTCATTTTCTCTTCCCCGCTCAGAACTGAGAGCAATATCTAGTGGTCTTAATTTCTACAGAAAATGTGTTAAGAAACAATATTTTATCTTTTTTATTATAGAAAAAATACATTTTAATACATTCAAAGCTTAATTTTCAGTAATTTTCATTTCAATATTTGTGCAAGCAGTGTTATTTGTAACATGGAAGAATAGCATATTTAAACTTTTTTTTGTTGTTTTCTTAAACTATTTGATGGTATGTTGCAAACATGTTTATGTAGCATAAAGAGCAACAAAATGGATAGAGAAGGGAAAAATGAATGGCCATTCATTGAGACTATTTTTGAACCCCTAATAAATAAAACACCTGATTAAAGCTATAGAAGGGAAGTGATAAGGAAAGCTGAGTTGAGTTTCCATGCTACTTAAGACTTCGGCTTTTCACTGTAAATGTGATCTTGTTTCAAACTGTGAATGAGTCTAAAACTGCATGTTAGTAGCTGCATTAGAGATACTGTAATAATGGAGAATCATTCCCGTGAGAAAAGCAAGCAAGGCTTAGTGACTCCTGTGTAAGAGAGCTATCTGTCACAGATGTCAGTTTATCTGATTGAGACTCCTTAGCTGCTGCTATACTTGCACCCTTCTCTATATCAATACCTTTTGCATCTACAAGCTGCCAGCAGGAGAGAAAAAAAAAAACAAACAAAAAAAAAAAACACACCAAAAAACCCACGTTCTTCTGACGAGATAGCATTGGGATCTTCGTAGCTTTTTTTCGTGGCTTTTTGTCTCAGCATTTAAACAGTTGGTTTAATTGCCTGACATTTGAACTTTGAAAGAATTCTTAGGGGATGTGAGTTTTTTTTAACTTATTTCATAACCCTCCCATCATTTCACATTTCTTGTACCATTAACCCTGTATGCTGCCAGTCTGTCAAAGTAATCTATAGATCTTTTATCTGACACACTAGCAGAACAACTACATGTTTTTGTTGACCATAGTCAAAGCTTGTATGAACATTTTGATGAGAAAAACAGTAGTGTGGAGAGCTGTCCAAACAATTAAAATGTAAAATTAAGACAACAAAGACTGTTCAGACTTTTAACCTGTTTCTTTTTCCTAACCTTTGATTTTTATATTCATAAAGATTTGATCATAAAATGAAGCAGCTTTTTCCTTTTTCCTTTTCCTTTTTCCTTTTTCCTTCTTCCTTTTTCCTTTTTCCTTTTTCCTTTTTTCCTCTTTTCCTTTTTCTTTTTAACTTGAAAGCAATTCAAGACAAGGAGTATGTAATTCATTACTGAATAAAATGACCTTCACAACAAGACAGTTTTTGGACAACATGCTCACTTGGGAAAATACACAACATAGTTATGCTCTCATGAACAGGTTTTGCTCTACATCTCCAACACACACATGCACACACCAGCAGCAATTGCAAATGCTTGGGCCAGACAGCTGTTTAAACCAATTTTTTAAATCTTACTTTTGATATCAGTGTAGGTATAACTGGAGTCATTGCCTCCACTGATTTATGGGAGAAGTGGGATTCTGTTTTTACTCTTGCATGTCTTACCAGACCACAAATTTGGAACGTAACAAAGTTACCCTCATTTGCTGAACTGTTATGAATGTGAAGGGGTTTATGCTGAGAGTAATGCAGTAAGACAAGAAAGCAACTTGAAGAAGGAAGGAGAAATTGGGGTTGTTACAGACATCAACTCCACTGTTTATGATTGTGTGTGTGAAATTTATGGATTTAGGACTTCTTTGTAATGTATTTACTCAAGGAAGCTTTGTTATAAATCATGTATTTTCCAATAAGAACATGCATTTCTCACCCTAATCTCCAGTTGAGTTCACTGAGGCAAGAAAAGGTCAAATGACGAGCCCAGTGCTGCATGATGAGTCATTGAATGAACCAAGAGCACCAGGATCCTCCTTGCCCCTAGCCCTTTATATCAACAGGCCACTGGGGCTTTGTATGCTCCTTTCAGCTGCCTTTAAATCCAAAGTGCTAGTTAGACATGTCTTCCATTAAATCTTAGCCTGGCTCAGACAGTGCAAGCAAATACAGTCCCTGAGATGGTCTGTTCCTATACTGGATATGTTTCTCTGTTTTTTCTGTGACACCCTTTCTGCTGAGATTTGTTTACTGATCTCCATAAATCAGCATTCTCATCAGATGTGGTAATGAAGTCCTACAAGAGCTAGCTAGTATTTCCACAGTCATTAAGTAGTTATGTAAAGATTTCTTTCTTTTGGGGATTGATTCACCACTGGGTTTCTTCAGGTTTACGCTGGCGTAAGTCTAATGGGTTCAAACTGGTTGCAGTAAATCAAGGCACACAACTAGTTCCTGAGCTGGTGTAAATCAGTGTAGCTCCACTGCATTCAGATGCAGCAATCCTTATTTATGCCATCCAAAGAACTATCCCATAGAGTTCAGACAAGACCACTGTATATGCTGCCAGGCCAGGTTCAGCTTTGATGACCAGGTATTCCCAGGTGGAGTGTTAGGGTTACACTTTCAAAAATGAAAATCAGGTTTGATTAGAATGACAAAGGAGAGAAATTTTTGTGTGTGATAGTTTTTTTGTCATCTGCTTCCCTTTTCTCTGCAAAAACAGGGCTCCCTTTCAGAGCTGCTCTTCTGGGGTTTCCTCTGCAGTAGAAGGAAAGCCGCTGACTGCAGACTAGGAGTGGCAGATGTAAAATAAATCCTTTGGAAGTCATTTAATGCATGTGAAAAGAAGAAAGAAGAAACCAAATCTACACAAATTAAACCCAGTGGGTAAATCTGTCTTTAGTCCTGCATGGTCTCAATTAGGCTGTGAGAAGACAAAATCAACCATACACTTGGATGTGTAGATCCACCAGAGCCAGAGGAACTAATCATGTTTAAAACTGGCTTCCTCTAAGTTTTTGCCAGAAATGTCAGTCTCCTTTGAATGGAAATAAATATTGCATTTTCACCAAACTATTGTTAGACTTTTTTAATAGATAAAATGGAAAGAAACTTTGAAGTAACAGTGGAGTATAAAATTAATTTTGAAATTTTAAAAAACATTTTTTTTTCTTCATTTTTTGCACCTTCATTTGTAACCAGTCTACAGCATGAACACAGAAATGGTATTCCTAAAGCCACCTTTACTATGAAAATTTCAACAACTTTTCTTCCAAACAGGTTTTTGAATCTACATATTTATGGAAGAGCATGTTGGAGTTGGGGTCCGGATATTCTGAAATTCTCGGTGTTAAAAAAAGTTAAGGAAACAGCATTTTTATTATTAAATATTTTAAATTTTACTATATTAAAGTCTCTGTTTAGCATAATGGCACCACACTGTATGGAGGAAATCGTGACAGTTCTCCACCAATAAGCATTTCTAGTGCATTCTAAAGCTAGAACTAACCAAAGACATTCCTAAAAGCATGGACAGAATTCCTTTATCTTTCTACACGTGCAGTATCCCAGTTACATTTTGTCTCTTTAAAAATCTTCCATCTTCTTAAAACCTATAGTGAAATAGAGTACGTTGTCTATAGGTGAGGGCAGATAGATGAATTCTTCATTGTAAGAATTATTTCACATTTCTTAAAGAATGTTCATATTTTCCATGTCATAGTGTACTGTTTAATTTTCTGTACCTATTAAGTATTCAAGTGGGCAAGTGAGTTTAAATTTAGCTTTAACAGATAAGATTAAGCAGCAGAGAAAATTGTATGTGCTCTGTATCTATTAATGGAAAACCAAACTTCTGTTTTACTGTGTAAGCGACTGCAAATGTAGTCAAAAAGTTTGGGGTTTATTTACATCACCAAAAGCAAAATACAAAATAAAAATACTCCCACTGACAATCAAGAGCCTTAGGTAACCTTTTGGATTAGCTTATGTGTTCACTTTACAATTTAGCAAAAATCCTTTTGGCTTGTATTTATTTACTAGCTATTTGTTCAGATATTATTTGGAACTTCAAGGCCTTAAGAACTCTTGTTCTAAAAATACAAAAAATTGTAATGCATTTTAAAGCTCTTAAAAAATATTTATGAGTAAAGGAATAAATTTACAGCTTATTTCCTGTAAGAGATTTCCCTAGTTTCTGTGTAAAATCCTTTACACAGAACTCTAAAATAGCATACATTGTTGATTAAAACTTATTCTTATATCAGTCATATATTCTTTTACATGAAACTTTAAAAATTAAATGTCAAGGTCCTTTCAATTTTATAATCTCACTTTTGGATTTTGTTTGTTTTTTTTTTAAATGGGAAATTGCAAGTAGAATTAATGCTCTCGATATGAAACACAGGAGGAATACATTTCAAATTTTGGATAAAATTCATATATATATACTCACATATATGCATAAAAATAAACAAAATGGTATATCAAAACATTTTATTTATGTTAAAAGCTTGCGTGTAAAGAATTTTCTGTTATAAATATTGCATGAATAGAAAATACAATTTATAAAAGGGATGCATACAGAAAAGGGAAACTCCTTTAAGCAAATGGAAACAAAACACCAATTATATCAAATGTCAAATTCATACATACAGGCCCACATACACATTTCATTAACTGTAATTTTCAAGTTTTGATATCCAAGGCCCAGTATATTTTTTTCCTTATTTGAAATGCTGAGGTGATTCGGGATGAATCAGGTATTTGAGAAGTTTTATGCACGAAGTAGAAGTACATAACATTAGAAACAGAAATTAAAAAAAAAAAAAAAGAAGATTACTTTTCACCTACTTGTCATAAATACGAAGTATCATCACAATTCTTTTTCACAAGTAAGTATTATTTTTATATTTCTAACTGTATATCATCTACATGGTTGAACAATCCCACAGAAACACTATTTGTTGTTTTCTGGAAATACAGAATTAGCTTCCATTTCAACAAATATTAGACCATTTCACAGATTCATAGGTATGATATTTTCAACATTTAAGCTAAATTCACAAATGGCAAGTATTATATTTGCTCATTTGTTTGTTTGTTTTGTTGTTGTTTTGTTAGGGTTTTTTTAAATTAAAATATGGACTTCATAGATAGCATTTAAAATGTAGGGAAAGATACTGCTAGAAAGTGTCTATTCAATGCTAACGAAAAATAAAGCAGAGTCTGAAGATTACTTTAGATGTGATGCAGGGGGTTTAAGTCTATACATTTTATGAAACAAAATTTATAATGATTGGTAAACAAATTGCCTGATTGAAGTCATCAGCTGAAGCTGCCTTGTACAGATTTACTGTTCAAAGCTCTAATGACCTGTCTAATGACCCTAAACCTTAGTGTCAGGAGTTCTTTCTAATCCTTAAATATCCATGTCTAATAAATCCACAAGGCTAATAAAAGGACTTTATTTTTTGTATTGATACAAGTATGGATTTATTTATTCTAAATTACTCACCAGAGAGAGACATTTCATTGAAAAATACCCCTCGAAAGTGATTCATTAAATCTAAGGTGTCATCTTTAAACAAATTGCTGGAAATTGTATCATCAAAGGTAATTGACAATATATCTTTTTAATTTCATTTGTGATCCTTTTACTATCCTTCTTTTGAGGTAATTTTTTAATTAAAAATATCTTTCTAATTTCTTCTACTCTGAGCACAATAAATTCAGCTCCCTTTTGGTACAATAATCACTGAATATTTCTAATACTCCAACAAAATAAAATAAAGCAAAAATATTTTATTGAATTTATGGTTAAATTAACATGGAATTAAGGCTGAAGAGATGTATTAGAAATATGTATGAATTTAAGCTAGTGATTTTTTTTTTTCCCCCAAATGGGCGTGTGAAACCATGGATCAGTCTGGGTGACTATAGTACCTTTAGAAATCAAACATATTAAGATATGGAAATGAATACTTAAAGTGGATTAGCAGCCTTAATTATGTGCAGCTACAAAATCATGCAGTAATAAAAATGACTGTGTATTCACAACTTTTAATATTTTTCTTTTGCTTTCCTTATTCTGATTACAGATTACAGTTTTCTGAATTGTGAGGTATACTTGCACAAGCACTATACTTGGTGCAGAGACTCAATTTTAAAACTCTTGTGACATGAATTCTTAAAAAAAGTAAGTTAAAAATTCCTAATCAATGGTTTTATATCTCCACTGTCAAAACTCCTTTCCTTCCAAAGAGCTGGATCAGCAGCTACACAAAACTAGCCCCACAGTTAGATTGAAGTTATGGAAACCTGCATCTAAGCAAAGCTCTATCACATGGGGCTTGGTTTACTTGTAAATTTGACCTGCTGCAGGATCCAAAATTCTCAAACAGGTTTACTTTTACTGTTGAAACTCACACTACCCAGTAAGGACAATTTATCAGCCTCTCAGTGTCATATCAATTCATAATTCCTGTCTCAAATGCATCTCAGAGCCCACCTCTTTGAACGTCGTCATAGAAATCAACTAGTTAATGAAGTATTCTTATAGCATTATGATGAGAACAGTTTAGTGATCAGTGATTTTTTTTAGTAGAAACATGAGGTGTCCTTTCTTAATCTAATTCACCAGTTATCTCTGTAGAAAAAAAAAAATAAAATATTAAAAATTACTCTTACACACTTTCACAGAATCATGGAACCATAGAATGACAGAACAGTTGGGGTTGACAGGGACGCCTGGAGATCATCTAGTCCAACCCACCTGGTGAACAGATACACCTAGAGTAGATAGCACAGGAACATATCCAGGAGGGTCTTGAATATCTCCAGAGAAGGAGACTCCACAAGCTCTTTGGGCAGCCTGTTCCAGTGCTCTGGCACCCTCAAAGTAAAGAAGTTTCTCCTCATATTCAGATGGAACCTTCTATGCTTCAGTCTGTGCCCATTTCCCCTCATGTTATAGTTGGGCATCACTGAAAGGAGTCTGGTCCCATCCTCTTGACATCCACCCTTGAGGTATTTATAAACATTGATGAGATCCCCTCTCAACCTTCTCTTCTCCAGGCTGAACAGACCCAGGTCTCTCAGTCTCTCCTTGTAAGAAAGGTGCTCTAGGCCCCTCATCATCTTTCTAGCACACTGCTGGACTTCCTCCAGTAATCCCTTGCCCTTCTTAAACTGAGGAGCACTCAACCAGATGCAGTACTCCAGATGCGACCTCACCAGGGCAGAGCAGAGAGGGAGGATCACCTCCCTCAACCGGCTGGTCACACTTTTCCTAATGCAGCCTAGGATACTGTTGGCCTTCTTGGTCACAAGGGTCAACATATTGTCGACCAGAACTGCCAAGTCCTTCTCTGCAGTGCTGCTTTCCAGCAGGTCCACCCCCAACCTGTACTGGTACCTGGGGTTATTCCTCCCCAGGTGCCAGACCCCACACTTGCCCTTGTTAAACTTCATCAGGTTCTTCTCTGCCCAGTCCTCCAGCCTGTCTCGGTGAATGGCAGCATAACCTTCTGGTGTGTCAGACGTTCGTCCCAGTTTGGTGTCATCAGCAAACTTGCTGAGGGTGCACTGTGTCTCAATCCAGGTCACTGACAAACAGGTTGAACAGGACTGGACCTGATACTGGCCCCTGGGGAACTCCACTAACTACAGGCCTCTGACCAGACTCTGTATCACTGATCACAACCCTCTGAGGTCTGACATCCAGCCAGTTTATGATCCATCCCACTGTGCATTCATCCAGCCTGCATTTCCTGAGCTTGCCTATGAGGAGGTTTTGAGAGACAGCATCAAAAGCCTGCTTGAAGTCAAGGTAGACAACGTCCACTGCTCTTCCCTCATCTACCCAGCCAGTCATACCATCATAGAAGGCTATCAGGTTGGTCAAACATGATTTTCAACCTGAAAATCTGTCTAGGAAAAAGCAGAATACCTTTAGAAGTCACCTGCTCAGGTCTCTGACTTCTTATTCTGCTATTAAATAGCCCAAATACATATTACGTATATGCTGTGACTTACACTCTGCTAAATCCCACATAAGGCTCTGTGACCTCACAGTAATGGTAGCAGGGGTCACAGCTATAGTTTTGGATGTCTCCAGTGGAGGAACCAACATTAGCAGTATCCCTCACAAGGTTGCTCAAGAGAAATCAAACCTCAGTGAAATGAGGGTGCAGATTATCTACTTCCTGATGGCTATTTTTTTTGTTAAGCTTAAAACAAGACAGAGATCACTACAGAAAACATTATTTTTACCTGTTTGGACTAAACCCCTGGATTTTGGTTCTGTGCTCATCACTGTATAAGAGTGCCTCTGTACGGAATTTTAGAAATGGGCAACCTGTCTGCCTGGAAGAAATTCTACAGCACAGTAATTTTGGACATTGTGAAAATTTTTGAATTTTAATTTTCAATATTTTTTATTT
Source organism: Columba livia (assembly GCF_036013475.1). Taxonomy (NCBI): domain Eukaryota; kingdom Metazoa; phylum Chordata; class Aves; order Columbiformes; family Columbidae; genus Columba; species Columba livia. The sequence continues at coordinate 25,729,278 of NC_088642.1, forward strand.
ATGCTATGAGTATATGGTGTTACTCTTCACTGGACCTTTGGTTTATAATCACAAAACACATTGCTGGGTAATTTCTACATGCAAATGTGCATCATCTATAGGCTAACCTTGAGGGGGAATGATTTTCTGGGTGAGAAACACAAAATAAAATACCATTACCTACAAAAATGAAGATATACCACATTTAACTTCTAAGGCTTTAAAAAAATCTCTGTAAGTATCTAGTAACCAAAAGCATGGTCAAGAAAGATGACTTGGTAAAGCACATATAGCAACGGATTTTTTTGATATGAAATGGAAGACAATTTCCTCTTCTACTGAAGATAATACCAATTTTGCTATTGATTTTAGTGGATGGTAATAACCAGTGCAGCCTCCCTTTTCTGACTGTTTCACCAGTCAGCTACATGAACATGGGAAGTGAACGCAGCTGAGTTCCTTCCTCTCCATCATCTGCCATGCCTTCCCAGGCTGTCAGCTCTCTCCTCCTATACAGGGAATTTCTCTGATTATATGTTTGAGAAGGAAAAACAAAATGGGACCCAGTCCAGCAGAAGCTTCAGGAGCCACCACGGTATAGGTTAGAACTGTCTTACATTATCAAGCATTGGTTTAATTAGGGAAGCACTGCAAATGAAAGATTTATGGTTTTGCTGTTCCTCTGCTTATGTTTTCCCATTCTTAATAATCCTATTCTCTTATTCCAGAATCCATAACATTTAAACATTAATTTATGTCTTTCTTTAGTTTATTAAATAAGGATTCAGCTGCAGCTTGCCAACAGTCATTTACTGTATTTATCACTTTTGCATCTTATTCAGTCTGAATGACACCAAATAGAGGTGTGAGGTCTTTCTTTGGAGTGAGTCTTCTCACTGACAAGTTACCAAAGAACAGGAGACAGAAGAAACTTAGTGTTATTTGTCTGACTGATAGCTAATAAGGCCCTTTCACAAAGACACTTGGAGTGTTGTTGCACCCTGCTGTCCAATTAGCAGATCCCTTTTAGCACCCCTCTCCTGGTTCATCCACCCCTGTGCTATATTAGCCTACTGCAAAAGAATATGGACAAGCTTTTACACTAATCTTTAAAAATCCTATTTGAGAAAATATAATAAGAGATCTATTGCATAAAAATATGTGTGCCTATATATTCACACACATACACATATGCATACAAGAAATGAGAGAGATAGGAACACACATATTCATATGAAAATACTTAGACCATACTGTATTCTGCCCATGAAATGGTTAACAGGGAAATATATCGACATTCCTTTCTATCTGTGTTACAAACATTATTATCTCCAAGTCACATTTTAATTTCATACTTGATGCTTCAGCTCCTGCCATGTTTTTAGTTAGCAATGGCCTATTAAGCTGCTAATTTATATACTGTTGTGAAGGCCTCTGTAAATGCTGCTCTATAAATAATAGAGCAGTGATCCATAACCACCTTCCATGTAACAGCACAGAGTCCACTGCAGCTAATATGAAAGAACTGCTGGTTGCTAGGTGCCAAAATGCTGCCTACCTATTTAGGAACTGCTATAGTTTTGTCTCCCTGCTAAGATGACAAAAGTGTAATTAGAGATTAATCAAGAGCTACATTAGTGCCACAGTTTCCTGCAGACTGACTTTTGTTGCTCACCAGCAGTTAAGTGCATCTGCCTGTATTTACCAGTTCTCTGGAGATTTAAAAATTTATTGTCATATTTACAAGGACAGCTACAGTAAGAGTTATCAAATCATGGAGGAAACTTGGCAAAATGCATATAATTTGCAATTGCAGTGATGACTCTCTGTATTTCTTTTTTAAACATTTTCCATATAAGAAAGGTTTAAAATTTCCTGATACGGCATACTTAATTCACTAGGCTGAGGGGAAGAGGGCTTAGACCCAGGCTGTTTTATTCTCTACCGAAGCCTCAATAACATAAAACTTTACACAATTTTAAATATTCTTACGTAATTCTAAGTATTTTGTAAGCTCAATTTAATATCATATAGACCCTTTGTTTAGTTAGTAAGCAACTTCTAGAGATGCTGAAACCTTTAGATACTTTAATCTGTTGGTAATTGTACGTATTACAAGACTATATATTTAGATTCCTGAGCCACCACCTGGATTATGTCATACTTCCATATTTCTTGTTACAAAATTAACACTTACAAAGAAATGGTTGTGCAGAGTTCTCTTCAATGACACAGAAGGATTTTGTTCAGAAATTTATTGTAATTAAGGAAATTCTGGTTTTAATTTATTCTTCCCTAATTGGCAACTTTCAAAATTATCTGAACTTTTCATAGGAAGTAAGTTCCATTTCTGTCCTAGCTCTAGTAATAATATAAAGAGGACAGATAGGAAAACAGATGGAAAGATTATGGGACTTATCCAAGGTTGCATAACAAATCATTGGTATCTGAGAACAGATCTCAGTCATTCTGTGTATTGCGGAGAATCCTGTACTCTCTTTAAATTAGAGACTAGAGATAATATTACTCAAACATCTGCTCCAAAGCTTGCCCAAGACTCTTAGCAAGCAGTCTGTGTTGAGCTCTGGGCTACCGAGTATCCCGGCCCAAGAACAGATTGATCTGTGTAAGATTGTGTCAAATGTGGCATAATCACTGGCACATTAAAGACTAAGTCTCATACCAAAGTAAAAACATGAGTAGCAATCTTTACAGGGACTTCAAGAGTAACCTACTTCTATTAATGAGATTAATGTTTACAATCTATTATAAAAAACAATAAAAAGCACAAAGACAGTAAAAACACAGAGGTTGTGTAGCATACTCTGTGTAACTTCATTCAGTAACCAAGTACAGGAAAATTATGTATAAATAGCTCCACTGTGAAGGGATTAACTGTATAAAACTCTGCAATTCAGCTTCCCTTCCACATCGAAGCCCTTTATCAAAAGACGCATAACTTATGTGTTAATTAATTAGTAACTGAGGATTCCACTATAAAAACTGTTGATACTAATATATATTTTAAAAGTATATGCATACATTAAAACCTATGCATGTATATATATAAATATATATAATTATAGCTTTTTGTAGTCATAAGCAAGGAATTTCAGTCTTGAGGTAACAGAACAGAAATTCTGGGATGGTGATTTCCTGGGAATGGTTATATTTACTCATAAAACAGACCTAGAAGACAAAACCCTACATGACGGCATATGGCTCAGAGGATTTATTCATAGCTCATTTCCTCAAGGGAGAAACAGAAACTGATATTTTCAAAGGGAAAGAAGAATTAGGCAAATCCCCTTGTAGCTGTTGGAGATTGTTCCAGATATTACAGCCACTTTGACTTCCACAAGGACAAAAGCTTGTAGATAATAGGCTTAACAATGAGCTTCTCATGTAGTACTTCCTTTTTTTTTTCTTTTTTTTTTTTTTTTTTTCCTCTTCCTCTTGGAAAGACCTTCACAGAACTTAAAAAGATAATGTTTGGATAAGTTGGATTCTTTCTTATACACAATCTGCAGGTCAAATTTGTCTGGTTTTGGAACATAATCTTTTCTCCTTTTTTAATAACTACCATAAACAACATTATAAACAGTATAAAAGCTTTTTTGGCTCTGCAAAAAGACTGAAGAACCTCAAAATAAAATACGAACCTCAAAAGTTTTGAAAAAAAATCTTTTTATTGATCCAGTTTTATCTCTTGTTCCTAGAAACATGATATCTGAGTTTAGTGTCAGCATGTGTTCTATACATGAAATGTTAATTTTTCTTCCCATCCTTTGTTTTATTCTTTATGGAAGAAAAATAGCTCACAACTACAAGACCATCCTTTAGAAAATCAATTATTTCTGTCTCTGAAGGATAAGGCAAGGAGACAGTATCTTTTCAATATAACTGTAAAAGTCATTTGTTTGTCCACCAAAAAATGCAACTTTTTATCTTACAAAAATAGGAAACTTATATTACAGCATGTGTAAAAGTAGAGGTTTGTGAAGTCAAGCTGGACAGATAGTAACTATAATAGTGGTCCAAGAAGCAGCTAAGCATCAAAATCCTAGGCAAAAGTAGGGCTCATCTTTCTCGTCGTCTGGACTGTTGCCCTACTGGACTGATAGCACCTAGGTTTCAATATGATGAAGAGTAGCAGCTACCAGAACTCAGATGTCACCATAATCATAACCATGGTTATAACCATGAGTTCAGATACTTTCTGTAACATGGGAATCATGACTTCAAGCACACTTAGACTGAGAAAACCTGACAAATCACATCTCCCATATCTTTTTCTCCCATTTTCTTTTTTTCTCTAAACGTATTTACTGGAGCTTATAAGAAGCCGTACTGCCTTCCTACATACAGATTGTAAGAGTGTAGGAGCAATATACAGGAAAGGCACCTGCTTTCTCACTGTGTGGTGTTTAGCACTCTGAGTAAGGTCAGAGTTTAACTTTAATTGCTGAAAAAACAGGAAGATTGACTAAGGAATTAGCTTTTGATTACTGCAGAGGAGCTGGAGAGCAGGCAGTCTACATGACTACCTTAGATTTTGGGAACCTCAATTCCACATAATGCCAATTAAACAAATTTGAATTATACCAAAGGAAAATAATAAAAGAAAATATGAGTTAATTTATATGCAAAACTAAACATGCTGTACTCTCATTCTTGAGTTTTAAAGAGCTGATTATGTATTAAAATAAAACCTAAGTTATCTAGGATTAAGGAAGAACATGTATATAACTCAGTCACTTGAGATCAAACACTGAATCCAAAAGGCAGCTGCAAAGCACAGATGAACAATTTTGTTCAACACAATTACCTTGATTGCAGCTAATCTGATTTGGGCTGCTGTATGTGTATGTATGTGTATCTAATCTGACATAAGGGTTGATGCCTTTGCTGGCTGAATTAGGTCAAAATACAAAAGACAAAATAGCTAATAAGTAAGGAACATTATCAAAATTTTAAATCCACAATTGTACTCTATTTCTACAAACCCAGTGCTTTGATGAAAATTGTTTATTACATGGTTAAGTTCTTAGCTAGAAGTCATCTTCTGGGCTTTGAAGATTTTGCCATAGTCCTAGAAATAAATATATATATATATATATATATATAAATAAATAAAAGAAAAGGAAAAAAGAAAAAAAAGAAAAAGAAAATTGCTGTGCTTTTCTGTAATTTTGTAAAACAGGGTGTTTCATGATAAATTATACTAGCGGATGGTATCTGTCTTCTACCACAAAACACATGTAAAATATCTGTAATTTAGTCATTTCAAGGCATGCATGGAAAAAAGTAATAAACATAAACACATCTATACTAGTTTGTAGACATGCAGACTTCACAAGTTAGAAAGATCTCAGGCTTGCTAAGTATCAAAGATGGGATCTGTACTGCACACCAAACTACCTAAAATTACCTTCAAATTTAAGGTGCAATTTATTTCAAATGGCATGAAGTTGTAGATAGCAGCACTAGTATACACAGACACACTGGATGTCTGTGTATGTCAGTGACTGAGTTGAAACAGAACTTATCTTTGAGTTATGGATAAAGTTGTATTTAGATTGTACAAAATGCATGGGTAGACATAAATATGCAACATAATACATGCAACATAATACATGCTTGTAATGTCCTGATTTAATTCCAGCTTTGCTTTTTCTTAATAATTTAAAGTATTCTTGTCTTTAAAATATTTATTCTTTAAAAGAATTTTCTTTCCAAATTCACACACTGTATTTCAAAATGTTATCATGTGTTCAGTGTGGTTTCCTGTAATTTTTTGCTCCTTTCTCCACACAGGAAGCAGTTACTGGACTTAAGTATATTTTCCTTTCTAATATTTGAAAAAGCAAAAAAGTATGATTGTATTGTCTTTCATTTTGCACCTAAAACTGTGTCAGGAAGGGAAAGGTGACTTCAGCAAGAAGAAGGATGGTGAACTTTAAATTGCCCATTAATGCCTTGAATTTTATGAGGTAGCATTTATTCCCTTGAACTTATACAACCCTGAAACATGAACATGTTTCTAGGAAAGACCTTTTCATAATGGATGAAGATACTTAACATTTTGCCACCATTTTTCTGTTTTACTAATATATTGTAACAGTACTGTTATAATCCACATCATAGGTGACTTTCTTAAGACATGGGATAAAATACAATTACTTCTAAAGGGTGTTTACATCTCTCAAAGATTGTCACAATTTTTATTTTCAAAACATTTTCACAAAGGGAATCATACACTTCATCCACTTTGAAAATCCCAGGAAACTCCCGTTTGTATTACAGGTCTTTGTATAACGGAGTGGAAGGTTACCTGCAAAATCAGCCCCAGACCTGTAGGAGAGACCAGAGGTTAACCCATAAATTTGAATTACACTTCCAAAATTTTAATGCATAATGGAAAATTTAACCTGCAATCACAAGTATTTCCTCAAAATCCAAAATTGTAGCTGATGCTTCTCAATAATAAAGAGTTTGAATCACTTTGCATTATGTGAGCTCAAAAGACTATGGTAAACTGGGTGAATCATGTGATTCACTCATCCAGGCAAATCACAGTTATGCACAACATACCACAGTGGCACAGAGGAAATTAGGAAGGCTTCCACAGAGCTAAAATTTGGCTAAATATATGCCCTTCCCTGCGTAAGCAATGCATTTTCTGACTATCGTCTATGTTAAACAAATAGTTCTGTGAACCAGAATTAATGATCCTTCATTTTCTAAGATTTGTCTCTCATGATTGACTGAAGGCTCTGATTAAAGCTTTATTCCTAATTAGTGTACTCACAAGCCCTCTCTTGCATGTGAGTTCTCTTATGTCCGTAAAGAGGGCTTGACAAGATGGCTTTTCCAATGGTTTGGGTATTTTATGCTTTTACTCCTCTCCCCAGTCTCTTGTATAGGATGACTTGCATGAACTTTTTTATTTTTAAAGTCTTATTCAACTGTCAAAGTAGTTCATGGTTGAAAAATGAGAAAGATAGACACAGAGAATAATTATGGAAGTTTCACTTCCTTCAAATTCAGAACAAAAAGTGATAGCAATGAAAAGAGTGCTTGGATGTTCAGGGACCAGAGAATGCCAGACTGAAAACATATTAAGGAAATAAGTGTCAGAGAAATGCACAAGAAGAATGAACATCATCATTTCAGCAGAGACCATGCTCAAGGAACACGCACAGACTTCGGGTAGACACAGTTACAGTGTGACCAATTATCTTGTCATGAAGGAGGACAAAAATCATCTCCTTGAGAAGATAAATCCCTTGACATCTGGGAATTTTCTTGTATATCTGTTAAGCTACAGGCACAGGAGCTTTCTGCCCTCCTCGCTGTTAGCTGCCTCTCCAAACCAGGACTGTGCTATAGCCATGTGGATTGCTGCTCCTGGGAATGCTGCTGCCTCAGGAGCAGGGATCCAGAAATGACATTTCATCACTGGCCAGGCAGATTCACTGGCACTGATGTGTCATTTCCAGAAACACTACCTCTCACAGGCATTTCAGCATGGGAGACCAGTGGGTCAGAGGGTAAAAGCAGGTTACCCAATGGGTGGAAGTAGATAATGGGCATTTTATTACAAACACATCTCTCTCTTTAAAGCTGTTATTCTCAAGGATTACTCAGGTGACCTTAGTCATGATTTTGATTTCATAAAATGGAATTGCAATACTGTTCATTTCCACAGCTGATTATGTATATGGGCAGTATTAACAGATTTAACAGATTAACCTCTTAACTGCTGGCCTTCTCTGAATAAAAAGAGAATCCCTTTTACACTGTTGATCATGGTTACCAAAATTAACGGTTAAAGTGGAATGAAACATGGTTCATATTTCTGACATATTCAGACTAAAGGCAGTGAAAAAATTAAACAATAAACTCTTGCTTAAACATCTGTTAGTCTTATTCCGAAGAGCTGTAGAGATAACAAAGAATAATCTAGACTTGTTAACATGTTTTGGTTTTTTGGAGTATTTTTTTAGTTGGTTGTGTTTTGTTTGTTTGTTTGTTTGGTGGTGGTGGTTTTTTGTGTTGTTGTTGGTTGGTTGGTTGGTTGGTTGTTTTTTCCCAACATAGAAATTCTCTGTCAAGAACAAATAGAAGATTTTTCTGATTGAAAAAAAAAAAATAATAATTTTGCATTGTTCTTCAGCAAAGAGAGTTTTCCTCCCAATTTTCCTTCCTTGGTTCAGTAAAATAACATGCCTCCAGGCCTTTGACACCATTGCTGCTCCCAGATGCTTGGCCACATTCAAGGATTTCAGGCAAGTACTTCACATTTTCCTCCAGCTCTCCCTGCTGCTCATTGCAATTTGCTTCTCTTTTTAAATTGCTGGTGTGGATATGGAACTCTTCTGCCCTCTCTCTTGTCTCTCCACAGTTCTCATCACAACCAGTCAACCAAAGGAAAAGGTTCTTGGAAATGGTTGAACACATGCTACTTTCTAGGAGACCTTTCCATTGCTGATTAGTGGTTGAAGTAGAACAAGCCAGCAGATCTACAAGTGACTGGAATTCACTGGGGTGTGATGCTATTAGGTTGAAATTGCTCAGAACCAGTCTCTGGTCATTCAAGTGCCCTGAATAGTTATATTCACATTATTAGCTATAGGCTTTCCTCATACCACAAATTCTGTCCAATAAAGCTGTTTTGAATTCTTCATCAAAATCCAGGCACTTTATTAGCCTAAATATAAACATAATATGAATATATTTATGCTATACAAATATAAGCATAAATAGATATTTATCTTGGAGAGGAAAAAAGCGCTCTAGGTATTCCAGCTAAATTGGGTTCTTATATCAGATGCCTTTGGAAGCAAGGAATAATAGCAATCAGGGTATGCCAGCTTCTTGCACTCCCTTTCAGCGCTATTCACGCTGTGATTTCTTATGTTTAAGACATGTTTTAATTCATTAAGTTCCAATAGCTCAGAAAGTTAGAAAAGACTTCAAAATGTTGATACTCTTACCATCATGTATTTTGTCCTCTCTTGTACTTCTAACAGATGTGTTTTGTATGTTGGCAGAAAATAATTTATTGGACCTCTCATGTTGACTGTATTTTAAATGGGAAGTCAGTTTAATGCAACTGTTGCCAGTGATCCTAACTGCCGAAGAAAACATAATTGTTTTGAATATCCTTATTATTCATTAGCTGAATAAATGTCTTTTTCACGTGGGAATGTTTATCACTTTTTGAAGATGAAATATTAGCTTCTTCCTCTTTCTATGATTTCCTTTCATTTGTGTTGATAGTCTCTGACTTACTATCTGTCCTGTCTGCACTCTGTCAATGGATACTTACCAGATCAGAACAAACATTGCTTCATTTCCATTGCTATACAACATTTGCCCAAATAATAACCATATGGCCATTATGTCCCTGAAACTCCTACACACCATGGAAGGTAACAGCTCTGCTGTAATACTCTGTGGCCCTGCTTTTCTTGCACTTCAGTCTGAAACTCAGTCTGAGGTTAGAGAGCAAAATCACGACTGTCAATTACACTGTCATTTACAGCTTTGTGCAAGGACATTTTTCTTATAAGGAAATGGATGGAAAATCTGTCCTATCATATTCCCAGTTATATTCAACAGTCAGGCTCGGGGTGGAAGGAGAATAGACTTCAAGTTTCTTCCTCACTAATAAGTGCAACAGCTTTCAAAAAAGGCTGTGAAAAAACAACCTCAGCAATAACATTCCCTCTTAGTGCTATGAAAATTAAATTTAAAAGTATTTGTATGAGTATATTAATACTCAAACAACATGTACTTCATTATCTTGTTGAAAAAAACAAAAGAGTGCTGTCGGACTAGTAAAGAAATGTGTTCTTAAACAGTGCTTAGTAGCTATAATTAATTCAACTGACTGATAGTCTACTGCCTGGGTAAATGCACAGGAAAGGATTTAGTCCTGTTTTTTTTTTTTTACAATATAGGATATTTTGTGCCATGTTAACCTATATATGAACAATTCTTTCATTTTTTTTTTCCAGTAATAAGAATTTTATCTCATAAGGCATAAAGGGACTTGACCAGTTTTGAGTAAAGGTTCCAGATGAAGGCCAGCTTGTCAATTATTTTCATCTACGAGCAACCAGTGGGACCACTTGAGTGAATAATTTTCTGCTGATTGTTAGAGTTTGTACTGTGGTCTGATGGTCATCAACAGTGACAAACATTTGCATTTCCAGGCTGTTCACATACAAGAGCTAACTTAATTGTACTATACCAATGTCCTGTAAAACAGTATGATGAATAATCATTCCAACAAAACAGCAAAAAAACCCCTCTTAATTCTCTTTAAGACAAAAGGAAATAAGGTTAGTTGTTGTATACTATATCAAAATACCCTACAACTGTTTAATAAATGACAGGCTTAGGCACTCAGATGCATTTCTTGATAGTTGTGTGCACACACCTTTCACCTGTGAAAGCTCATGTGTAGGACATGCCAAATGTCTTGCAATTTTTTCGTACTCATTCCATGTGAAATTCTTGATTCTTGTAGTTCTGACAGTCTGGAAGCATTAGGGTCTGTGGTATTTTCTGTTATTTACGTTTGCCAGCTAAGATTAAAACAATGGGATGAAATATTTCAGATACATATGCCCATGACATTAAGAAACAGCTATTGAAATTAATAATTTTAGCTGTTAGGAAACATTTGCTAACTAATTACTTTAAAGGTGGATGTACTTCAAAGCACATTCTTAGATCAGAAATAGTATCTTCATGTGCTAAATAGAGAAGAAAATGTGTTAAACAGACATACAGTCTTGGGAAATTGATACCAACTAGAATGCAAAATTATCATTTTGGGTTTTTCAGAGCATGAAAATAGAAAATTTGAAAGAAATGCCAGTTGCCTGGAACTTCTGCAAGTTTGATGCATGCTGTTTATATCACATGCAAGTGGAAGGATTTAATCCCTTACTATGTGAAGGGAAAATCCTGTTACCTTTGAGGCTTAAGAATTTAGATATGTTCATTAACAGTTGTGTGTATCTTTTAAGCATAGTGTGTTCACCTCTTTTGCGGTAAATGTGATGAAGCTGGATTTTTCCCTTGCACTGAGAAGAACAGGAGGACTATTTCTAGCTCTGAATTAGATTAGATGGAAGAAATGTAACATGGTATTATGTATTATTCCCCTTCAGGCTTATAATAAACAGGCATGCCCTGAAAAGACAACAGTGTAACATACTACAGAGTATAAGTGTATGTTTGGAATTTAGAAACTAATAATATGAGCCAGTGTCTGCTCTCCTGCCTGGGCACTAAACTCCCAGGCTCTAAGGATCTCCAGAAGATAAGAATATAACCAAAATCTGGTCAAAATCTTGGCTAAATAAACTCTTTCAATATCTAATCTAGCCATATTGACAGAGGTACTCTGATGTGCCTTTGGAAGAGTCTGTCCTTCCAGAAGACAATCATCAGGGAATGTGTGAGGAATCAAACTGAATCTGGAAATTTTCTCCTTTTTGCTTTCTGGGAAAAGGAGAAATAAAACCAGTATTTTTTTTTTCAGCAGACACAGGAGTATAATCACCCATTGCATATTCCTTTCCTCAAATATTAAAGAATAATAATAGTAAAAACATTTGAAAGAACAAAGAGGAGGTATTAATCTGTTACTGCTTCTCTTGTTAGATCTTATTATAATACAATAATCTCTTTTCTTTCTTATCATTTGTGACTTAAATTCTTGTCTTATCTTTAGGAGCTGTTGAACAGAGCTATTCAGTTGCCAGAATCATTATGTTAAAAATGACAGTTGTAGCAGATGAGTCCAATAAAACTGCATATGCAAATTTATGAATATTGGAATGTATTTGCCAATTTCAATCAATTATGAAAAAGGCAATGTTACCACTTTCAGAAAAATGGCTAGCTCATTGGAAGAAAAAGACACAAGTGAGTCCCCTCTGAGGCAGATCCTGCAGCTTGAGTTTAAAACTTAGATTAGACACCACACCATCAATCACAGGAGAGAGCTGTGGGGAACTGGTCTTCCAAACTCTCAGCTGTTCACAGAGTTATTTGTTTAAAGAGAGAACAAAACTGAGCCAGTTGTGTACTTTTCAGCTCCATAGACTGCATGACAGCACCACTGCTTTTGGATCTGAGGGGCCTATGTGCCAAATTATGAAGACTTAGAGGAAACCAAATCCTGTGATAGCAGTTGTTGAAAAAACCACTGTTTTACTGCTTTCATCAAGGCTAATTCCAACCACACATGCCATCAATCTGGGCTATACAGGTTACAAAAAGCAAAATCACTCATAGATGTAACAGTAGTTTGAAAACAGAAGCCATGAGTCCCCATTTAATCTCTGTAATCATTTATGCCAAGAAAAAAGGGAAGACTGAGTATCAAAGGCTCCTGTATCACCAGCTGAGAATACAGCATGTTGTTTCCAGTGATAACTTGTCTTCCTGAACTTTTGTGGGAATATTTAAACTAATGCATATCTCAGGAGTCAGTTCAACAGCTGGTATGAAATATCACAAACATTCCTGATAACTTTTATGAAATTATTGCAACCTTTCTCTCCCTCTTTCTTTAAGCTAAGATTATAACAAAGTCGACAAGACCTAATTGAGTATTTCTACTTATACACTAATAGTTCAGAAATTTTGGAAAAGTCAGATTTTAGAATTTTTATCCTCTTTCCTCAATCTTACCTTTGGGAATCAGCCTCAAAATAACCAGGTTACATACTACTGTGATTTACTTGTCCTGGTTTGTAAATGGGATCCTCACAATGCCCTGGTGCATTTAGTTTTAGGTGGCAATTAGATAAATTTATGGTTCAGTGTGCTAAATCAGCCTGCCCTTGTTTTCTCAACTCAAGGTGTACTTTCACTCGTGATACAAAAGGCCACCACAAATCCCTTCATTTTCTGGTTGCTGTAGAAAGTTATTAATTCACTTTCTTTGACAGTTACTGCCTGGACATGAGCAAAAAAGGGAGAATGAAAGATTTGCCAGCCAAACAAGCCATTCTAATAATTTAGTCTATATGTAATGCAGAATAAATATTCATGAGATGAATCTTACACTTAACCAGCTGACTAACAAGGAACTAGAACAGTTTTTAACCCAGTAATCTTTAGTTCAGAAGAACTATCTACAGCCAGAGCTTATGCTGTTAGCACACCGAGTTGCCTAATGCTTGTTTCTGTTCTGCCAGGTCGAGTACTAGAGGGTCCCTACACAGTTACACACTCTGAGAAATTATTTTCACTCAGTCTTGTATGCATTGTTGTCATACCTATAGACAAGAAATTCTGTTCATCTCCTTGTCTATAAAACTTCACTTCTCTAAAGGGCAAGATGGGCAGGTACGTAAGAATTGACAAGAGGTATTTACACCTTACATGTTTGCACCTCTCTCTTCTGCTGTACAGTCACACCAGTGAGAATATTACCAGTCTTAAATTATAAGATGCTCAGAGAACTTACCAAATGTCAAAATTGTTTCAGACTATTTATCACTAGTCACATCTCTGTCATTGCAGGCTGCGTTCCCAGAATAGAAGTTGTTCTTCTGTTACTCTTCACATGTTTAATTCCTGTATATGGATTTGAAGGTTATCCTGTCTCCACTTGCATTTGTAGAGAGCTATGGGAAGATAAAGAAAGTGCACAAAAAGTGTAGATTATCCCTCAATTTGAACACATATCAAACAGCTATAACTTCTTGAATATCAGGTGGAACTCATAGCTTAAGCCCACTTCTTTTTATGAGGGACAATATTTTTAATAACTGATTCTGAGCATTTCAGTTCAGAGAAAATTTTACACCTAATTTATAGATTTCTGAAACTGGATGCTTGAAATAGACACACTAACAGCCGGTTAATTTTTGTGCCATGAGCAGCACTGCAATTAATTCAGGCAAATTCACACATGTAAACAACACCAGACAAACAGGTGTTTGCTACAGACTCACTGTGTTGGTCCTGCTTAATAACCTCATGCTTCATTTTCTAGGACTGCTCCAAGAAGGTCTAGTAAACATAAAAGCCACAGAAAGTATGTTCAATTATATTGCTATCATTATGCCATATAACAGCAACACCAGGCAGAGTAAAAAATAAAATTGGCAGCTAGCATCCTGAGATAGATCAGATTTTTAATTAACTCCATAGATGGAAAAAAGTATTGCAGTGGTAGTTTATTGTATTAATTATCTCTCTTTTACCTACAGGATATAAACAACCACGGAGGCTCAGACTAATAAGCAGTAATCAAATACAGTCTTCTGTTCTTAGCCAGGTTTACAATGTAAGAGCAACGGAACATCATGTGGAAATTAGTATAGAATTAGATTTTTCCTTTTTAATATGTTTGGAATATAAACCAATCTGAAAGTGAAAATAGACAGCTTTGAGTTTCAACTCCTATGAACCTCTTTGGTAAACTTCAGGACACAAAATTCATAGACTAGATCAAGTAAAGATATTAAGAGGAAACCTGTTTTACATGTTGCTTCTGTCTTTCCATTATAATTATTATATTCTTCTAGCTGAGGTTTCCTTTTTATTAACTTTATTTTGTATTCTTTGGCAATGTCCTTACTTTTCTAAGCTTTTCCCTGTCTTGCTAGATTTTGAGAGGATATTTGCACACATAACATGAACCAATGTTTGACCTTCTTTTTTTCTTTTTTTGTGTGCAATGAGTTACAATATGTGAACTGTGTTATTTGTACTTCTATTTTTTATTGTATTTAGAACAGATTTTCCCTAATGAAAAATAATAATAAAAACCTGCATAACTATTTATTGATATATTCCTTGTATTTAATTTCTGCAGTCTTTTAACATTAATAGATTAAAATCTCCACTAAGTGGAACTTCTGAATCCAAGTCTGAAGAAATATCTTTTGAGTCTCTAAGTAACAATAACTTTTCAAGAATTGTACCTACAATCATAAAAAAATGTATTACCTGATTTATAGGGCCAAATCACAAATACTCACCTGCAGATTAGGTAGGACGTATCAAGATTATCTGTGCCTTTTGCAATCCACAGGGAAAAAAACACAAACTGAGTAACTGAACAGTTTTTAATAGCAATTATAAGAAAATAGCTCCAATTCTTCTCTAGACATTCTGACAGGAGTAAAAAAACCCCTAACCCTGAGGTCTAAAACCTCAACCAGCATTCAACTCATGTTGCTTCAATTACTGCTGTGGAGCTGTGAGGATTTACATCAGTAAACTTGGCCCTAAATCTCTCATATTACAATTTCTCTTTGTATTGGTTATTTAGCACTAATCCATATAATTTTACTAAACACAAAATAGAACATATTTAGTGGAGGGGAAAGGAGGGAAAAAGCACAAACAAAACACAGTTAAAAGGTATTTCCAAGCTGAGCACAGACTTATAGGGAAATGTCAGTAGCTCAAACAAACAAACAATTGCAAAGGTGTTACTGCACAAATCACAGTATTACAGTAAGTTGGATTACCCTTTCTCACTTGTATTTATTTCTTAAAATGTAAGACAGTGAAGATGTAAAAAGCACAACTCTTTAACCATAAACAGATTGTTTGTGATTAAGTAACTTGGACTAACTCTTGTTTCCTTTATTAATGAGACTAGTCCTATTTCTTTACTGGCCCCAGTTCAGCAAAGCACTTAAATATGTGCATAAATCCTACTGATTTTAATGGGTTCTACACATGTGCTTAAAATTAAGCACATGCTTAATTTCACTGCTACATGGGGAAAAAGAGAAATTAATGTAGATACCTCTTCCAATACTGTGATTTGGCTCATTCAGTAATATTTTGCCATTTCAACTTGCAACATCAAGCAAACCTAAGACTTTTATGATGAGCAAAATATAGCAAGTGAGCAAAATGAAACCAATTACTTTAACGTTACTTTTTTTCTGAGTAATGACTATAGACTTTCTTCGAGGCAGCACATGGCACTTCTTGGACACTAGTGAAAACAAATTCAACGTATGTATTATACTGGCATCTCTGAAAGCCATGTTTCCATAGAATAAGATATCTATAGACAAATATATTACTGATTTTATCTTCTCCTTCCTACTGCAAGATCTTACGCTGCTATTACAACTTCTGCAGTTTGCAGTATTTTACTGTGCATACATATTCGTTTAAGCAGACTGTTTTGGAAGTAGGTAGAAAGTATATAAAACTTGCTGTCATACTTACAGTATCTGGCATCTTACATCTTCAAAGCATTTTAGTAAAACTTAATTAATTAATCTCTCTGCAATTATGAGTGCTCACAAGAAAAGGTCAGTGATGACACACTGTCAAGTCTCCAAGTGGTTATCACAGTCTCAAAGAGTCATAAATGCATGTTTTCAGAACTCTTCCTTCTCCTCAGACCACTTTGCATGATGTTAGGAACACTTAGCTTCACCTTTGGAAAGGAATACAACCCTTTAAAAGCTTGACATTTTTGTGAATCAAAATTATCAATAGTGCAGGAGACAGAAAAATGCAAGCAAAGCTTTCTTACAAATAATGGCTATAGAAAGTTACTTTCCCTCACCAGAGGGAGTTTTTGGATGAAACCCTGTTTGTCCATGACTTCAAGATGTTTGGGTGTGGAGCATACTTTCTGAATCAGTTTCCAAAGTAATTTTTAGATTAATGATTCTAGCTAGACTGTAAAAAGCTGTTGGAATAGCAGTGGATCTTTTTTTTCTTTGTCATATTATTCTTAAATGTACTCTCCTCAGCTGATACACAATACTTAAGTAACTTCAGTGGCAGTATGTATTTGTGTTGTACATAGTTATCCCTTTTATTCAAATCTAACTGAGAAAGTATTTATGTGATGTTTTTTGCATATACAACCATTGTTGCATTAATGAGTTACAGTATGGCATTTTGACTGAATAAACAGTCCCAAGGACCAGTTACTACTTTGCCAATGAATTAGCAGAAGGTTTTTCTCTCTTTTACACGCACACCCCTCCTTGTTCTCCAACCCACACATACCCCCAAACACACCAAAACATAAAAACCTTCGTAGCCTGGGCCTCCCATGCAGCTGCTCACAGCATGCTTCCTGGTCTCAATGACACAGCAAGATTCCCCTTGCTACCACTAGCTCACCAAAATCTTCCTCCAGTGAGTTTTTCTTAGAGCAGGGGTGTGACTTGACCTTACCATGGACATCTCCACTGGGTACCCACCTGTAATTCTTTTCCACAGTTGTGAAATATTGCCTAAACTTCTCTCAAATCCTATCTAACTCCAGCCAGCTGGGCACAAAGAGGGGGTCTTCTGAATCCCAAATTATTTACTGCTTGTGTCTGCCTTATTGTGCAATGCACAGAATGGGCTTACAAGAGTAACATAGCATGAAAAATGGGGCATAGTGTAGTGATGCTGCAGAACTGTATTCAAAATATTTCTGTGCACTTCATGTGTCTTTTGTAAATCATCTAAACCCACAATGCTGAGTAGAGGGGAAAAAAAAGCCATATCAAACAGGAATAAAATATTTCAGAAGTCTCATTTAATGTAAATAATGTCAGTTCATTTCTCTTCCTAGGTATTTTATTCTTTTGTCAGTGGAGTTAATGAAGTTAGGGGTAATCTTTTTGTTTCATTCTTGGAAAGTGCAGATCCTTGCACAAGCTGAGGTAACACCACCCCCTTCTGTTCACACTGACGCTAGGCTTAGACAGCCGCACATCCAGCACAGCAAAACACTGGTAGTCCAGTACCATTTGCACAGTTGAATAGCAAAATTGGGTTTTACTGCTGCAACTATATCATGTTTACTGAACTATATATTTTCAATTAAGCTATTTTAGCCATTCTATAAACCAGCTTATTCCAAGGATTTCTGGATAGCAAATTATTAAAATAGCTAAAACAGATTGCAATTTTGCTTTAATTCTCTAGGATTTATTCAAATATTTATTTATTCAAACTCAAAAATTAATTAATAAAAATACTTTTGGATTTTAGGGAGCACTTTTTGTTATCTGCAGCTTATTTTCATTTTTAATATGCATCTTTTCATTGTCAAAGCAGCATGTCTCTTCTGGCTTGTTATTGGGGAGCTCTCCTTTTATGAGATGGAAAGAATTTTACTTATATGCATTTCTGTTTTACAGACTCACTGCAGTACATAGAAAATGCTTATTGCTTATATCTTGTACTCAGGTAGGTTCCTCAGAATTACTTGATTAGTTCTTTAAGTTGATTAGCAGTATAGTACATGAGTTTTCCGGTGAGACTACTCACTTTGACACAATTAAATACAATGCTGATGTTGCAGTTTCATGTTGATTTCTCTGTCTGGAAGAAGCAGCTTGAGCAGTACAGTTCCCTCTAACAGTGGATGTTCATTTCCATCTAATGAACCAAAGCAGTGAACTGAACTGTGGCTGAGCGAGGTTAAACATAATTTAACTACACCCAAGCCTGTGGCTGTCAGCAGTGGTCCAGGTCACAGAGCAGCTGTGTGAGCAGCACAAGCTGGGGGAGCAGACCTGGGGCAGAGGTGAAGAAGAAGACGGGTGTGAGGGAAACCACTTATACTTGTATTTTTTGCTGCAGAAACTTGAGCAAAGGGCTCTTGAATAAAGGTGTGATGGGTTCTTTTTTTCCCCCCATGAAGAATACAAGCATTTCAAATGGTAAAGAAAAACTAAGAACATTCAGGAAGCTTTGAATAAATCAGAGAAGAAAAAGCATCTCTGTGGTTATATCTAATGCTAATATATTTT
Source organism: Columba livia (assembly GCF_036013475.1). NCBI lineage: Eukaryota > Metazoa > Chordata > Aves > Columbiformes > Columbidae > Columba > Columba livia. The sequence continues at coordinate 25,748,036 of NC_088642.1, forward strand.
TTAGAAATATTCACTGCACATCCTGGCTGGCATGAGTATAATTTCTATGTTTTCTACAATTCACACCTGAGGTCTTTAAAAGAACTGGGCTATGTAACTTTGTGGTTCATGGAAAACTCCCTGTCCTGCTGTAAGACGTGTTTATTTACCTATTTATTCTGTGAGTCCCAGAAACTCTTATCCAGGGTGAATTGTCCCAATTATGAGTCAACCGACGAATGTACATCAAAGAAGGAAAAAGTTGTTCAGCTCTCTGGAGAAACACACTGACTGCCTTCCAGCTTCACTGAAGCAAAGAGTTCTTGTGTTAGTCATGAAGCAATGTACGTGAAACATAACATTTGGTCTTTGTCGTGGAAGATGTTTATTCACCACAAAGAGGGACTATGGGAAGACTTATCACTGTGTAGATGCAGTATATGCAAGATGTCATTCGGCACAGTTGTTTTTGTGGGATGTTGTCCTGCTTGGACATCCTCACGGCTGCACAACCACATGGTGAGCAACCCATGGGCCATTCTGGGAAGTGCTCGGGTGCTGCAGAAATAGGGAGAGAATGACAGTATATTTGCAGGGAACTTTCTGCCCCTTGGTTGGACCCAAAGGAACTTAGGACAAAGCAATGTTTCTTTTCTCTCTATACCCACGGAGATCATTAAAACTACTGAATTATCCAAAATTTAGAGCAAACCCCAAACCTTTTTCAGATTCCTAGACAAAACATATTGCTGGTGTGAGTGATATTTCATTGCTTTCAGTCTGTTTTTCAGATACTAATCTTGAATCCTGCTAATTAATAAAGTCTAAGTGATAGGTGACTGAGCGAAGCAGAGACTCATCTCACTGCTGTGTGCTCAGCCAGATTTTCAAGCACCACAAAAAAAGAGAGCCCAGATTAAGAAAATAAAACAGGGTGCTACAAAGGCAAAAAGAGGAGATGAGGGATGGTCCTAGGAAAGGGGGAACTTAATACTTCAGTGGAAGAGCTCAAATGAACTATGGTTGCTGTGGTGATTTTTGAAAGAAGGCTTCCGCCCATCTGACAATCACCCAAAGGAGTTTCTCAGCTCTGTAGCTCTAAGATATATATGACGTAAGAGCCCCTCACTTCTTGCTTGTATCAAGATAACAATTTCTGTGATCAAGGGACCATCTGTACCTAGCAATAAGTCATGACATGTCCATATGTGAAATATAAAGGTTTGTAGGTAAAATCAAACCTTAGGTCTTCTTTCCATTGGTTGAGGGTAAGTACTCCCAGACTTCACACCGATGCGAACCTGTCATGAACAAGAACCTCATCTGCAGAAAGGATTTAGGGGTGGTTTCTGCAATTCTGCAGTGACTTGGGGAAAAAAAAAAAAAAAAGTCTGTATGTTGTTTATTTGCTTTGGTTTTGAAGGGTCCGGCATGAGGCGACAATATTTCCACCTTTAAATTTGCATTACTCCAGCTCAGAGTAAATTTCCAGATGACTCAGATGACTCTTGCACCTGAAAGCAGGCAGGTTTTTCTTGAATTTCTATATTCAGAAACTCTTTTACTGGATATATTTTCAGAACTACTGTCAACCCCGTGTGTTGAGAATTTTTGAAAACTATCATTTTTGCAATGGGATGTAAAGGAATGGGATATAAGTTTGGAATTTTTAATTTGTTTTTAACATCATCTCTAATTGTGGCTCCTAGCTCTCGAAAAAAACTCATAAATGTCATTTTCTATGTTTTGTGCTGAAAAATTTCTCCCAAAATTGTCCTCAGGTTTTAATTTCCTGGCTTTTTACTCTGGCCAGTCTCTGCAGTGTCTCTGGGTAAATGGTAGAGCACACCAGAGAGCCTCCCAGAGGGTGTTATCTGGGTCCTGTATGCTTCCAGTGTGGTCTTGCAATAGTTGTGGTCAATTTATGTCTCAAGACCATTTGTGGACCATGCTGTCTTCCTTGTTTGCTCTGCCTCAGTGTTGTTGCAAACCTGGACTCTGTCAGGGGCACAAAGAGACTGTAAATGCTATCATTCATAATAAATAATGACACTCCTGTATGGTCTTTGCTCTCTTACATCAAGTAGGTAGCATCATATTTTTATCAGATCCTGGATGTGGAAGCTATGCAGGGAGGTTGCTGCTAATCCATCCTCAATATTTCCAGGCAGAACAAGCACCAGTGATCAATGAGGCTGTGGCTGGTGAGGTTAGGGAGGTGAACATCTTCTCAAGTGAGGCTGGAAGAAAAAAGCTCTGGCTTGAACACAGAACGAACCAAGAAGTCTTCATCAAGATAATCCCTCACCTTGTATCAAGAAAAATTATAATAGAAAATTATCCAGAAAGTCAGGTGGTATAGAAAAGAAGATATGTCACACCAGCTTCCCAAGAAACTAGAAAATTTGTGCAAAAGAAACAAAAGGCAGCAGTTCTAAAATGCTTTCCAGTTACACATTTTTATTTTAAAAAACAAATAAATACACTGTATTGGATACCGGCAGTAATTGTCAAAGTATGTTCTATTATCCACCTTAAAGCATATAGAAGGACTAAAAAGAGCTGCTGTGTTTAAAACAGATTGAAAGAGATATTTAGAAATGAAAAATATACAATTCTTCAAAAAGCAGAAATCATGTCAAAACAAGATAAGGGGAAGGTTGAACAGGACTAATTCTGATGAGTTAAACGTGGCATTCTAATGACATAGGTCAGAAGTAGGACTTCAGAAGTAGGAAGCTTACCAGACAGTCTGTAGGGTCAATAGATGATTGAGGTGTAAAGGGAAGGTGGGTCATTTTCACAGATGAAAATAAATTCCTTCTGAACATCCAGGCACCTTTTGACATGGTTTCTTATCAAAGATTCTCAAAAGGAAGTACATTTTCATGAGCTTGTATGGATTAAGAGTTAACTGAAAGATATGAAACAGAACAAAAATAGTTGGTCAGAGGAAAAGGTTGTCAGTACAGACCTGTAAGGTTCCTGTGATATGACCAGTGCTCTACGACAGTAATAAATGTACAGGAAAACTACATGGTTCTGAAGTTCTCTTAAATTCACACCAGCAATGAACTTGCAGATATCAAACTGCTATGTCATGAATCAACATGCTGTGGGCATTGTGCCCAGCATCCCTCTGGTGTGTGCCATTGGCTTCTCTTGTGGAAAATAGTAAGTTAATTTTTCAAAATGTGTTGGCACACAGTCTCCTGGCACAGGCAAACAAAAATAACCTTTGAACCTGAAATTTCCATTCAATTAATTGAGCCTCTGTAAGAACCACCTGTGATACCTACACTGGATTCTAGCTTCAGTTTAGTTGCATGGTTCATAGACACCTTGAGGTGATCCGGTCTGTGACTACTGCTGTCCAGTGCACCATTGATTCTGCAATCACAACCTGGTATCACAGCCTACATGGTGAACTTCAGCAGCTTCTTATATATTACTATCAGCTCATTGCATCACAGTCTTAATGAGTCTTAATGGAGAAACTGTGTGGTCCTAAGTGCTCTATGGCAGGATTGCTCATCTGGACGGCTGTGCTTGAGCTGATAGGTGAGAGGCAGGCCATGTAGCAAATACTGGAGCAGGAGCTTTTAAGATGACCCAGATTCCCAAACGTTTCAGGTCTCTGATGCTTTGAGGATATTTATGTGGCTAGGCATTACTACTGAAATTTAGATGGAGGCTGTGTACTCCTGGCCTGGCATGCTCACTGGGTAAGTTAACAGGGTAGTATACAAAGACAAAATCCTGAATGCCTTACTTGTTTATAAAGCTTACAGTACACAGTATAATCCAATTTACTTCTATGAAGCTAATCTCTTCATGACTGAGAGTGGGTGTCTGTAGTTTTACAGTTCCTCACACACTCTTTGGAGGTTCTTCAAAATATGTATACATTGTGTTCCGTGTCCAAACTTAAACACCACAGAGCTCAGTTCTTTGACCTGTGTGCAAGTCAGTGTATCAGCCAGTAGAAGTAATTGTGTATGTGGTTAATGTTGGTTAGCATACAGCCATTACAAACAGTGAAAGTTAAGTTTCTGAAGTTTGTTCTAATACACAGGCTAGTTAGTTCCCTCCGCTACTTACTGGAATCAACTGGGACTTTAGCATGAAAAGAACATTCTGAAACTCAACCATAAATCATTCTGTGGATTAAAAAGTAGTACTTTATTTTCTTCCTTATATGCTACTACCATATAGAAGTACAAAGGTTTCAGGCTAGAGCAAAACATCCATTGAATCTATAGCTGTTCTTACTGTGACTTTAGAAAGAGAAAGAAAGGAAAAGAGAAAACAACAAATTGTCAGGTCTTTCAACTTCATCTCAAAATTTTGCCCAAATAGTTAACTGTCTTTCAACACTGATTTCCTTGGTTTTGGCTATGAGACAGTTAATCTCAGACTGAGTTGAGATGGTGAAATGAATGTATACAAAAGAGAATTCTGAAGCTTTACTGTGCCATTTTTTTGCTTAAAATAAGCAAAGCTCTAATAAATTATTGTCAAGTTCAAAAAGAATTGCATTTGTCCCTTTGTGACCTTTTGTCAAAGTATGTATGATTCTGCTTCCTGTACACGAACCACCTGTGCAGATAAGCCTTTTTGTATGTCTATATTCATCTGGAGCAAAATAATTCAAACTAGTTTTCAAAGCAACATTCTAGCTTTTCCACTTATTGTTGCTTACAATTCTAAAACTAAAGAAAACAAACCAACAAACAAAGAATTCTGAGGAGTTGGGATAGTGTTTTTATACTTTATTTTTGCTCCCAGGCATTAGTTGCACATTATAAAGCATGTGTATTTATAAATTTCTTTACAGGTATGATTGTCAGAAAAAATTATGCTCATAAGAAAGAAAGAAAGAAAGAAAGAAAGAAAGAAAGAAAGAAAGAAAGAAAGAAAGAAAGAAAGAAAGAAAGAAAGAAAGAAAGAAAGAAAGAAAGAAAGAAAGAAAGAAAGAAAAAGAAAGAAAGAAAGAAAGGAAGAAAGAAAGAAAGGAAGAAAAGAAAAGAAAACAGCAACAACCAAACAAAGACAGGCAAGGAAATTATGAGTGATCATATGTCATGATTACTATTACTACTGTGCTATTTGAAACCATCATCATAGTAGGAAGCACGTAAAAGTTTGCAGAGAAGGCTATTGGATGGGCTGACACAACAGTTGTGGGGACAAGTTTGGTTTAAGAAAGTTGGATGTGTTTCTGAATTACTAACTTCTCTCCTTGTCTCTGCCTGAGAGCTGCTGTCACTTCTACCATCCTTCATAACACAACAGATCTCTTCCACAGAGCAGAGTTCTCTTGGTGCTGACTGAGACAGGTGAAATCATTGGAAAACTGTATTCAGTAATTTAAAAGAGATATCCAGTTTACAAAGGAAATAAAATAATTGTATGGCACAGAGTTGATCTGAGTTTATGTGCAAATTTAAATATCAGATACTGACACTGAATTAAAGACTGATGTTGGGACTGATATTATGTAGTCCTTCATAAACTAGAAGTTGATAAAGTTGCAGCTTCCAAACCTGTCTGGTTTTTGGTTTTTTTTTTTCCTTTTATATTCCAAATCCTTATGGACTTGGAAGTTGTATCATGAATTCTTCGGAAATTCTCAAGTGTTTTAATTATATTCACATTAAAGTTACTTCACCAATGGGGCATGTGTATTCTTAAATAAATACTTGAATAATATTTGATTGTCTTCATAACCTATTGTTCTCCAGTAGTAGTCATCATTTGTCACAGAATCAACACACTGCCTACCTATGCTGCTCTATCATCTATAAGTTATTAAAATTATTGCCTCAGTTGAGCTGAATGTCACTTATACATCAGTTATGTTGCTTACATTTTCTGTCTAGAACAGTCAAGGACTCAGCATCAATTCTAATTCTAACTCTAATCTGAAAATGCATCTTTATGTCAGGAGAGGTGAGGAACATGAAATATGTCATTTTTCTACTACTCTGTGTGAAACCGATATCAAATATTGTAGTTTAACAAAGGAGCTGGTGAGAATAAAATACCCGACGTCATAGCTATACAATGCTGAAGAAAGTCTATTTTTTTATTCTTCTGTATCTACAAAGACATATAGTGAGTCTAAATCTGGAAATAATTAGCAATTAATAGTTAATAGTTAACTAGTAGTTAATAAGACCTAAAAATACAAGTAACATAGTAAAAGTAAGCTAGGAAGGAAAATAACATGACAGCTTTCACGCATACATTTTTCCGCTAATTTTTTCTTCCAATTATTGCCAAATTCATAATTTGGTGTTGGGGACTTATAGAACATGTATTTCATTAGTAAAAGAGTAATGTTTTTCTGTAATAAACCTTTTCTTTGCTTGTGAATGCTGGGTCATCACTGAAGTTCCATGTATAGTTTATCATCCATGAGCTTATCTGTTTTCTAGACCTTTAAGTTTCTACAAGAAAAACAAATGGAAAATAAATATATCAGACAAAAAATCTGTCCGCAGTTGTACTTTTTCGCACTCTAGCAGGGCTTCTACCTGTCTTTAAAATACACTTCCTTGATGCCTCTCAATACTGAAAAACGATACCTTCTTTCACATACTACAATCTTTTTTCACCACAGAAAAACTCTACAGCCCATCTCTCTCTTTATAGTGTTGACTTTCATGCTATTACCTGTAACCTATGATCAGCAACTTTCTCTCTCTAGATTTTTCTCCTTATCACAAACAGTATGTAGAGCTGGTGAGAATAAAGCAAATGAATAACACACATGATAGAAGATCTGTCTCCCAAAATACAAATACATACTAGCTGTCACCAGAAATGCCAAAAAATTGAATCTCAAACACTGTGCTGGTAAGTAAGTACCTTCCTTGTACTAATACTGTTTAAAAAGGCTTTTTCTTTGGCTTTTCTTTTTTTTTTTTTTTTTTTTTTTTCCCTCTCACAGGTATGCTGTTCCCCATCTAGGTGGTTCTGTTATTACAGAGAATAAGTTCCCATACACATACTGTGGTGCCGTACCTAGTTTGTATTTCTTTCCTTCCAGGTTTCACTCAAGTCAGCATTTCAGGCAAGAAATTTTCATTGTATTCCTGAAAGCAGTACAACTTACGTCAGGGAAAGTTTACTTACTGAAAAATACCTTTCTTGTCACTTGCAAAAGACACTGTCCACTTAAATTGAAATGTTTGCTGTTGAATCTCCTAACACTTATTTTCTGGATATTTGTTAAATTTCATAGCACTGAGCTTGTGTAGAATCAGGCTGAATGGGTCACAAGTGAAGATTTTTCTCTAATGCTAATATTTTTTCCATGTCGGACAAGCAATTTTTGAGTTCTTGCTTTTTCTTCATAAGTATTATATATGAACAGATTTTTTTTTTATTATTATTTAAATATTTCAATAACATGAAATGTTCTCTGCCTTACAAGTGAAAAAAATCAAAAATATATCCCAGGACCATTGAATAGAGGCACAGGAAAAAAAAAAAAAAGGTCATTATTTCAACATTTACAAATGAAGTATTCAAAGCTGCTAATCTGAATCCAGAATTTCTGAAATTACAGAGAAAATGATACTTTCGGATAAAATAAAAAACAGGTGATTAAAGCTAACTGCTTCCTGAAAGTAGTCCAAAATTTTAAGAAACTGATATTTGCTGATAGAGGCATAAAGATTCCCTATGCAGTGCTAAAACTACAGAAACATGTGGTGCTATTAACTGTTATAGTGATGTTAGGACAAAGAAAGCATATATCACAGTATCTGATGTATTTACATATAGAAGAGTTTTGAAGAAATAATCTAAATTCATTCACCTCCTCCAAAGCAAGATTGACTGAAGATGTGTTACTGCAGGTAGTCATTTGTTTAATACATTTGTTAGGTCTTCCAGTTACGGGGACATCCCACTCTCCCAAGACAATCCATTCCAGTGCTCCACTATCCTAGTCCTTCAAAAGCTTTTAAGTACCTAAGATGAATATTCCTCACTGCAACTTAAACCTATATTCTTCTTGGTCTCCCTGCTATGGAAATTGACAATAAATTATTATTTTCCTCTTTACAGCATTTTTCTTTTACCCTTGAAGACTTCTATCTTCCCCCATGAGCTTCTCTCATGGACGTGAAACAACCCCAAGAATATATACTTTTTTTCTCTCAGAGGTCATGTTTTCTTGGCTTCTGATTATTCTCTTGGTTCTCCTCTGGGTCTTCTTTATTTCTTTCATGTCTTTTGAAATGCAGTCTCCAAAGGACACATGACACTCCCATGTTTGCCCTCAGCAAAGAAGAGGAAAGCCCGAGGAGCACCTGTGCATGTTGTGGGGACCCTGTATATTTCACAGCAGCATATGCTTGCTTATCTCATAGACTTTTCCCTGAAAACCTGATTATCAGATTGTCAGCACTTAGTGTTTCTGCAGCTGGTCACTCCTGTTGAAGGGCAACACTTCATATTTTTTGTTTCTAAAATTCACCGGACCATTTTTCCAGTTTGGCAAAATCATTCTGCATACTAATAACTTCTTAAAATAATTGACATATCTACCTTGTTGGCATTGGAAGACTTAACACTTTCCTTTTCTGTTTTGTTAAGGAAATACAGAAAGCACTAAGTAGAGCTATGCGTAGGATATAACTCCATGAAACCAATCTTGACTGCAACCACCAGTCAATATTTTTAGGCCACATTAACGTACGCTTCAGCTGTTGCATCCAGGCTATTTCCTTGCATATGAGGAAAGGCTGAGAGAACTGGTTTTGTTCAGTCTCCAGAAAAGAAGGCTTAGGGGAGACTTCATCATGATATTCCAGTAGTTACAGGGTGGTCACAAATAAGATCAACACTCCCTTTTCACAAGGACTCACATGGAAAAGACGAGGGTAATGGATACAAGTTACTCCTGGAGAGATTCTGATTTGACGAAAGAGGGAAAATTTTCATAATGAGAACAGCCAGCCATTGGAATAATCTCCCCAGAGAAATGGTGGATTCCCAGCTGGACAGAGTGCTGGACCACTTTGTCTAGACCACGCTTTTGCCAAGAAAGGTTCGACCAGGTGATCCTTGTGATCCCTCCTAACCTGGTATTCTATCATTTGGTGATCTGATGGTACTATGTGAGTGCAAAAACCCTCACAAAGACTATATGATGGCTTTATTATTCTTCAGCTCTTAACAGCTAGTTCGTTTATTTCCATGATTTTTCTGGAGATAGAAACTGATAATGCAGTGTTTATCTTCCCTTATAAATACATACACAGTGCTTGCCTTTTGCAGTTATTCCAATGTTAACTGCTCTTTATGAGCTCTCAAAGATCATAGAATCATAGAATGTTCTGAGTTGGAAGGGACCCACAAGGATCATTGATTGAGTCTAACTCCTGTCCATGTATAGGACAAAGCCACAATTCACATGATGTGTCTGAGGGTGTTGTCCAGTCTCTTCTTGAACACTGTCAGGCTTGGGGCCGTGACACCTCTCTGGGGAGCCTGTTCCAGGGCTCAAACACCCTCTGGGTGGAGAACCTATTGCTAATGTCCAACCTAATCCTCCCCTGGCACACCTTCCAGTCATTCCCTCAAGTTGTGTCATTGGTTGCTAAAGAGAAGAGATTGGTGCCTGTCCCTCCTCCTCCCCTTGTGAGAAAGCTGTAGCTGTAATGAGTTCTCCCCTCAGTCTTCTCTTCTCCAGGCTGAACAAAGCCAGTGATGTAGGCTGCTCCTCATATGACTTCCAATCCAAACCCTTCACCCACTTCATGGGTCTCTTCTGGACACTCTCCAGTAGCTTTATATCCTTTTTATACTGTGATGCCCAGAACTGTACATAGTGGTCCAGCTGAGGCTGCACCAATGCAGAGTGGCGCAGGACAATCACCTCCCTCACCTGGCTGGCAATGCTATGCTTGATGCACCTCAGGACACAGTTGCTCCTCTTGGCTGCCGGGGCACACTGTTGGCTCATGTTCAGCTTGCCATTGACAAGAACCCCCAGATTCTTCTCCACATGGCTGGTCTCCAGCATCTTGTTTCCTGATCTGTATGTACAGCCAGGGTTGCTTGCGGTGTCCCAGGTGCAAAATGCAGCACTTCCCTTGTTTAACTTCATGCGGTTTGTGATTGCCCAGTTCTCCAATTTGTCTCTATCCCCCTGCAGGGTCACTGTCCCCTTGAGAGTATCAACAGCTCCTCCCTATTTTGTGTCATGGGCACACATACTTAGTATTCCATCCATTCCTGTGTCCAAGTCATGTATGAAGATATTTACAAGTATTGGCCCTAAGATGGATCCCTGCGGAAACATGCTAGTGACAGGTCACCAGACCAACATAATCCCATTTACTAGAATCCTTTGAGCCCAGCCCATCAGCCAATTGCTCACCCGCCACATTGTGTGTTTATCCAGCTGGATGCTGGACATCTTGTCTAGGAGGATACTGTGAGAGACAGTATCAAAGGCTTTATTGAAATCCAAATACATCATATCAACAGGCTTGCCTTGGTCAACTAGCTGGAAAGCTAACTGTTAAGATATTGAGGTTGTTTCAAACAGTCTTTTAACTATCTTAGGATAACTTTCTCATACTTTTTTCCTTGATATTCAGAAAACTTACTGTCCTCTCAGCATTGTCTAAATTAGGGGTGCAAAAGAAAGTAAGGTGGTTGAAGCACAGGCATCTTCTGATATCATCCTGGCAATTGTGAATGTTACTGTCTACAGCTGTTCACTGTTGTGGATGTTAATTTAAATTTATTTGTTTTGCATGAAACAGTCTCACTGCTGTGATGAGTTATGGACTCAGTAACAGGGTAATAGCTTTAACCTGATGACTTGGAACAAAATCGAGGGCAGTATCTTTGCAAAGTGTTACAGCCACATCTACAGGACCACAGCTGTAGAATCCAAAAGGTCAAGAAAGAGCTGTTGTTTAGATGGAAAACCACAGCTGGCTATGTTTTCTAAACTTATTTGATAAATATGGGTTCTGGTAAAAAAAAAAAAAAAAAGAAAAAGGTGTTGAGTGCACATTGTCTTTTGCTTCAACAACCTTTTCCAAAGGACTTACAGGAAGTGAGTTAGCTAATGACTTTTACACAGGTAATTAGCAGCACACAAAATCCATATTTGTATTTTTAAAACACCCTTTGATTTGGAGGATGTCTATTCACATATCAATTGCAATTTCAGTGGAAAAGCAGTAAAACTGCATCTGACTAATGAACTTTAGGTGTGAGTACCTGCACAATTTCAGTTAAGTTGTACAGTCTCTGAAATTCTTTCCCTGCAGAAATGGTGGCATGCGAATCTGTTTATCTTCAGGGCCCTGTTAGAAGCTCATTTTTATTCCCAGGCTCTTGCCTGAGGGCATAGTAATAAAAAGTACGTGTAATTTATTCCAGACAAGAGGATTTTGCTTAAGGCTGATCTTGGTCACTCATAAGTAAGCTGCTACACCAATGTTTAAATTATGTAAAGGTCCTCACAAGAGTTATCAGCAGATACCTCTTTTACTTCAAAATACAAGATAGAAATGTGCATAACAGCCCACGTATGGCCCAAAATCCAGCTTCAGTTATGTTCATTTAAATCAAGTGCAATTTAATTATCTTTTACCTAGACAGACAAAAATGTCTAGTGGTCAACAGACTGTTTGTATCTATCAGAAATGCCTAAAAAACGTTATTCTGTAAGTAGGAGCACATCCTGAGATCACTTCATAGTGACATACAGGCTGATCAGCCACCCAGCTGCTAGTAAAAACAGTATGTGGCCTACGAGCTGTACAAATCTTTCCCTTGGACAGTGTGTGCATTAGTTTGCACCTGTATCTCTGCCCAGGAACCATTTTTCACATCATTTATAAACATGTGCCTTCTGAAAAAGTGAAATTCAGCATTTTCCGTAGTATTTTTGGAATGGCACCAACGAGATGCACTGAACAAATGATTGATTGCTGCTGCTTGGGAAGATACATGCTAACGTGAGAAGCAGTTATTTCTTCAGTTGAATCTCTGAAAGAATTTTGAGTAGGTAATAAATACTGTAGCAAATAAGTAACCTTCCAGAAAGCCTAGGGTTTTTAGACATTCTGGAAAAAGATAATAAAAAATGGTGTAAAACACTGGCATATTATTCTACAGACAACAGGTCTTCAGGAATGAAGGGGAATGGGGAAGGATAGGAGAGAAAGATTGCAAAAAATATTATTTACAGAAAACCACAAGCAGATCACAAGATTCAGTAATAACAATCTAGACTTCGATGCACAGAATCATGGCCTTTGTAAAATCTCCTAACTTATAGACTGAAATGCAAAACATTTGGACTTACACAGCAGTAAAAGGTAAATTCTCTGCATGGCAAGTGTAAATTGCAAATGAAAGTCACTTGTAAGTTATCCTCCCATGCTTTTGTGAAACTTAGCTCAACTTTATGGCCAAAACTTCAAAGAAGGAAAAGGATTCATGAAAGGTCTAATGCCCTCACAAATCTACTGAGGATAATTGAAAAGTTTACATTTTATGATACTTGGATCATTAAAAGAAACCCAGAAAGTATTACGACAAGCATTATTTCTTAACCAAAATCAGACCTGAAACTACTGTACAACAGAACCTGGAAACTGATGAGCAATGGGGTTTGAGGTTTTGTGAATCATTCCAACGATTTTGGGGGTTACAGGTTACTTCATTATTTTGAGCACATTTTTCCTGAGATATAAACAGTCGGTTTTTCAAGTATCAGTGAAAAAAGGTGTGGCAAAAATTCCCTGTATATAGAAAACAATAAATTATACTTTCTGTACAAAAATTAGTCCTTCTATTTCTTCTGCTCTTTGCTTTTGTTGTCCTTTTATAATGGCTTTAACTCTACATATATGATTTCTGTATTTCCTGCACTCTCTTTGGTGGTATGAATCTATTGTTTTGTTCTATTGCTGTCTTCTTGTAAACACCATGGAGATATATTTAATCATGGTATTCTCAAAAATTAGACTAGTCCCCATTTAATAGATGCTAAAAAAAGGGCTTTGAAAATCTAACCTAAATACTAAAATTCTATATCAGGACCAGCACTGCCAATGGTTTTGCCCAAAGGAGTTTTGCAAATATTAAAAGATACAGCTTCCATCAAAAAGTGTGATTCTGTGTGTGCAAAATTAGCTAAGTTACTTCAGTTGCTATGAATATAAGCATTAGTAAGGATTGTATTTAGCATGAAAATATTATAATCTTGAAAATTAAGACAGGCAATATTTGAAAGGAATTTTGAATGTATAAGTGAATGCCTGATGCTTTTATAATCTTTGCATATGTATGCGTATCCACACGGGCATATAAATGTGCATAATTTATAGAAATATGTTACTTTTCATTTTGTATTGTAGATATCTAGAAGGATCATGCTAACATTAATCTTTAAAAGTGAAATATTTTTTATAATATTTCTTGTCCTGTTTAGAAAGGACAAGAATGAAAGCAGTGGAATGAATGAAAGCAGTTTAGCATACAGGTTATGCAGATCATGTGACAGCTATTTAGAGGTCTGGAAGGATGCCCTAGAGACCTCAGAGAAATGTCAAGATAATCAGGTTTCTACAGAAAGTAAATAAAAAACATTTATCAAGTTGAGGCGGAGAAGGAAGTTCAAAATTTTTATTTGCTGTTTCAAAGCAGACTGTAGAAGAAGGAGACTTAGGAGATTTGTTGGAGATGCTAATCTGCTAAACTTGCTTTCAAAGGTGAAGGCTCTCATGATGAGGCTCAAATGAAATGTCTTCTGAAACAGTGGTTTCCATATACCGGTCTACCATGGTCACAACTCCCACTGAAACCAACAGTAATCTCCAGAGGCCTCTGGTGTGTTTCCTATCCTCCCTCTCACATCTTTCAAAAAACTTAGAAAGAAAAAGGAAGCAATGAATAAAAGACAATCCCTCACAACTTTTTCATGCTGTGCACTGTCAGGGGAACTGCCCACCTGTGCTGCCCTACATATGGGATGCAAGGCAGTGTCACAAACTTCCTACTATCAGTGATGACTGATGACCTAAAAATGCTTTGATATTAAAACCAACTTAACACAGAACAGTATTGATGGCATACTCTTATTTACTTATTAAATATCACAGTATGGCTTAAGGTGTTAGAATATATGGTGGAGGAGTGTGCTAGGCAGATGAGTTTTTAAGGAAAAACACAATTCGGTATTTGTACTAGTTCACCAATTCTGTGGCCATATTTTTTTTCATTATTAGGTATCTTTATCATGGGGAAGTTGCTTCAAGCTGAGAAAACACCATTCATCTAGCAATTTTCCATAATATAATTTATCTTTCATAAATAACATGAAATCTATAATTGTCTCTGATAAAAAAAAAATACAATAAGTTGCAGACTTTGTCATTTAACTTACAGTGCAATAATCTTTTGGTCCACAAAATCAAACCTCTAGGCAGAGAGCACCTTATAGAGTGATCTCAAAGCTTAGTTTGGAGCATGGGGAAAGCACAAGTTAGTGCCAGAGATGTGTGATAGGTTTGGAGGAGTTGATTTATCAAGAATGAGGGGAAATAAATGAAAAATGAAGACAGAAGAGACACAGGAGATCAAATACATAATATTCCTGTGACATGTTAAAAAATGATTGAATATTTAAAGCAAAAGAACAGAAAATAGAAATGAAAACCAAAGACAACCATATGTCCAATGCTGGATTTTCTCGTTAACATAATATGTTTTTAATACAAAACATGGACTGAAACATCAGGGGTGAAAACCACCGAGATCCAACTCTCGCTTCTAATTCCCTAGTGCAAGAGCAACCCTGGGATCCCAGAGTACTGTGAACCTGCCTGGATGCAGAGGTTCCTCTGTGCAGCAGAGCATTGCTTGTACCATGCTACCACAGTACCCATGGTCAAACAAACTGCATTGGCATTCTGAAAACAAATTATTTCATTGCTTATTTTATGTACTGGTTCCTTCTACTCAGTCATTTGTCCTAAGTCCTTTGAAATATCAGAGAAGGAAACTACTCCTGGAATTCATTCTGTTCTTTTCTGATCCTTTTTCTTTTGTGTTCCAGCTGCCAGTCTATGTGTAATTTTTTGGAAGCAGGTTGTAAAGCAAATTCTGTCATTTTGCATTGAAATCAGACTAGGACTTCTCGCAAGGTCAGTCAGTCTCAGCTGGGGCATTATAAACACACAGGTGAGGGATCGTAATAAACAGATTTTTGTTCTCCTCTAGAAATAACTACTGGGCTGTTACATCAACATAATCTTTTTCTTTCAAACGGTAATGTAATGTAATGTATAAGCAAGTACAAATCAAGATTAGAAATATCTCTGTGTAATCAGCCTCATTCTTTTTCTCATAGTGAGTTGTGGGATTTTGTCTGATTGGTTAAGAAATTGATTTAGCCCTGCATGTCTTGAGAAGAATATTTATGTCTGAGGCTTTTGTCAGTGTACTGTATGCCCAGGAATGGCAGAGAGAGAGTTGGGAGAGTCTTTTGTACTACTTTTTAAAAACAAGCACTCAAGGCTACTAACTGCCCATTGACTTTACCAAGTGGATAGGGCTAAAGAACAAGTCATCTGTAGCTATTCTAACTTTTTCATTCCACAACCTTCTAAATCCTAGTTGAGCGTACCATGATTAATGATACAGCAGGTCTTTCTCTGCAGTGGCTCACGCAATGTGTAACAGCTACACACAGCAAAGCTTGCTGGGCAAACTTGTTTTCAAGAGTAGCAGAGCTCCAGCTGTTGAATAGGTGAGTGTGCAAAGAGCCAGCGTCCACAGTTTTCTCCAAAAGGTACCATTTAGCTGGGCATATCCAAGAGCTGGGAGATGAAGGAACATGTACACAGGAGATTGAACAGTTCTAGGTTGGAATCATGACCATCTGCTTCTTTCAAAATGAACCAATTTGGAAGATGTTTATTGAAAATATCAGTCTCCTGAGAGGCCTGATCTTGTCCTTGCTAATTTGTTATTGAGTAAGAATTTCAGATTGTACTATATTATTCTGTATCAAGTAAGAATAGCTTTTATATCCACAAAAAAGTTTAATGCTTTTAGGGAGCTAGGGAGGGAAACAATAAATGTCTAGGTAAGTAATGTGAAGAAATGCAAGTTCGGTGAGGCTGAAGTGTATACATGAAGGACCTGCTGTAAAGACCTACTCCTGGAAGGCTCCTCATCTCTCATCAAATCTCATCCTCTCAAACCTAATATTCTTCATACAGATCACTGGGTTTTCTTTCCTCTGTTCCCTTTGACCCACTCCCAGACATCCAAAGGGAAAATAAGGGGAAGCGTCACACAGTATTTGTTGAAGGGTAAGGTGATTTAAGAATTTTAATTTTCTCATTCTGTTAAATTTAAGTTCTTCAGTTACTCTGCTCCCTACAAGATACAGTTCTTGAGTTGTCATAAAAAGTATATCAGAGCACATCTCTGACACAGAGGTGTCAAAAAAGTGCTCACCTTATTTTACTTTATTTTAGTAAGTAGATGTTGGGGAAAATATTTCTCAGACTGTGACCGCTATGATCACTATGTCTCCAAGGTACTCTTTCTATCCAATAAGCACCCTCTTCACTCAGTTGTGAAACTCTGCTTTAATTTTTACAGTTTCAAAAAGCAAGTTCAATTTCTCTAGTCAGAGATATTACAACCTTATTACTCTCCAAGCATGTGGATGTTGTCTACCTAGACTTCAGTAAAGTCTTTGACACTGTTTCCCACAGCATTGTCCTGGAGAAACTGGCTGCTCATGGTTTGGATGGGTATACTCTTTGGGTAAAAAAATGACTTGATGGTCAGGCCCAAAGAGTTGTGGTAATAGAGTTAAATCCAGCTGGTGGCTGATTACAGGTGGTGTTTCTGAGTGTTTAGTACTGAAGTCAGTTCTATTTAATATCTCCATCAATGATCTGCAACACACAATCAAGTGTACCCTCAGAGGGTTTGCAGATTACACCAAGTTGTGTGGGAGTGTTGATCTGCTGGAGGGTAGGAGGCCATACAGAGGGATCTGGACAAGCTGAACAGATGGCCTGAGGTCAATTGTATGAGGTTCAACAAGGCCAAATGGGTCACAACAACCCCAGGCAGGGCTACAGGCTCAGGGAAGAGTGGCTGGAAAGCTGTCTGGCAGAAAAGTACCTGGGGTTGTTGATTGACAGCGGCTGAATATAAGCCAGCAGTGTGCCCAGGTAGACATAAAGGTCAACAGCATCCTGGCTTGTATCAGAACTCATGTCACCAGCAGGACTAGGAAAGCACTGGTGAGGCCCCACCTCGAATCCTGTGTTCAGTTTTGGGCCCTTCACTACAGGAAAGATGTTGATGTGCTGGAATATGTCCAAAGAAAAGCAATGAGGCCAGTGAAGGGTTTGGAGCACAAGTCTTATGAGGAGCAGCTGAAGGAACTGGGGTTGTTTAGCCTGGTGAAAAGGACGCTGTGGGGAGACCTTAACGCTCTCTACAACTAAGAGGTTGTAGCGAGGTGGGTTGTTGGTCTTGTCCAAGTAAGTGATAAGACAAAAGGAAATGGCCTCAAGTTGTGCCAGGAGAGGTTTAGATTAGATATTAGGAGCAATGTCTTCACAGAAAGGGTTCTCAGGCACTGGAACGGACTGGAAGTGGTGGAGTCAACACCCCTAGAGGTATTAAAAGACACGTAGACGCGGCATTTAGTGACATGGTTTAATGGTGAATTTGTCAGTGTTAGATTAATTCTTAGATTAGATGATCATAAAGGTCTTGTTCAACCTAAGCAATTCTATAATTCTATGATCATGTGCAAATTTGAAAGTGGTTGTTAGAAACAAGAATTTTGGGTTTTTGTCATGGGAATTATTTTTGATTTAGAAAATAACATCTGTTGGGTGACTAACTTGTCCTAAAATACTAGAAAATTTCTTAAGTTTAGGTTCAAATGATATTTATGAATTGCAAGAGAGTATTCTCAGTGGAGGTGTGTAATCATTTGTAATGAAAACTAACATAGTCTGAATAATATGCTTGTTCACAGTAAGCATCTTTAAGATATCCTTCGCAGATCATTAGCTTCATGGGATTAGGAATGAGCCTGCATAGATTTAGCAATGAATCCCTCTCTTCAGGATATTGTAACAGGTATGAAACCCTTTCCAGGCCATATGGTGACAGAGGGAAGCAGTTTTTCCCAGAGACCTTGTCAGACTTAGCCACAATCTATTGTCAGGCACAGTTGGTGAAATCTGATACTCACTTAGTTTAGCACAGCAGAAGTCCCCTTAAAGATACTATCAAGGGTACAGTGATCACACCAAATGACTTGCATTCTGTCAGTCTGCTATGTTTCTCACATCATCCTATAAGTGGTTATCATACCATACAGATGTTTTACTTTTTTCCCTCTAAAATAGAGTAATATGTAGAAACATATATGCATATTTATAACTACAAATATAAAATTCATCACATAAACATTCTTTCCACAAGTCAGTATGGACTTACAATTGGAACAGACTAAGCAACTGGAAAAAAAGAATGTACTGATATGCTCTTAAATGGTATAGGTTTTTGCAGTTAATCTAGTAAATATCCCTATCATTTTTTTCCATCAGACATTATGTAAGGATTGGATTACTCCTACTTGTAAATGGAATTTTAAATTCATTATAAGAAAGACATTATGCAGTCATCTGGAATACACTTTAATAATGCCTTTTAAAGCAAATAAACCTGTTGCATTTGTACATCATAACAGTTAAAATAATTTGTATAAGGAGATCCTTTGTAAATGGGAGTGAAAGGATAGTAGGGCACAAGTGATTTATTTGGAAGAGTTGACTTTTTGTCTCCTGAAGAACTGCTGTTGTCCTTCTGTAGTACACAGATCTCAGTTAAGCAACATGTTTGAGGCTGCACTTTTCTTACTGCCTACAACAATCCAACGTTTATTGACTTTCATGATCCTCACGTGCTCCCCTGAATTACAGTCCACATACAGCACAAGCCAAAGCAGAGGAACCATTTTCTCGTCAGTGGCTCACTCTACCAAACTGACAGCAGCAAAGAAATACAGAAAAGCATGATGAATACTTAAATCCAGCTAAAATTAATCAGGAGCTCAATTAAGCAGAAAGTAATTACCAAACCTGTAATTTGAGTAGGACACAGTAGCAGATGTTCTTACTCTTGCGTATAGTACCATGGGACCTTTAATTAGCCTAAAATAGCCTTATCTTTGGAATTCACTTCCCATCCTCTTGGTCAATAATATTCTCAGCTTATTGAACTGCAAGGCCCATGTGTTTTCCCCAGTTGCAAGACATTGGGAAAACACCAGTGCATGATATTAAACATGTTTTAGCTTAGGTTACTGCACTTTTGCAGAGTTATAACAAGGATTTACTGCAGCACAACTTATGTAACAGTTATCTAAAAGTCAGGCACAATAAGGCTCCTTTTAAAATCAAGTCAGTCCTGTATTCATGACACCACAGTTTTAGATGCCATCCTGGAGAGCACACCCACCTTCTACATTATCCTCCATATCTTCTTGCAGGGGCAGGGGTTCAGTGAAGACTCAGAGAAAAGCACATAAGATATTAAGCCCCTGACCCTTCTTTCTTGAATGTGTTGGTTTCTCCAGGGAAAATTTCCATTTGGGCACCAAATAAACACATTATTATTTTGTTTTGTCCACCAAGATCTCATACTGTAATGACGTAACTTAAAGCTTCACATCAAACTCCACACCTTGAAATAAAAGGAAACAATATTTGAATGAGGAAAGTTTTTTCTATTATTTATCTGGTTTTCTCTAGAAAATAAAATCCTTTATTTGATAAACCATATCTCTGTTGCCATGGAAACTGCAGAGTTTTACACCTTGGTATTTGGACTTCTTTTCTGGATCATGTAGGAGAAGGAGATGGCACAGTATAAGTTGGACTAAGAGAGTAACACAATGGTTTAAACGGAAACATCTCTCATAATTAAAACAAAATGTCAAGGATACTCATGGCAACAGAAAAAATAGATGCACATAATGTAAATATATGCATTAAGCAGGTTTCCATTTATAACTTATGCCCCCTAAATTTATTACAAATTGCACCAAAAAAACCCTTTTTCTGATTAAAATACTGAAAATACTACCTAACCATATTTTACCACATTGACAGGCCATGAAAGAGTTACTAAAACAGGTTAAATCTATCTTTCAGAACAATAATACTCAGGCCAGTTTTAGACCTACTCACTATTACAACTTAAACACCGCATTTTTTTTTTCAGAATGTGTGTTTACTCATAAGATGAATATTAGAAAACTAATCAAATGGTGGATATGCCATTTGAGGTTGTAGTCAGTGGTAATCAAAAAAATAATATTATCAGAGGGATCTGCTGTTCTACCTGATACTAAACAACATAAAAACATTGTATTCAAAATCATTCCGAGCTACTTAAATTACCAAATATGTAAACTGATAACATTTAATCTCTTTTATTCTTTCATTTAAAATAGACATTGGCTGATGAAGATAGCAATTTTTTTTTTTTTTTTTTAAAAAAAAGCAAAATGCAGGTGTTGCACTGTCAGAGTTTGTAAGAAAATGTGACTATAAGTCAGCTGCTAGTGAATAATTTCTTCTGGGTTAATCTCTAATGCTGTGCAAGGGCTTCTATACTGTGGCTGGTTGACTGAAATGGACATTGAGTGGACCCCAGAGTTAATTCACTGAGGTTTGTTTCTTGCAGTGACTGCTTTCAATAGGGTTAAACTATATGCTCATTAGTGGTCATGTATTTTAGTAGTGCTGTCCTACTTTCCTTGGCAGTTGCCTCAGTTTACAAAGTATTGAAAATAAAAATTTGCACTATGTTCTTGACCTAACCCAATTACAAGGAGTGGAGGGAGGGAAGCTTGACATATATAGTCAAAATGCAATGCACAATAAATACAAGGAGGACTATAGATGACTGTAAATTATTACTTCATTTCAGGAGCCACAGTATGCATGGTAGTGAGGTTGTGTTACTTAAGAATCAGTGGTAGCATATATGCTGGAGCAAAACGTTGCAAGCTTTCTTTATCAGATCTTTGGTATTTTGAACACAATTGTTGTTAAGCTGAGATACATGGCATTGTTCACTGTATTGTGTGGAAAGAGAAGGTACTGCAGTTATTTTAAAGTAAGTTTGCAGTAGCTCCATTGGAGTTCTTTTGATCTTATAACAGGGGAAAAAAAATGCAAGAAACTGTTGCCAAATATAAGGGAGCAGACAAACATCAGAGAAATGAGTATGACACCACCTACACTGAGGTCAGCTTCCAGTTGTTCACTGCTCAGGGAAAGGGTTATACCTGGGCAGTTCATCTGGTGGATGTCTATATCATGTCAAAAAGAGTAAAGAGAGTACAGACCCACTTCCTTACAACAATATTACAAAAATGATGTGTCTACTGTGGTTTTATAATCTGACATGCACAGATCCGCTGATCTTACAGTTATGCAAGTTTCCTCAATTAATGTTTATGGCATCACTACTAGTCTAGCCCTGTTAGCCACCACTAGCTACTAGCCACTACATGGGAACACAGAGAAACTTAGATTAAAAATGACCTGTGGAAGTCATCCAGTCTAACAAGAATAATAACAAGCAATTAGAAACAGCAATAGATTATTTTGTTAACCCAGTCTCCTTTGAACAAATCCTGGAAGCATAAGTTCCTCTAAAATCCTGAAAAATATTTCCAGGCACATTAAGGACAAGAAAATCAGCAAGAATAGTCAGCGTGGCTTCACCAAAGAGAAGTTATGCTTGACCAGCTTTATAAACTTCTATGGCAAAGTAACTGACCTAGTAGATGAGGGGAGAGCAGTGGACTTACTGAAGTTCAGTGGATATCTGGACTCCAGTAAGACTTCTGATACTATCTCCTGTAAGATCCTCATAGAGAAGCTCTTGATGTATGGACCAGTTAAGCAAACAGGTTGACTGAAAATGGGCTAAATGGCTTGGCCCAAGGGGTGGTGATCAGTGGCTCAAAGTAGAGGCCAATGACTAGCAGTGTACTCCAGGAATCAATACTGAGTTCAGTCCTGTTTAACATCTTCATCAATGCTTTGGGTGCTAGGGCAAAGTGTATCCTCAGCAAGTTCAGAGACAACACGAAACTGGGAGGAGTGGCTGGTATTCTAGAGATGTGTGCTGTCAGCTAGATGACCTTGGCAGAGTGGAGAAATGTGCTGCCAGGAACCTTGTGCTGTTCAATAAGTGCAAGTGCAAAATCCTGCATCTGGTAAAGAATAAGCCCAGCCACCAATATATGCTGGGGGCCACACAGCTGGAAAGCAGCTTGGCAGGAAGGGGCCTGGGGTCCAGGTAGACATGAAGTTGAACATGAACCAACCATGTGCCTTTGCTTTAAAGAAGGTTAATGGTATCTGGGGCTGCATTAGGTAAAGTATTGCAAGCAGATTGAGGGAGATGATCCTTCCCCTCTACTCAGCATTGGCAAGGCAGCACCTGGAGTTTTTTGTCCAGTTCTGTGTTCTGAAGTACAAGAGAGACAGAAGTATACTGGTGATAGTCCAAGAAAAGACCACAAAGATGATTAAAGATCTGGAGCATCTCCCATAGTAGGAAAGGCTGAAAGAGCTGGGACTGTTCAGCTTGAAGAAGAGAAGGTTCTGGGGGAATTTTATTAATGTGTATAAAATACCTGAAAGCAGAGTGCAAAGAACGAACCGGGCTCTTTTCAGTATGCTCTGACTAACATGGACTGAGTGTGTTTGACAGAGTCATTTTGCTTGGGAACTTGATTACTTGCACTGAAGACAGTAAAGCATAGCCAAAGAAACTCTATGCTAGTGCATACAAAATAAAGTTCCCAAATATCAGAGCCAAAATTTTCATTTTTTTAATACGAAAATAAAATATTTTGAAAAGTCAGGTTTCAAATACATAATTAAAATTGTATTTTATGGGAAAACCAGAATCTCTCAACATGTTGTTTCTAGAAATGTTGTCATGTTTTGTTTTCCTTTTTAAGAATTCTATTTCTAACCCTCTTGTCATACACGAATAGTTTTATTTTTGTCTACAGAGGTGTATAAAAAAATAAATCAAAATAATAATATCTAAATGAAATTTAGCCTTTCAAGGCATCATTTCCAGTTTTTACAAGCCTGGAGTTTCTGGTGTCTTCTAAAAATGAAAGAGGGAAATTCATCATTGGCACTACTACAGAAATAAATTTACGAGTAGAAACTGGGAGGATCTGTCTGCTCCTATCCTGATAAAATTTATTACTCCACTAGAGAGTCTGTAAAATGTTACTACCTTAGCACTGTCCTTTTCATTCACAGAACACTGAAAGCAGAGAATAAACCCAAGTGAAAGCTAAGCTGTTGCTGATTTGTCTCCTTCAGCACTCATGTAAGGATTTTGTTTTGTAAAGTGCTCTACTCTCTTCATCCTTATTTCCCTACACTAGGAAAACTACAGGAGGGCAAGACTTCACAGACTTGAGCACCATATACCCACACTGGCTGGTTAAACCAGATGCGTGAAGCAATTCACCAGAGGAAGTCAGGACTTGGAGTAAATATGATGTAGACTAAGTGTACACACACTGTACACAAAACCTCCCAGCTAAGCTTGCTCTAGCAACCATAAATAAGTACTTGATTAGGCACTTAGTGCTGACAGGCAGTGGATGTCATCCTTTAAATAGGAACATCCTTTTAACAGCAGGAGATCCTCTAAGAGAAGATTTGAGATAACATCAGAGACCATTCAAATTATTTTCAGTATGCTACTACAGCATATTACCAGAAGTACTTTAAAACATTTGTACAGACTGGAAAAAGTAGTATCAGTTCATCATATGCTACTATCCGAACTGGAGTAATTAAATTGTCAGGCATTCCTTCCCATCCAATCTTAACAATTTATCATTAAGAAGATACAATGATCCAAAAAGTATTTAATGGACTAATTCTTTCTCAGACTTGTGGACTTACACTATGTCTCGTGAGATGTCCATACTCAATAAATAGGATTTCATTCATAGTCGTTAAATAACATTAAAGGACTTCCACAAAAATATTCTCCTACATGGCTTTCTCAAGCACAGGAAGTCTCATTTTGGTCTTGCAATATTTCATCCTGCAGGTTCTTACATAAGCTAAGTAAAATATAAAGGGAAAGAGTTGTATGATTTTGTGACCAATCTTACAGCATGAATCTTAAATTTCATTGCATGTTTTATGGCGTATTTATAACAACAAGTAAAATCATATGGGCCAAATCCAGCCCTGTTACTCTCTAGAAATCTGTAAGCATTGATTAGTAGTGCTAAATCAAGCTTTAATTTTCAAAGCATCTGTATCCAAGTAGTTGCATATATGCTAAAATTCATCATAATCACGGCTAATTCAAGGATCCTACTTATACTGAGAAAGGCAGTAAAAGTATTGTTCATATGGAACAACTCAACTGTCTCTACTCACTGGGGCTGACAAATTTATTTATTTTGCAGATTGCTGGTAGATGTGCCCTCATCTGATTCTTATAAAACTGCTTAAGTCTCTTGAGCTTGTGAAATATCATTTAGATCAATTAGATGAAGTGGAATCAAAAGAAGTGTTCAGTGGCTAAGACAATACATGGAATAAATGTACTAGTAGATTGCACAACAATAAAATGACAAAATAGACTATTTCATTCTAGACATTAAATCCTTGCTGCTCACCTGGATCCTCAATTTTGGTCCTTAACTCAGAAGCTGATTAGGAGAATATGATAATTCAGGAAATTAAGTAACACATGCAGACTAGATTCACAGCAGGCATTTCTTCCAATACAGCAACTGGCACAGCTGGTCTCCAAGTGCAAGTAGTGGCACAGCACCAGGTCTTCCACTTCAAAATCACTCCCCAGTACATCAGGCGTTTCATGCACTCCAGTCTTGGGAGAAAAATGAGGGGAAAAAAAAGATTCTTCCACACAATATATTTTTTTCAGTTGTCTGTTCAAGTGTTTGAAAAATTGCTGAAAAAGATGGCTGTATACAATAACATCTTTTTAAAAGTTCTTCCTCTTCTTACTGAAAATATTTAAGTACAATTTATTCTATTCAAGGTGATCTCCAGTTTGGACATTGAATACTTAGAAGTTGTTCAAACATACAAATTACAAAACTTGCGAGGATAGACAAACACATTAATATAGAAGAGTGGATGCATGGGTATTTGTACTAAGCTTGAGCTCATGCCAAGTGTGAAGTAGATGTCTAGTCCAAAAGGCTCTTAATGTAACTACTAAAAGTGTGTGTCTTCTTCCAATGAAACAGGCTTTTCAAACATCACTAAACATTCCTAAATTCATACAATGTCCTGGCCAACCCCAGAGAATGAAGAATGTGATTAATAATTCTGTGCAGAAATGTTAAAATAGACTTCACAGTGGTGTACAGACGAAGGCTATGACAAGTTTTACTACGCAGAAAATACAACATACCTACCTGAAACCTCTTACAAAACTAAATGCACCAGTTCATAGAATGACCAGCTAATAGACTGCAGAGTATATTGCTGTGTAGACTGAGCTGAACTACCTGAAAATGACCTTGCCAGGGTACAAAGCACCACCATGATAGCCTTGTACACATCTGCTATACTCTTATCAGGTTTACCCTTTACAGGTAACTGGATAATTTAGTCCCTGTTTCAGTCTTCTACAGACATGGGATTCAAATTTTCTTTATGACATAATTAACTGAAGAACACCAACTCAGGAAAAGCAGCTTCAGTCACATTTTGTCGGAGGTATGCAGGTGTGATGGAGAAGCCAAGAGAGACCTGGGGAGAGTTGAGGAGTGAAAAAAACGGGAGTCATGAAGTGAGAAGATATGAGCAGAAAAGTTTTTTAGCTCTGTTGAAAGGTTCTCTTTAAAAGGAAAAGAGCTGTTATTACTATATAATGGATTAGACTATTTTTTTCTTTAAATAGATTTTCTGGTGAGGGCTTTTAAGGACTCCTGGGTTTTAGACATCGTACCTGTGTTGTATCACACTTCAGTATATCGGTACATTTGAAAAGGCACAATGGGCCATGCACTGAAGGGTGCTATGCCCCTTCAGCTAGACCTACAATAGCATAGTAATTAGTGTGATTTTCTTATGTGTGTCATTGTTTAGGCAGTTGGCACTTGGGGGAAGTTTGCAGCAGAAAAATGTTTTATCTGGCTCAGCTGTTAATACAAATCATAAAGTCAGCACAAAGCACAAATTTTCTTCTAAGCTGACAAGAAAAAAAAATATATTTAAGTTTTTAATCAGGCAATATCAGGGCAAGTGAAGTGCAGTTTTACTCCATCTAACGTGACAGCCTTTGAATTCAGAAGCTGCATATTTAGATAATGAGGCATATCACCAATTACAACCAAGTCTTCATCGCTGGAGCTTCATACAGATATAACTGTGCCACAAAGGTATGCTCTAATTATGCTAATCACGATGCCTTGGCATTCACTCAGAGGAGTCACTGTATTCACCAACAGCAACAAAAGTGTCAGAACAACATGCTGCTACTTGGCTACTTCCTTAATAGCCCACCAGCTTCTGTCAAAGGCTGAGTGTCCTGTTCCCATGCAGTTTGTCTAATCTTATGAGTTCTACAATTATTTTGTCATTCTGATGGCTGAAGGGTGGTCTGCAAAGAGCCTGGTGTTTTTCTAATTGTAGGTGGTATTTGGCAGCCTCTAGAACACTAGAGGAAGATATTCTCAGGTTTTTTTAGTCTGTAAAGGAAAAAAAAAAATAACGAGGAAATGACAAAACCAAAAAATCTTGTAGTCCGCTGTACAAGATAATAGCTGAAATTGGCTGTCTGCTGCACAGTTGTGGAAAGCATGCTTATAAATATTCATAAACCTACTAAATTCTCTGTAGTGAAATATCCTTTCACCTGTCATAAAATAATAAATTTCCTTTAAAAAATTAGTATGATATTAAATAGAAAATTACATCTGTTGCAGAACTCTCCAGCATGGTATCTGTAGGCAACAGCAATAGATCTTGTATTTTCTGGATAAAATAAATTAAGAAAGAAAAGAAAGTAGTGATTTTCCAATATCTCAGTAGTTGTTTTTCCAGCATGAGACACTTAAAAGTCTGATTCATAGAGTGCTGCATACCTATTCTGTGGAATAAAGCTCTTTAAAACATGTTTGAGACTCTAATGACTTTTTTAGAAAATCACATTAAGTTAGATCAATAACACTTATAGAATTCCTAGAGCTATCGGTATTTCACCTTGTCTTCTCATGGGACAGCATAAATTTGATTTTTTTGTGAAACAGTGTAATAAGCCTATTTTAACACAAGGCTTATAGTAAATGCAAAGTGTATGGTAAATTGGGTATTCTGCCAGAAGTCTGATATATAATTAAAATAACACAACAGTGAATGGGAAACCTGTGAAATCAAGTGCTGTTTTCACCCAGTTTAGTGACCGGGTGAGATAAGAAAATATCTGGAAAATTAGGAGAATTAAAGTTCAATCCACGTTACTCTGACAATTGACCATTTCATGAAGAAATATTTTCATCTCCTCATCCTCACCCTTTCTCACAAATGAAAAAATTTCAAACTCTGTCTCTGAATGAGGGTCCTTGTAGAAAACAAGGAATCATCCCTGAAAGTTGTTGGTCTTGCCCTTCTCCCTGCTGAAAAAAGGGGAATTTTTTGCTGCATTAGAGACCAGTCCCATTCATTATGACATTAGTGGGATTTCTTTTCCCAGCTTTGCTGCAAAATATACAGGAAAAAGCTCCTTGGCCCTAACAAAATACCTTAAAGAAAAAAAAATATGTAAAGTCCTCTGTATCCACCTGAATTTTCCTCTTTAACCTTTACAATATTACGAAAATATTCAGAAAAATGTGGCTGTATTTATCTCTAGACCTAAAGGTTTTATTATTTATCTAAAACATAATTCATCTGTAACCCAATTGACGATATTATACTTTTTTTCTGTGTAGAAAAGTCAACTGTCAAGATAAATATTAAGAACACGGCAGAAAAATACATTAATCCTCTACTTATTCATCTCTGCAAGAGATTTAAGTGGAAATTTAATATGGATATTGCTAGATTCTGAACAGGAGCCAAACTAATTCTATAGAAGTGCTCTGTCTACATATTAACTACCGTAAACATGCAGAGATCCAGTCCTATTTACTTTACTTGCAAACATCTGATAGGATTCTGCTCCTTTTTTATATTTTTTTTCTAAAAGCATCAAATAGAACAAAACGGAGCATTCAGCATTTTGAGCAATTGTTCTATTTAGTCAAATATCAGAAGCATTACTGTGAGGGTATTTTTGAGATTTCAGTTTTCCTTCATTTGTTATACTTTTAACTGATTATGAATTTTTGAAGCAGGAAGTATGTTCTAGTCAAATAAACCAATTTTTAATATTTCAGAACTTCCCTTAATTTAAACTTAACCAGAGATCTACTACAATGGCATTTATGTTGACCACAGGTACTATAGCATCAATATATAAAAATGTAAATATAGCAGCATAGATGGCAAAGACAGTGGGACTGCGTGCACCTTCAGAAAGGTGAGTGATGCAGCTGACACGCCTGAGGGATGGGATGCCATCCAGAGGGACTGGGACAAGCTCAAGAAATGGGCCTTTGCATGAGTTTCAACAAGGCCAAGTGCAAGGTCTTGCATCTGGGTTGGGGCAGCCCCCAGTAACAATACAGGCTGGGGGATGAAGGGATTCAGAATAGCCCTGCAGAGAAGGACTTGGGGGTGCTAGTGGATGAAAAGCTGGACATGACCTGGCAAAGTATGTTCACAGCCCAGAAAGCAAATTGTTTCGTGGGCTCCATCCAAAGGACCATTGTCAACAGTATGACGGAGGTGATTCTGCCCCCCTTCTCTGCTCTGGTGAGACCCCACCTGAAGTCCTGCATCCAGCTCTGGAGTCCTCAGCACAGGAAAGACATGGACTTGTTGGACAGGCTAGAGGAGGAGAGAAGAGATGAAAAGGATCAAACATCTCTGATATGAGGCCAGGCTGAGAGAGCTGAGGTTATTCAGCCTGGAGAAGAGAAGGTTTCATGGAGACCTTATCGAAGTATTTCAGTACTTCAAAGGAGCTTGTAAGAAGGATGGGGACAGACTTTTTAGAAGTTCCTGTTGCAATAGGACAAGGGGTAATGGTTTTAAACTATATGAGTGGAGATTCAGGCTAGACATGAGAAAGAAATTTTTTATGAGGGTGGTGAAACATTGGCCCAGTTTGCCCAGAGGGGTGGTAGATGCCCCATCCCTGGAGACATCCAAGACCATGCTGGATGGGTCTCTGAGCAACCTGAGCAACCTGACTTAGTTGCTCTGAGCAACCTGACCTAGTTGAAGAGGTCCCTGCTTGTTGCAGGGGGGGTTGGACTAGATGACCTATGAAGGTCACTTCCAATCCAAACTATTCTACGATTCCATGATTCTACAACTGATTTGGTCAGTCTCAAAAGACTTTTTTAGTCTTGGAAAAAAACAAACAAACAAACAAACAAACGAACAAACAAGCATTAATTTGCCTTTTTCCTATATGACATGGAAAGAGTTATAACAGGGAAAGTTTTGCATTACCTCAAATTTTTTATACTACTAAACATAATCTGTTACAACATCATTAAAGCAACTCCTAAATTATGTTAATATTGCATCAGAATTTTGTCATGCTTCTTGACCTATCACAAGGGAGAACAGAAGCCTCGAACTCTGTCATCATTGATCTGGTCTGAACCTCTCATACTGTTTGATGCTCATGCTTAATACAAACAAAAAATAAAATAAATGTCTTGGGTATAGATAGAAGAATCATGCTTTTAAAATCAGATAGAAGTGAAATACGAATAAAAAATGAAAGGTATGCAGAAACTGTAAAAATAATTGGATGATTGATGAGTCTATGTCAGGCAGCTCCATTGGGGAAGAAATGCAATGTTAAAGTACCTAGCAGGTGGCAGGAAGCTGACAGCACTGGATGGGGGGCTGGTAACTGTATTCAGGACTAGATTTCTCTTTTTAATGCACTTGCTTGGGCAGGTTTCTTGTCAAAACCATGGCCCCTCCATCTGTCACTGCACAGGACTGTGTTTCAAAAATGGGAAATCCCACAGGATACTCGATTTCAGTCAACAAAATTTTCCACTGTCTGAGAATTTCCCTGGTACCCTTTCCTAGGTTCTCTGTCCCAGTAGAACAAGTCTGTCTAACAGATGATATAATGCAGCAAAGTCCTTATGAAAGCAAAAATTCCCAAGTCACTCAAATCATCATCATCTTGAGTTCCCAGTGCTTCTCCTCAAAGGCCAAAACCTCCTTCGAAGAGGATTTATCCACAACAATGTCAAAGTTGTAGTAAAGGCTGAGAAAATAAAAGCATTCCACGGGGCATCCCCTAGTCACTTCATATACTGTAGGGATAACTGGTCAGAGCTGTGCTGTAGCAACCTGAGTTTTTGTTGCACTGCAAGTTGTGTATGCACATTGGCAAAAACTAGATGCTTTAGTACATTTCATATTGAAAATAAGCCCTTCTCATCTTCAGTGTGTCTGGTGCATTCAAACCACCAAGAAATAAGTGTATTATATTCTTCTCCTTTGCGGTAGCTCAGTCTCATAAATATTTGTTATACCAACTGGAAGGACTTTTTCTATCATTTTCAGTTTGCTGTTATGGTAGGTTGCTAGTATGAAGTTCACAAGTCCATTATTAATGCTGAAGGACATTGCAAATACTTTTAAACTGAAAAATTATTGCAGCGAATGTAGAAAAACAAATGACATCAAAGTAGTGAAGAGTATTGAGTTCATTTAATTAAACATACGAACCAACATGGGCCAATGCAATGCAATGGTCATGTTACATGCTAGTCCCCAAGAAAACTTACCTGGATGTGAAATTGAAATTAAAACTAGCAGAACCAGGAGCAGTCCTGACTGCTAATTATTAATTAAACTGCAAACACACCATGTTTTAGAACTTTTTTTCTACATTATTTTCTGAATCTAAGATCTCTGTGGTGAGATTGTTATCAATCTACTTCATTTATTAATTATGGCCTCTTTGTACAAATCAGAACTCTTACCCTGCAGCATTATTTTTGCGAAGTTTTTTCCCATGACTCTTTAAGAAACAAAACCATAAGCTTGTACTTATTTATTTACTGCTATTTTAAGTTTACGTTAAACATGTACCTGTATAACAAAACTGACTTTGGTCTTATATTGGAAATTGTCAACTGAATAGAATTATAGTTATTATATATAGTTATAATAAGTACTACAATAAATACGTGTAACCCATTAAACACAAGATAAGAAGATCGTGTTTCCTATATAGCTTTGTATACAATGTTTTCAACAACCTGTAGTTAGTTATCTCTGAAATAAAACTTTATATGAGAAATATTCAATAATTTCCTAATTAAATGTTTTCAATATCTTATTCCATAAACATACACACAGTCGGATTTCAGTCCATTAGACCATTCTTATCAAACTGCTGGCTATGATCTTTGAAGAGATTTACCATCATAATCTCACAATGCTCAGAAAGAGCTCCAGAGAAAATTTTAAGTATGTCACGCAAAACTCATTCTATCTAGGTTCACATTAGTGTATCCTAAAATGGGTGGTTGTGTATGGACCAAAGATTTCATCTGGAGTGGTTGCTTTCATATTGTTAAAACAACCAAAAACTGATAAGCATTTCTTTATGTTAATGCTTCAAATTAGAAGTGTTTAGGGGAACATGGAGAGAGGCACAGGGCTGTGCATTCCAGCACGTCTGCAAGTGAGACCACAGACAGAAACCTTTTTAAACCTTTTTCCAAGAGCATTCTGTGGATGCTTCCTGCCTTAGACCTTTTAAATGAGAAAGGTAAGAAGAATAAAGACAGGAGTTGCTATATCTGAATTTTAAAAATGAGATTGTGATTTAATTATACTGAAAGAGCTATTTGCAGTGTATTCACTTTAAAATTTTACTGGACCTAGTGATCTATAGTCACAACTGTGGGAGAAAGGCCTATCATCATCCATAAGCATTTTATTCACATATGCATCATCCATAAGCATTTTATTCACAGTCCAATAAACATTCACTTTTGAATCTGGCCTTTCAGTTTCTAAGTCACATAGATGTGTTCAAATAACCAGGATTCTTACATATTTTTAAGGCAAGAGAATATTGGTTTAGTAATAAATGAGACTGAATGTAGTTTTCTTGTGAGGTAAAAAATTCAGAGTAGTTCTGTTGAGTAAGTGTTCTCAAGGTTATTTCATTGTGAGTGCTTTTCTGTAAGCTTATATTCCAGCAGGAGGCATGGTATCCACTTGGAGAGGAGCAGTGCCTTCAGCTTCCCTCACAGTCCTTCTGTCTGTGAGAACTGATGCAGCCACCCAAACTGAGCTCAGGAGGGAAGATGCAGCTGTCCAGGTACCAGGCTACAGTGTGCCCAAATTTCTTCTCAGTGACTGATGGCAGTAGCGAGCCCACAAGTGGGCTATGTGTCCAAGTGAAGGAACTGCTCAGCCTAGTGAGAGAGCTTCAAGAGGAGGTGTCCAGGAGCATCAGAGAGTCAGAAAAGGAGATTGACTGGTGGACTCACAGTCTACCATCCCTGATGCAAGAGCAGAAACCAACCATGGCACCAGAGACAAAGGACCCCCTACCCTCTTGCCATCAGGCTGTGAAGGGCAACCCAGAAGATGGGGGAGAACGGAAATGAGTTACTGCTCAGAGCAGCAGGTGAACACACCCTCAGCCTGCCCCACATTCCCAGGTGCCTGTATACAACAGGTATAGGGCCCTGAAGATGTATAGGCAAGAAGCTGATACTGCTGATGAAGACCCTCTGGGAAGGAGAGGTCCTCTAAGCAGCCCATGGCCCACATGAAACCCATAAAACCCATTAAAGCCTCACATGTAAAGAGAAAAAGAAGGGTAATTGTCACAGGTGACTCCCTTCTCAAGGGCAGAGAGGGCCCGATATCCTAACCCAACCCACAGCGAACTGTGCTGCCTCTTTGAGGCCAGGGTAAGAGAAGTGGCTCAACTCCCCAGATTGGTGAGATTCTCTGACTATTATCCACTATTGCTTTTTAATTTTGACAGGGAAGAGATAGGAAACAGCAGTATTAAGCAAATCAAAAGGGACTTCAGAGCTTTGGGGTGATTGGTCAATGGCTCAGGAGCTCAAGTGGTTTTCTCTTGTATCCTTTCAGCAGCAGACAGGAATATAGAATGGAACAGGCAGGCCAGCAAATAAACACATGTCTACGTGCCTGGTGTCATCTATGGAACTTGAGGTGTTTTGACCATGGGATAGTCAGTTCTCCTAACACACGGATGCATCTCTCACAGAAGCTGAATAAGGTGTTTGCTCAGGGACTAGCAAAGGCTTTAAACTAAATTGGAAGGGAGAAGGGGACGATGGCAGGCAGGTCAGTGATGAGCAACGGGATGGCACAGCAAAGCTTGAGGAGGTGCCTGGCAGCAAGATTTCTCAGCCTGTGGCACAACGTGAAGGGCACAATCAACCACACTTGAAGTGCTTCGACACTAATGCATGCAGCATGAGGAACAAGCAAGATGAACTATAAGGCTTGGCCCAGTCCCAAAGATATGATATAACTGGCATTAGCAAAACCTGGTGGGATGAATCCTGTGACTGGTGTGCCACGATGGACGGCTACAGGCTATTCAGAAGGGATAGGCAGGGTAGGAGCGGGGTGGGTGGCACTGTATGTAGTGGAGGGGCTGGAGTGCGTGGAACTGGCAGCTGGTGACAGCAAAGTTGAGAGCCTCTGGGTAAGAATTAAGGGTCAGACAAATAATGCTAATGTCATTGAGGGTTTCTACTATACGCCACTCAGCAAGGATGACAACACTCATCACTTTTTCTTTAAGGAACTAAGCAAAGTCTCCATCTGCCCTTGTCCTTATGCGGGACTTCAGCTCACCAGATGTCAACAGGAAATATCACAGAGCTTGCACCAACAGATCCAGAAGATTCCTAAAGCATCTGGATGATAACTTCCTGGTGCAGGTACTAAGGGAACTGACCAGGAGAGGTCCCTTCCTAGAATTGATTTTCACTAACATAGAGGGTCTCGTGGGAGAAGCGACGACTGGTGGCTTCCTTGGCCACAGCAACCACAAAACAATCAGCTTCAAACTCTTTGCTAATAGGAGGAAAATGCCAGCAAGACTTCAACACAAGGTATGAGGAGAGCAGAATTAAGGCTGCTTAGAGAACTACTTAGTAAGATTCCCTGGAAATAAAGCTTTTGAAGGCATTGGGGTCCACCAGTGTTGGCCGTCTTTTAAATACCACCTCCTAAAAGCACAGGACCAGGCAATTCAAAAATGATGAAAATCTAGCAGGTGAGGCAAAAAGTCAGCTTGGTTGAGCAGGGATGATCTTCTTGAAGTACAGAGAAAAAATAAATTACATTGTCAGTGGAAGCAAAGTCAGGCAACGTGGAAGGACTACAGAGACGTTCCTTGCCATTGTGGGAAGGAAATTTGAACTACCAAAGCTCAATTAGAATTGAAGTTGGCCAGTACTGCGAAAAACAATTAAAAAGACTTTTAAAAATACATTAATGGCAAAAGACAAACTAAAAATAACATTGGCCCATTACTTGATGAGCATAGTCACCTTATAAACAGAGACATAGGCAAAGCTGAGACCTTTAATACTTTCTTCACCTCAGTCTTCAACACTGATGACGGACTTGGGGGCCCCCATAACCCTGGGCTAGAAAACCATGGCTGTGAGAACAATAAACTCCCACTCAACCCGGAACTTGTACGGGTTTTTCTACTTCAGCTAGATCCCTACAAGTCGATGGGGCCTGATGGGATTCATCCAAGGTTGCTTAAAGAGCTGACTGACATCATAGCAAGACCTCTCTCCATGATATTTCAGTGTTCCTGGGAATCTGGAGAGGTCACAGTCAACTGGAAACTCCAAATGGTGTCACAGTCTTCAAGAAGGGCAACAGGGATGACCCTGGAAACTACAATCCGGTCAGCCTCACTTCTGTGCCTGACAAAATCATGGAAAAGATGTCTGGCAGTTATTGAAAAACACCTGAACAACAACGAGGTCATGGGTTCCAGCCAGCCTGGGTTCATGAGGGAAAAATCTTGCTTAACAAACTTGATTTTGTTTTGCAAGGTTGCCCACCTAGTTGAGCAAGGGAAGCCAACAGTGTGCCCTGGCAGCCAAGAGGGCTGGGGTCCTGGGGTGCATCAAGCACAGCATGGCCAGCCGGGTGAGGGAGGTAATTGTCCCGCTCTGCTCTGCACTGGTGCGGCTTCGCCCGGAGCACTGTATGCAGCTCTGGACACCACAGAATAAAAAGGATATAAAGCTACTGGACAGTGTCCAGAAGTTGGCTACAAAGTTGGCAAAGGTTTTAGGTGGGAAGCCATATGAGGAGCAACTAAAGTCATTTGGGTTGTTCAGCCTGGAGAAGATGAGAAAGAGGGGAGACCTGATCACAGTCTACAGCTTCCTCACAAGGGGAGGAGGAGGGGCAGGTGCCGAACTCTTCTTTTCAGTGACCAATGACAGAACCCAAGAGAATGGCAGGAAGATGTGCCAGGGGAGGTTTAGGTTGGACATTAAGAAAAGGTTCTTGCCCCAGAGGGTGGTGGAGCACTGGAACAGGCTCCCCAGGGAGGTGTCACAGCCCCAAGCCTGACAGTGTTCAAGAAGAGACTGGACAACACCCTCAGACACATGGTGTGAACTGTGGACTTGTCATATGTAGGGACAGGAGTTGGACTCGACAGTCCTTGTGGGTCTCTTCCAACTCAGGGCATTCCGTGATTCTATGTTCAAAACCTCTAGAGACTGAAAGGTAAGTATGTCAGTCTCTCACTTCTCAATCACAATTAAATATTAGTCCTGGTGCCATTTTTTGGGTTAACTCCCTGAAACTTTCTGTAGAAGTCAACTGACAATTGACATGAAAGCTATTGCAGGTCCAATTCAGTATCTTTCACTTATGTATTTCAACTATAATAAGGATGTAGTTATCAAGTTCGTAAACACGTAAGCATGTCTATAAACATTATATATGTAGTTGGATTTTGTTGTTAATCTGTGTGGTTTACTTTGGGAGAGTTTCTTCAAAGCTTCAGTGTCTTAGAACAATACCGATGGTACTGGAGTGTGCCTTGTGGTCCATGGGAGAGTCTTAGCAAACAGACTGCTTTAGTTTATGAATTACTTGGTATACTGCTTCTTACAGAACTTCTTTAGAAACTGCTTATAAAGAATTCACTTAACATAAATAAGTTTGCCTAGCATAACTTCTGCAAGCTGTGAAGTTTTCAGCTTTTAGCTTCATCAAGTAAAAAGGGCTCCAGAGTGGTTCAAGCTACTAGATAAGGGGAGCTGCATCCCTGGCGATGGGTAGAGGAATAGAATGGTGTCTAAAAGAAGACAAAACAGCAGAATGTTTTGAGTTGTTAAGAACATACTTTTCTCTAGCTGCAGGTGCAAAATTGCAATGAAAAGTCGGGACTTTGATTGATGTCCCACCTGATGAAAATTAAGAGATCCAATGAAGAATGGGGAGACCCCTGACTCTAATTTTGCAGTTGGTCTGGAGTAACACAAGGGGTGGGGTCTTGGATTGTGGGGATATTATTGTCCAAATTTTTTTTGCTGAGGGTCCCTCTTCAGGAGTCACTGAGCTCGAGCTGCTCTATGTCGTACCTTGCAAATAAATTATTTTAGAAGAATTTCTGGAATCCATGCCTGAGTCTCCACTACAGGAAACCTAGGGAAAAGAAACTTCCTTCGCAGAGAACATATAGGGTTGGCAGCTGTAGTGTGAAAAAACTGTAGAGCTACAAACATAAAGAATATGTGCGGGTCATAAACTACTGAAAACACATACTATCAAATGCACCCTATATTCCTGTTGCATGTCAGTTTGTCTTATGCCATATCTGCTACTCTGAAAAATGAACTGACACAGTTGAACAATTGGATTAGGAAACCAAGGCTGTGAAAGAGCAGAGCCAAACCAACCGAGTAGATATACTTCCTGCATATACGGTCTTTTTCTTGGATAAATTTTAACTTCTTTCAGTATCAGGCAATACTGAAATAGTGACCAAAGTGCATCCTCCTACCAAATCTGCCTGAATGTGCAGACAGCCTTTGGCAAAAGGATGAGCAGCAGCTGTGATCAATACAGATTCTTAAGAACGAATGTATCCCTTACTAGGCCAGCTCACAATAATGTTTTTCTAATGGTTTTCTACTGTTATTTAGGGCTCTGTCCAGCCTAAGGGATTTTAAAGGTCGTGCTGATGACTGATGCCCAATAACTGAAATACATACATACTCGATAGGTCACAGGCTCAGTTGCATGTCTCTGGAGCATTTTATTCCCCTGTCCGATACATTAAGATTTTTGTCTCTCTGTTTTCAAATTCAAATAATTGAATTGCATCATATTTGCACATACAAATATTCCCATTCGGAAATATTTGAGCAAGTTCATCTTTTGTACTCATACATGACATTACATTGAATGCATAATTTAGTATTCATTTTCAGAACAAATAGCCTGGAAAAATTGGATGCACAATTGATAGTAATTTGAGTGTGCAACCTGAGGTTGGAGCTTATTAACATATTCATTCTGCCTGAGCTCTGTGTGCAAATTTAAACCCTGCTGTCTTTTAACAAAGATTGTACTAGGCAGCAGAAACAGAGTGAACATCAGATGAGTGCATGGTACAACTCAGAATGAAATGCAGGGACAGATCATGGTGAAGTGCAAACATAACCATCTTAATTCACCATACAATGGGCTCAAATATTTTTGAAAACACGTTTTATTATCATGATAAATAGCTAACTATTTCATAATTCTGCAAAACTTTTAATTACTTTGTCTGAAAACTACCTAAGCACACTAGTAAAAACTTAATTTATACAATTAACTACTGTAATTTTAAATTAAAAAAAAAAAAAAAGTGATCATTGGAGAACCACAGTTCCTTTAGACTGTCAGTCTCCATGTTTATGGTTAAATTAAAGTTTATGTTCACCGTGCATAAAGTTCATGCAACAAATCTGAGCAACTTCTAATAACAAACTTTACAGTATGCATCAAAATATACATATAGGTCTGCTTCAGGACTTTTGATGAATTAAGAGGTAAATTGTCATCCAGAAAGAATAATCATAACTGCTTTTTCCCTGTACAAGAAATCAGAACTAAAGAAATATAAACATGGAGAGTAGGCATAGCTGCACAGAGCTAGATAAGACGCCTCTCATATGGAAGAGGATTTCTTAGACAGCACCTGTCTTGTGTGAGGGCAATGGCATAATACAATTTTCTTAATTACAATGCAACAGAACATAAATATGCAAAAAGAGTATACTAACATTTTCTAAATGTTCTCAGCATGCTGACACAAGTACATATACAAAACCATAAAGTCTTAAACAAATAACTGACAAATCAAGGAAACTGCTAAAAGTATAAATTCACTATGAACCAAGGTTATGTATTTAATAGTACAGTTTTGCAGAGTATGTCTTTCAGCGTTGATGCATTACATAAGAGGATTTGACAAGGTTACAATTTGTGTTACTAATGGAAATTCTTTTCAAGAATTAACCTTTAAGCTATAAAGAATGACAGATATTCAAATATTCTCAAATGAGTATTTGAATTGAAAATTTCTATTCATATTTGCTCCCCAACAGAACTTCCATCCTGCATTGCAGTGTGTCATACACACAATTGAATTCTTAACAGCTGCCATTCAAAGGAGCTGCAGAGGACCATTTGAAAGTAATATTTTGCTCTGTGTGACATCTCATTTTTTTCTCCTCAGAAATCATAATTTTTTTACACACCTAGTAGTCTTCCTAACAGGAAACCATCTCTGCCTGTCATTTTGATTGGGGAGGAACCTTGTTTTCCAGGTCACTGGCTTGAATTCTGGAGACAAGATATTCATGAGGGACCTGTGTGGGGAATTTACATCTCAGTGCAGAGTTTTCCTCTCCATTTGTCAGCATGCCAGGTCAGTGAGCTGCTCTCTTTTCAGAGGGAAGATAATGGCTGCTGCATTGCCTCCCGCTTATTACACACTCAGTGCATCTGACCTTCATGTGAGACCCCCAAAGCATTCTGATTTTTGGGTTTTCTCATACCCTAACTCAAGCCCCTTTTCACATGAACCTACAATCTGTGACTTTGGGTAACACTTCCTTTTCTGTCTGCAACCATATTTTAACATATGAATCCTATTGCTACACATTTCTTCATTTCAAAAAAGAATACGATGCTTCCATTTATCATTATTTTGGTGGAAAACCACAATGTTACTACAGTAAAGCTATAATATATTCATATTATTTGTTAACATTAGCAGTTGCCTTTAAGCACTGTTATATGATATTACTAGAATCATTATTTGTACCACCATCCATTTCTCAACTCTTCTACAGTTTAAATAAAAAGAAGATAGTTCACGCTTTATTCTGAGGTCCTGAATTAAGGAAAAAAAAAAACAAAAAAACACAAACTATATACTGATTGGTATAAATCTGTCACCCTCTTATAATCTGTTATGCTATCATACTCCAAGCGCTTCTTATGCTA
The DNA here is from genome assembly GCF_036013475.1 of Columba livia. Classification (NCBI taxonomy): domain Eukaryota; kingdom Metazoa; phylum Chordata; class Aves; order Columbiformes; family Columbidae; genus Columba; species Columba livia. The sequence goes on from NC_088642.1 coordinate 25,787,803, forward strand.
AATACACACCTGAGTCAGTGGCTACAAAGGTGAATATCAGCCTTTGATTTTATTAAGGCCTGATCTGTCAAATATTAGAGACAAAGGCTAAGAGATTGCCATTTTATATCACTTCCCTTTGGATCTAGCCATTACTTCACAGAGATTAGCAAGGTATTATGTGAACTGGCAAGTTAACTGTACAGTAACAATGAAGACTGTATGACCAATGCCATGGCAACGTCATGTTATTGTGGCACAAATGTACATTTAGGATTCAAGTACCTCTATCACATGAAAGAGACCCCATGAGGAGGAACTGGTTTATGTACAAATGTAAACAACCTAGTGATCGGATTGTTTTGGAGCAAAATTAAATAAAACTTCCTAAGTTGGGAAACATGAGGGATTTTCACCGGAAAAAAAAAAAAAAATCAGTCTTGATTTTTTTATTTTTTCTAGTCAATATTGATTCCCACTACAGGTGAAATTAGTGTCATCCACTCGAAAATGTTACGGTGAAGTGATCCAGTTCATGCCACTCCTCTGATGCAATACTCAGTCAACAACTCCAGACACTCATAGCATGACTGACTTTCCTCTCCAGTTAGTCTGTCATCAATATAAACAGGTCAATGTATTACAAAAGGAAGAGATTTAAAATAATATATAAAAAACAACAACTGAGAAAATGAAAGTGAATAGCAAGTGTGGGAACAGTTGACTTATACACACCACCTTTCCATTAATTTTTAGATTTTCTTTTATAATGAAAACATTCAGGGACCTAAGCCCCAATTGCAAATAAATAAATAGAATCAAATTATTCTTGACAATAATATTTTATAACTCTTCTACCCATTTGAAAACCTCAGTTTGTTCTCCACAGGTACATATTGGGAAATTATAGATGTATTTTAATATACATCACACTGAAAGTCGTCGAAGTCAGAAAACTGGCAGGTCACTGATCTGTGTTGCTGTGAGGATGCCTCACTGTAAGATCATAGAATTATAGAATGCTTTGTATTAAAAAGGAGATTAGAGATCATCTTGTTCCAAGCCCTCTGCATGGGACAGCAGGGACAACTTGCACTAGACCAGGTTACTTAAATCCCCATTCAACCTGACCTTGAACACTTCCAGTGACAGGGCATCCATAACTTCTCGGGGCAACCTGTTCCACTACCTCCCTAATTTCTTCCGTATATCTAATCTCAGGATCCATTTCCCCTTGTCCTATCACTGTATGCCCTTGTAAAAAGTCCCTCTTCAGCTTTCTTATAGGTCCTCTATAGGTACCGGAAGGCTGCTGTCCCCAGATCATTCTCTTCTCCAGGCTAAAAAATCTTAAGTCTCTCAGCCTGTCTTCAAAGAAGAGTTGTTTCTTCCATCTGATCATTTTCATGGCCCTCCTCTGGATCCTTTCCAACAGGTCCATGTTGTCTTATGTTGGATGCTCCAGAGCTGGATGCAGTACTCCAGATGGAGTCCCATGGGAGCGGAGTAAAGGAGCAGAATCACCTCCTTCAACCTGCTGGTCACTCTTTTTTTGATGCAGCCCAGGGTATGGTCAACCTTCTGGGCTGCAACCGCACATTGCCGGCTCATGTTGAGCTTCTCATCAACCATCACCCCTAAGCCCTTCTCCTCAGGGCTGCTCTCATTCCATTCTCCACCCAGCCTGTATTTGTACTTGGGACCATGTGCAGGACCTTGCACATGGCCTTGCTGAACTTCATGAGGTCTGCACGGGCCCACCTCTCAAGCCTGTCAAGGTCCCTCTGGATAGCATCCCTTCCCTCCAGCATGTCAACCACACCACACAGCTTGGTGTCAACAGCAAACCTGAGGGTGCACTCAAGCCAGCTGTCCAAGTTGCTGACAAAGACGTTAAATGGGTGAATCTTTGGTGAACACTACCCTTTGAAATAAAACTTTTTTCAGAAAACAACATACAGCTGGATCCCAAAAGCCAAGAACATACATATAGTTTGTGTCCAAAATCCTACAACCTACTTTCCAGTCTGATTTGGGTCATCTACAGTAAGAGACAAGAGTTGAGTTGAAAGACCTAGAAATCTTGACTAACACTGAGGTTTGGTAAACTTTGGAGAAAATAGAAGGAAAAAATATAGCATACAATCCCATCTCTGGTTCATAGTTGAGATCCAAAATCCAAAACCACATCAAGTATAAAATAAAATCCTATTCATAACCAAATTGGTTTATATTTCTTACACTTATTTTAAGATGTGAAATTTGCAGAAAAAGTATCAAATTTGAATAGGTTTTTAAACTTAGTGAATGGTATTTACATTTTCAGAGAATGGTTGAGTATCTAATAAAAAAGACAAAATGACACTGAAGAGAAATAAAGATGTACCTGGAAATAATGAAAAAACACAATTGTAAGACTTCAACTACAAATACAGCGTCTTTGCAAATCAGTAAAACAATAAGATTGCTGTTTTGCATTTGAGAGTATCAGTTCAGTGCTTTATTTTCTTGCAATTATTTGAAAATAATGGGGATAACTTTACAATCAAGGTATTTCCTCTTGGCTCCCTGGTATACACCAGGCTGCCTGAGGAGATGATCGACATCCTAAGGTGTCCACAGCATAATCAGTCTGAAGAGCCTCTAGTATTAAAATTCTAACTAATGAAAATCAAAAAGAAACAAAAACAATAACAAGGTTGTATAAAAAACAGTAGATAAAAGGATACATCCGACTTAATGGAGCAGGTAGATGATTTATCTGTATGCTGCTAATACATATCCCAAAGGATACATCTCTTACATCAGACAAAGAGACTCCCCAGGTGTCTTCTGCAGAATTGACCAAGTTGTACCTCGAAAAGACACTTGTGATTATTCAATGAAAACTATTCATGCAGATGTAGAAGTGATCACACAAAACAGCATTTTGTACATCATTAAGATAGTTAGATGTTTTGTACGTAATTTATAGTTCCCAATAGAGATGAATCATGCACGTACTGGAGTGGTCATGCAGGACCACAGGTCAGAAAGGTTCTAAGAACTGATCAGAAAACAGTTTGGGGAGTATCATCTGATCCAGGTGAAGATCCTTGCTGTAGAGACTCCCATGGCCATCTGGTCCACAACAAGCCATCCTGTCTGAGGTATTTCATTCCCCATGCAAGCATTGTTCTATGCCAATATAGCAATATTTTTTGACAAGCACTGTCTGAATCCCTGCTTAACAGCTGATGTGACCAAATACTGGTAATAATCATGCTTCAAAATGAGTTATTTTTATAACAATTTAGACAACAAAGCATCAGCTAGATAGCAAGAGAGGAAGTTGCAGGAGTGTTTTGTTGTGATACATTACAAGGCCTGTGTTTCAATAAAATATCATCCTGCTGGCAGGGAAGGAACAGTTAGACAAGAGAGATTCTTCTGACATTGGGATGTCAGGCAATACACCTTCACTGCATTATTGCTGGAAGTGAATAAACATGTCAACTTACAAGACCATGTAGGAAGAGAGCTTGACCACTGGTCTAGTTTTCCTAAACTCTCAGCCCTACTCCTTAGAACAGATTTAAAAACTCTCAGAGCAACCTTGGAACACATCACTGATACAGTACAAGTTTTCTGAAAGTGCTTTTTACAGTAAAGGACCAAGGGGGTTTGAAATGAGATTATTATCTTAGAAGTGATTAGAGAAAGAATATTCCCTTGAGCTCTGGCCAGACCATATTATGTCTAATGAATTTCAGTAGGTAAGTTAAGCCTATATAATTGCAGAGGACATAGAATGTATACACCTTGTTTCCTACTGTTTATCTGAACCTTTCAGGAATTTTAAAAAGCACTGAAGTCACATAGTCACATGTACACACCTTATAAAAGCCTCTTCTGTGCAGTAATTTACTGAAAAAGACATCAGACAGTGGTCTGGACACACACATAGAAGCAACAGCATTTCTACTGCATAACTTAAGAGGAAGAGAGCAATACCATTGTCACTCAGGAAGAAAAAGTACTTCTGGAAAGGAAGCTGGGTGAGCTTCTGAGGACTTACTTCAACTGAGCTTTATCCAGTGTTTCTTATTGTGACCTCTGAAGGATGGGTATGTCACAATCATGTTTTTCCTAACACCAAGGTAAAACTTCTCTCAAAAAAATAGCACTGATTACTTTGTCTTTGGATGTTCTGAAGAAAGATGACAATGGTTACCAACATACTACTGACAAAACAAGTAGTACCACAAAACTGGACAAAAATTTCCTAAAAATGTGTTTAAATAGCCAGTCAGGCATGAACTAGATGAATGATAAATTCTATGCTTTGCCAAAGGGTATTTAGTATTTTATGACTTTACAGTCTGGGGCATGAAATCCTCTTTCTGCAAATAAACCATGACCCATATTAACTGCAAAACTCCATTCAAAAAGAGTTTTAATTCCTCAACAGACTTTCCATGAGGAGAGAATGATTTTAGAGTGATTTCAGCCTTTCCAAATGAAAAAGTTATTGTCTAATAGCCTAATACCTTAATTGTTATCTATTTTGTCATGGATATTAGGTGGGAAATCAGGAGGAACATTCCCCAAAGACAGTTGGCTTTCTTGGTGATAGATTTTTGCTTTACTACTGAATCTTTCAATATGACAAACGAAGAAACAATGTCCAGAGAAACATATACAACAAGGCAAATTCATGCACAGGAAAAAAATGTGCAGAAGTTATGTAGAAGTAAAGTTAATCAAATGTAGAAGAAGAAAGGTGTGAAAAATATTTTGAAGAAAAAAAAAGGAGAAAAATTATTTGTGAGAACAGAAATATTGCAGTAAATACTGTGTGTGTTATTGAAAGAGTTGAGACTCAATATGTGAAAATTAGAACCTTTTTCTGATTGCTGAAACACGTCTGGTTTGCACTGAGTACTGAAAGCTTGTTTTTGCAATGATATGCTTTCATGTGAAATACTCTCTTTTCCTCAGCAGAATGCCACAATAGGAACACTCTACCAATAACTGGTGTCCAGAGTGCACCCTGGCTGACCCTGTGTGGATATCCATACTGATCATACCTTTCCTCTTTTTAAGTGACCACAAGCACCTGATGCCACTTCTAGTTCAGCACAAAGCCTTCAAGACTCCAGGGTCAACTTTAGTTATCTTCTTCATACAAACCTTGCTCCAGTCAATAGAGAATTTTTGTTGTTTGATTGTTCTTTTGGTTTGGGGTTTGTTGTTTTGTTTTTTATTTTGGTTTGGTTTTGGTTTGGTGTTTTTGTTGTTGTTGTTTTTTAATCTAGGCCTTGATTTAAGTTAAACTCTTGTTTTGATGTATCTACAATGGGGACAAAGGCTATAATAAAACATTTTGATGAAATTAGGATATTTGTTTACAACTTACAAAAACATCAACACTGGTACCAATAGTTCTTTCATTAATTAATATATCTAAGCTTAGTTGTGAGATTTGTCTCACCTTTATACTCCACAGTTCAGGTATCTTGAGTTTTTCAAACAGTCAGAAAAACAAAACATTTTTTCCAAACACCGCAAGTTACATTTGAGTTCAAAAAGCCCACATTTCTGCATCACATCTAGTCTATATTTAACTTGATAAACAGCACTGGGAATTTTATCAGAACATCCATTCTGGCAAAAGAAGCGATTGAAAATCTTGCTAACCTGTGGCAGATCTGGTAATGGAGAAAGGATATATGCACCTCACAGATTCAGCTGTGATTTTTGTAAAACAATTTTCATTCTTTCATGCTTTCACAAATTAAGAGATCAGTTATTACTAATAGTTGCCAACCAATAGTTTCTTTGGTATAATAACATGTGAAAAAACTTCTGCTGATGAATACACTGCATGCAAAAAATACAGTTATTACCTCTGTTTAATATCTTTATCAATTATCTGGACAAGGGGATCAGGTGCACCCTCACTAAGTTTGTAGACAACACCAAATTTGGCAGGAGTGTTGATCTGCTGGAGGGTAGGAAGGCCATACAGAGGGATCTGGACCTGCTGGATCATTGGGCTGAGTCCAATCAGATGAGGTTCCACAAGGCCAACTGCTGTGTCCTTCACTTGGGTCACAGCAACCCCATGCAACGCTACTGACTTGGGGATGAGTGGCTAGAAAACTGGTAGGTGAAAAAGTACATGGTGATGTTGATTGACATCAGCTGGACATGAGCCAGTAGTGTGCCCAGGTGGCCAAAACAGCCAATAGCATCCTGGCTTCTGTCAGAACTCATGTGACCAGCAGGACTAGATGTACTCAGCACTGGTGAAGATGCACCTGTAATCCCGTATTCAGTTTTGGGCCCCTCACTACAAGAAAGACATTGAGACGATGGAACGTGTCCAAAGAAGAACAATGAAGCCAGTGAAGGGTCTAGAGCACAAGTCTTATGAGGAGCAGCTGAGGGAACCGGAGTTGTTTACCCTAGAGAAACGGAGGCTGAGGGGAGAATTTATTGCTCTCTGCAACTACCTGAAAGGAGGTTGTAGTATGGAGGGTGTTTGTCTCTTTTTCCAGGTAACAGGTGATAGGACAAGAGGAAATGGCCTCAGATTGTGCCAGGGGAGATTTAGATTGGATATTAGGAACAATTTCTTCACATTGTCAGGTGTTGGAACAGGCTGCCGGGGGACTAGTTGAGTCACCATGCCTGGAGGTGTTTAAAAGATGTGCAGATGAGGTTATTTGGAACATAGTTTAGTGGTGAACTTGGCAGTGTTAGGTTAATGACTGGATTTTATTATCTTGAAAGTCTTCTCTAACCAAAATGATTCTATGATTCTATGTTTTGGTTTGTGCAATAAAATTTCCGTGGCCAGCAAAGATGCCCACAGAAGAACTTCCAATCTTGACCCAGCACTAGAGAAGAACAGGTTTGTTCCTATAATGAATAAATATTTTGGAGAATAAAAATCACCTGTCATTCAGAATGCAAAAAGTAGAAATATTAGTCAAAGCCATTGACAAATGTATCAGGGAATTAAACAAAGTCTACACAGTACACATTAGCATACATTATCGATTATTAATACATTATTCCACTTTGGGGAGTAAAGAGAAGAAATAGACTGAAACAGACTGAGTTAGTACCATGCATATGATAATATATTTTTTGAGGAATTATTTGTATTTCGTCGTATGATATAGTGAGTATAGAGTGCTGTATTGCAAAATGGAAAAGAAAAAAAAAAAAAAAGTGTTTCTCTCTGTTTTAAGTGATTATCATGAAAAAAACCCAAAAACAATACCATTGTAAAAACAAGTCCTTTCCCTTCTTTTCTCTGTCCCAGAAACAAACAAGGAATAACTTCTCTATACCATTCTCAAGTGTATTTTAGAGCTCTACAGACATCTAAACATATTAATGGTTTTCTGTTTATGAGATTATCCTACTGCAGGACCAGCATGATAAATAGAAGATGAAATATGAAAATATGCTCTGGCAAAACCTTAAGTCTCCCATGCATCTTATAGCTTTATGCATTTATGCATTTATAATATACCTCTTTCCTTTTGTGATTAGACTTGTCAGAACTGGAGCTCCAGGATCACTAACAACACAGTGGGCCAGTGACAGTTTTTCAGAACCAGTTCTCCATGTATGTAAATGGAAAAGTTGCTAACAAAAGGAAAGCCATTACATTTTTTTAATATATATGAGTTCTGGTTTTATATTTTTGTAATTCTATAAAGAACTACAGTTCACTAAACAACTCCTTCTGTACACACACAAAAATTGGTAGTTCTTTTTCAGTTTCCTAACCATGCTGAACTAAATGAACAATAGCACTGAGTTTGTCAGGTATTTTAACATTCAACTGCATTCATGCTGTCATGGGAGCCTTTCTGGTTTTTGGGTGAGACCACCAGCGAGGATTTGCTCTCCGGAGCTCCTATTCCTAGGTGACAATCACTGAGTGTCTGTCCAAACTGGTAATGTGTAGCTATGACAACTGACCTTCAATATAATTCTTTCTTTTCCCATTATTAACCATGTAGGTGTTACTTAATGTGCCAATAGGGCATCTTCACAGTTCCTTAGCACATAGCATGTTGCCCTCAAAGTGAAAATGTTTCATTGCCACATCAACAAAGTCCCTTCTGTAAATGCATGGAAAAGAGCAATACTACTTCCCTTATCTCTGCACTCCCTGAGGAGGGGTTGCTTGCCCATAGGGAATTGTTTCTTCACAAAAGCTCAAAAAATTTATTCCTAAAAGAACTGGTGCTGAACCCTCAAAGAATCATTTTTAGGAGGGAAATCTGTGATTTAGGGATATGTTTTTTTCCTCGAAAGTCACTGTTATTTTCTGGAGCAGAGAGAAAAAGGATTTGTTTTCTGATAATCTGTACACTTCTCAGACATTTAAACAGAAGTCAGGCTCACAGAAAGTGCATAACTTTTGCATCTCATCATGCTACTAGGAGTGTATATAAATAAAGTAAATTTTTCTTATCATATAAAGAGTGTGACTCGTATTTCTGCTGTATTGGGCTGAAAGGGGGAATCTGACAAGGGAAAAAGCAGAAGAAAATCTCCAATAACATTCAAGAAAAAATTCATTAACTGGTCTCTTAATTGCAAAAAAAAACGTCAGTTCCTTGCTATCTACCCTGAATAAAGGATCTATAATGCTCTCATTTTTCCCAAGCTATATGTACCAAAAAGCAGGGATAAAAGGCCTTCAGATGACAACAGGTTATTTCACTTGAACTTCTAAAACTGCAATCTAAATAATTATTCATATTTTTATGAACTGTGAAGCGATATTTCATAGCTTCATCATACCTTTACTATATTAAAAATGCAGGGTTTCTCTGTATCTGTATTTTTTGGGAAACAAAACTTTTAGGAAACTGACTAATCCTAAAATATTTCAAACTGCAGAGGTGCAGAATAGACGCGGTAAAATCATTAACACATTTTATCAGGAGAGAGAAAATCCTGTAGTTACTAGCCAAAGGAGGCAGCTGAGAAACTAGTCCTTAAAGACACCTGTATCACTTTTGCAGGCCTCTTCCACTTTCTCAGTGGAACAAAAACAACAACAACAACAATAATAACAACAACACACCAAAAAAAAACCCACCAGATTTTCTCCACTTCCTTTGTTTTTATTACTAACAAAACGGCTAACCAGCAACTTTACAGGCTAAGTAAATGGTTGTGTAACTGCATAGAAGCAGAAAATGAGTGAATTTGGGAGTAGACATTGTTCCACATTTTCTAATCCCTGCTTAATCTATTTTACAACTTTAAGTCTCTGGCTTTCTGATATGCAAAGTGTATGTGTGCATAAAAATGGGTCCTGAAATATTTATATTAATGGCAACTAGCAGTGTTAAGGAGGAATTGTTGATACTTTCTTGCCAAAGAAATAATTAATAACAATTGCTGAAAAATTACTACATCTGTTACAGAAAAAATGTAGGAATTTTAATTTGTATCAGGACTAAGCTTCATGGTAGCTGTTTTATCATTGTTATACCATCTTTACTCCTGCTGTGATGATTTAGGACTTGGCAGAGCTTTGTGATTCAAGACAGCTTTTTTTTTTTTTCTATATGCTTTTATCTTCAAATAAAATTTCATAAATATTTTTTCTTAATATAGACTAATCATAGTAATGGTGATTTTGGAGCAAATCAAGTGATAAAATGAGATTATTTATATGGCTCCTATTTTTTCTAGATAACCATTATAGTGATTAGTCTATATTAAGACTAAAACATCCAAAATTTAATTTCAATATAAAATGACATACAAAAGAAAAAAAAAAAAAAAAAGAGGAAAACCTGTCTTGAATGACAAAATTCTGCCACATCTCAAATTATCACAGTCGGGTAAAGATACTCTTTCCCAAAGCTATAGGATGACACCTTAGGCAATTTTCTACAGGGAGAGAAAAAAACAGCACACACACACACAGACACATAGGCACAGACACACACACACACACTCTCTTAAAACTGTGACTTTGTGATGGTGAGAGACTTCATAACACATTACTGGTCTCATGAGCCATTGAGTCATGGGGATTGGTAAATGGACTCTGAAGCCCTCCACTACTAAGTTCCTGTTGTGAATAGCTTGAGTTGCTCAGGACAAGACATCATGACCATCCAATGACTGTTTGGTCAACTGTGTGAAATGAATTGGTGGCCTCAGTTCAGTTCCTAGTGGACAAGTAATTACGGCTGCTTTTGACCTGCAGGCTCTTTTTCACTCTGTTACACAGGTACAAACAAGTAACTCTAAGTGAATTGAACTAGTGTAAATGCAATTAGATTCCGGCTCTTCGGTGGCCTGTTGCCAGCCTGTGTGCCAAGTTTCAGGCAGTTATGTCAACATAAGCATTGCCCACATTAAGCAAAGCTCAACGTAAGCAAGGGTGTCTGCAGTGTTGTGCAGAATTTACACTGTTAGTAATATTTCTACAGAGCTACAAGACAGTCTAGAATATTCACAGTCTAGAATACATAATGAGGATGATGATGGCTAGCATCAGCTGTTTTGTGTACACTCTTCATAAGAATAAAACACATGAACTATATTGACAAACATGTGAATTCAGGATTACACTGTAACAGCCCATGAACTTTCACTGTGAAGAAATTAACATTTTAATCCACGCACAAGATATTGTGTATGAGAATAAAGTTACCTTTTTCCTATCAGAGGAAAAGATACATGGGATCTATTATTTATTTCATTTTTTTCAGATTAGAATATGCGTAAGTACACACCCATGTACATATACTTTGAACTGCTGCCTTCCTGAATAGAAATGGATTTATGCACCTTTTGAAATGGTAGCTTCAGCACTTTCAGAAAGCAAAATTAATTTCTCATATGCAAAAAAAAAAAATAGAGATAATTAGGAAATGTTAGTTAATCAATGTGTTGGAGCAATCCAATGTATTACAGAAGACGCAATACAAATGCAAAAATGTAGTAAATCAAGCACCTCTTCTTAACTGCAAAGCCCGTTGGTGTAAACACAAGCATGACAGCATATTCAGGAATTTCCTGGCAGAAAGAGTCCTTCACTCAACATGTTGAGTTTTATCAAACCCAAATGAGCAGTTTTCAGGGGAAGCCTTGGGGAAAGAAAACAAACCTGACCAGACAACAGTTGGCAACCTTGATTCAAATGTTTACCATCTTTGATGGAAAGCAGGCATACGAATCTACACTCTCTACAGTAAATTAAAATCTTAAACATTAAGCTATTTATTAATCCATTTCCATGTGCTTGTCTTGGTAGTACTCACTTTCCAGAGGCACAGCTGATAGGACAAGGACTTAGAGTTCAGTCTCCCAAAGACAAGTTAGAACGCTAATGGCCATGCAAGTGCCCTAATTCTTGCATTCACATTTATTCCACACCACACTCTACCTCGCTCCTTTTAACCTACCAATCCAAACATTTTGTATTATTTCCACCTTGCCCATCATGTGGGATGGAAGCACTTTTCATCTTGCACGTTCACAGGATGAGAAAGTGTGCTTTCCTTGCATGCCACAAAAGGTACACAGAGACTCGGCCACAGGCCACAAGCTTTCAGTTGAGGCATGTGTGGAACTGAATGTGTTAACAATGCAGTAAGTGCCTTCAGTGTCTTTGTTAATAGGGGTTTAAGTCTCAAGCTTGACGGTATTTGAATGTCGTTCTCTGATTTAATTACTATCATTATTATTATAGATACAGTAGTAATTATCTCTTCTTACTGTCTCATTATGTTTTGATCAATTCACATAAAAGTTTACTGTAAATATATGGTTAGGTAACATTAAAGAAAACATATAATTATGGAATATATAATCAAATACCTTCTAAACAGTTGTATGTTTTCCAACAATTAAATGCTTTAAAAATAAATAATTAATTGTTTTTAATAGACAAGATGCAGCTTTTGAAGCAATGAATATATAAAGCTTTATTTGTTGACCTCAAATTACTTTACTTCAGTTATATTGATAACATCTAGGTTTCTCAAAAACCTGCTGGCACAAAATCTTCTCAGCTTTATTAATGATTCAGTTGGCAGTTTCTGAAGAGACAAGTCCCACAGAGATGGAGCACTTGATTAATGACCTGGAAACACTTTTCCTTTTCAGCTGATTAAATAAAATTGACTGGATTTTTACATTTTTATAATAAAATGACCCGCAGGGCTGAGATGACACAGTGAAAGCAGCATGTTCACTCTTCAACAGATTTTTATTTTGTCACTTGTAAAAATGAAAGGGCTAACCACCCAAGCAGAAAAATGCACTTTATCACCGTCCACTGCCGACATGCTGACAATTGCTGCATACAAATACAAAAACATGGAGGAAAACTAGGCTGTGTTTACACTCAGCCTGATTTTGTCTAATGATGACAAAAGGTCTATGACTTCTCAGGGTTGGAGTGAGACTATTTAATTATTATGCAAAATAGATTTATAACAACACTACTGGCAATCATAAAAGGTTTTCTAATATGGTCACTTAGAAGTGATACCATGTACCTTTCCAGAAATTTGCATATCACAAGAACTTTGGTTTTCTAAAGCAAGATGGTAGTTATTCTTAAACAACAACTGAAACTCTAATACAGTTCCTAGCTAAAATAATTGGAGAAATTGCACTAGCAACTGCAGAATCAAGACTGAATATCCCTTCCAAAAAGTAAAAATAACAGATAGAATCGTAGAATGTTCTGAGTTGGAAGGGACCCACAAGGATTACCAAGTCTGACTCCAGTCCCTGCATATGACAACCCTAAAATTCACACCACGTGTCTGAGGGCATTGTCCAATCACTTCTTGAATACTGACAGGCTTGGGGCCATGACACCTCTCTGGGGAGCCTGTTCCAGTGCTCCACCACACTCTGGAGCAAGAACCTTCTCCTAATGCCCAAACTAAACCTCCTCTGGCGCATCGTCCTGCCATTCTCTTGAGTTCTGTCATTGGTCACTGAAAAGAAGAGTTTGGCAGGTGTCCCTCCTCCTCCCCTTGTGAGGAAGCTGTAGACCATGATGAGGTCTTCTCTCAGTCTCCTCCAGACTGAAAAAAACAAGTAATTTTAGCCACTCCTTGTACAGCTTCCTCTCCAAAACCTTCACCAACTTCGTAGTCAACTTCTGGACACTCTTCCATAGCTTTATATCCTTTTTAATCTGTGATGCCCAAAGCTGCACACAGTGCTCCAGGTGAGGCCACACCAGTGCAGAGCAGAGTGGGACAATGACCTTCCTCAGCCAGCTGGCAATGCTGTGCTTGATGCACCCAGGACATGGTTGCCCTCTTGGCTGCCAGGGTACACTGTTGGTTCGTGTTCAACTTGCCATTGACCAGAACCCCCAGATCCTTCTCCATGGAGCTGCTCTCCTGCCTCTCATCCCCCAGTCTGTATGTACAGCCAGGGTTGCCGTGTGCCAGGTGCCAAATACAGCACTTGCCCTTGTTGAACTTCATGCAGTTGGTGATTGTCCAGTTCTCCAATTTGTCCATATCCCTCTGCAGGGCCTCTCCACCCTCAAGGCTGTCTACAGATCCTTCCAGTTTCATGTCATCAGCAAACTTACTATAATACCTCAAGTCCTGAGTCCAAGTCATTTATAAAGATATTGATGCGTAATGGCCCTAAGATGGATCCCTGCAGAACCACACTAGTGACTGGTCACTAGTTCAACATAACCCCATTTACTAGAACACTTTGAGCCTGATCCATCAGCCAATTGCTCACCCACTGCATTGTGTGTTTATGCAGCTGGATGCTGGTCATCTTGTCCAGGACGATACTGTGAGAGAAAGTATCAAAGGCTTTACTGAAATCCAAAAAGGTCACATCAACAGGCTTCCCTTGGTCAACTAGGTAGGTAACCTTGTCATAGAATGAAATTTTGTTAAGCAAGACTTTTCCCTCATGAACCCAGACTGGCTGGAACCAATGACCTTGTTGTTCAGGTGTTTTTCAATAACTGCCAGACAATCTTCTATATAATTTTGCCTTTCTTGAAAACTGGGACACCATTTGCACTTTTCAGTCAGCTGGGACCTCTCCAGATTCCCAGGATCACTGAAATATCATGGAGAGAGATCTCACTATGACATCAGCCAGCTCTTTTAGGACCCTCAGATGAAATATGTTGTCTCTGAACCCACACACTTGCACTCACAATGGCATATACAGCCGTTGTATGTAAGGTCATAGAAACAGCTGCTATGCCAAGTCTGCCTGAGTATGACTTGGCTTAACATCTCTGTTCCTCTCTCTCTTTTTAGTTTCATGGTTTCTTTCCTTGAATCTGTCCTTTGCATACAAGCACCCAGCCTGATAATCAATAATTTCAGTCTGGGTAAGTAATCAAAATTATTTTACACTCTCTTAAAAGCTGTTTATTTGTCTTCCTACTACTAAACTCTGTCGATATCAGTAACCCCTTGTGGGTTCAGTGGTTGATATAAACATTCTATCCCTCATATGAAATCTTATGTGAAATCTGTATCTTCTAGCTTAACTCTCCCTGTCTGAAATGGAGCCACCTTATCCTGACTATCGAGAACAGTACATGGCGAACCCTAGCTAGCATTGTAAACAAGCTCAGATACTGGTTGAGAGTTTTAAATGGACTGTGGCAAATACAAGGCAATGAGTTTGGTAATTGTAAGACACTGCAAATTATCATACCACTGAGCCTTGACACGGCAGTAAACCTAAGGTTACATCTGAGCAAATACAAAAAATATACAGCATGTCCAGATTTTCACAGAAACTGCCTGGGTTACTGTACACATGTAGAGTTTGTGTGCAGCTTCTTCCTCAAGTCTCATTTTAAGCCTAAATAACTGAAAGGACTCTTTTGGAAATAATATATCTTAGAGAGTGGATGCATTGCATCATTCATCAATTGTCTTCTGCTCTGTTCTGTATCCAAATATAAGCAAAGCTTATAGTCTTTCAACCTGCAAGGGCAGGAGATGCACAGCTTTGGCAATATTAATGTAATGTTTCATTTCTGAGTTGAATAATTTCCATCATATCTTTATAATTCGATGTTTAGCTGTGACATGTAAATGTGTATGGTTAAAACTGATATTTCTTTACTTTCCACGTGTGTGGTGGTGTAAGTTTAGTCACGACAGTTTGTAGAAGCAGTGCACTCATGTGAATGCTGCCAGGAGAAGCAAAATTTACATTATTTTTGACATTATTCATCAAGAGATAAACTAGGACTTCTAGGTCTGTCACTTTAGCATAGGGACTATTTGCATGTTTAAGAAAATGTATTTTCTAAGATGGAGTTTCTACTGTTTCATTTTTAAATAGATATGAGAACAGAGATTCTGGCAGTGAATTAACTTCGTTTCTGCTTCAGCTAGGAAGTTTTGAAGTAAGTGTGAATGAAAGGTAATGCAGAAAAATATAGATATAATGAATGTATATGTATGTATCTAAAGTAAAGTAGATTGTTATGTAGTGTAAATATTAAGCAAAGTTTATTCAGCTTGAAATATGAAGGCTGGAAAAAACAATATTTAAAGTGGTCTTGTCAAAAAGTCGTCCTCTCTCTGGAAAAAAGTCTTCATTAAAATAAAATTGTCAATAATTTAAAGAACCAGAAGCTTGAGTATTGGATTTCTTAAACCTGGGCATTTGCACTCTGCTGTTTGTTTCACTGTTTAAATTCAGTTAGAATATGTTTTCATCTGTTAGACCCTTTCCCATTCATCCACACAGCCACTCATGCATAAAAGGAAGAAAAAACAGTGGGGACACAGAAAGAATAAACAGTTTTCAATTACATTATTTTTCATTACAAATTAAATCCATCATGGTAACAGTGCACAAAATAGTGCTCAAATACACTCGGCCTCCCACAAAATTGTCTGTTCTCAGTAATTAGTGTGATGGGGACTCTTAAACTGGATACACCAGATGAAATGTCAGGTTGGATGCAAAATGATAGAAGAGAGAAAATAATCTGCCACAGCAAGGTACAGCTATTACATCCACCCATATATTTTCACTCTTGGCCTTTGGTATTGGTTAACGAAAGAAAAGGTTTTGAGGCAGAAGGAGTTTAATTGAAACATGAGTTTAATTGAAACCTTTGAAGAACGCAGAGCAAGAAATATTTTCTAGGCAGTACAGGCTTTCAGAAGCAAGGGGTGCAAGTCATGTGTTCTTTCTAATACTGTGTAAAGTAGATCCTACTGATGGAAAGTACTGGGCAAGCTTCTTCTTTTGTAGAAGCACAGCAAAAGAGCCCAACCATGGAAACCCAATGCTGATCTTATAAGTTCAAGATGTAGAGACTGGTACTTGTACACTGTAAGGACAAACTGTGGTTCTTTATTTCCATTAGCAAATAGAGAACTGACAACTTCAGACAATCAAATGGAGGAAAAGAAGACTTCACATGAATAATCACTTGCACAAGAATAGACTGAGAAGTAACTAGCTGGATGTCAGATCTGCAGAAGGATTAGTAGTTCATAAACCGAACATGAGTCAACAGCTTCATGGCACTGCTCAAGAGGCAAATACCTTACTAAGATAAAGAAGTTTGTGGTCTTCAAGAAAATACAAGTATTTTGCATTTAGCTGAGGACTGGAGTGCTAGGCTTACTTAAGAATGTCAAGAAAAACATGCTTAAATGGAAAGAATCCGGAGAATGACAGCATGAATGATCAGAAATCTGGGAAAAAGGTCCTGCAAGGGAAAGCACTGAGAGAATATGACTGTTTAGTCTAGAAAAGAAAAGGACTGAGACATAATGGGTTTTGAATCTTCAAATACATTCCATAGCTGCTACAGAGAAGAGTAATTTATTCTTTATGGCTGTGGAAGACAGAAAGTTAGAAAGGGAGATTCAGGTTGACTACCATGAGGTATTTTCTAACCATGAGAGTAGCAAAACAAAGCAATGAGTTGTCTGGGAAGATACTGGCTTCTCCTCTGTGAAAGGGGAGACTCTCTTCTTTAAATAAAAATTAAAGAAATTTCAGAAAGGAGTAACACAGGCACAGCTTATCTTGCCTTGAGACACTGAAATAGAGCCAATGACAATCTAGGGTCACACCTCAGCTCTGGGTAACCTCCCAGATTCAGTAACTGAAGCCAGCTGTCAAGACAGTTTGTTGATAGGTTCCTGTGATCTTTTGAAATTCCTGAAACACTACCATTTTTAACTTCTAAAGCACCCACCAGGACACCAGCAATCTTACATAATCATACATTTTATGGCAAAACCATCTCTGAAAGGAGAATAAAGTGAAAAGTGAACAGCACAGAAATTTTTCACCTGTATGGCATTCAAATGTAAGTATGGAGAAATGAAATGTAAGAAATGGAGAAGCTGGCAGTTTGGACTCTTTACTGGGTAAAGAACTGGTTGGATGTGTGGGTCCACAGAGTTGTGGTGAATGGAGTCAAATCCTGTTGGCAGCCAGTCAGGACTGGTGTTCCCCAGGGCTCAGTTTTGGGGCCAGTTCTGTTTAATCTCTTTCCCAGTGATCTGGAAAAGGGGATTGAATGCACCCTCACTAAGTTTGCAGATGACACCAATTTGGGTGGGAGTGTTGATCTGTTTGACAGTAGGAAGGGTCTGCAGAAGGATCTGGACTGGCTGGATGGATAGACCAAGGCCAATTGTATGATGTTCAAGGCCAAATTTTGGGTCCTGCAGTTGGGTCACAACAACTCCATGCAGCACTACAGGATCAGGGAAGAGTGGCTGGGAAGCTGCCTGGTAGAAAAAGAGCTGAGGGTGTTGGTTGACACCAGCTGAACATGAACCATCAATGTGCCCAGGTGGCCAAAAAGGCCAACAGCATCCTTGCATGCATCAAGGACAGTGTGACCAGCAGGACTAGGGCAGTGATAGTTCCTCTGTACTCAGTCCTGGTGAGTCTCCACCTCTAATCCTGTGTTCAGCCTTGTGTCCCTCACTACAGGAAAGATATTGAGGTGCTGGAGTGAGTTCAGACAAGAGCAATGAAGCTGGTGAGGGGCCTGGACCACAGGTCTGATGAGGAGTGGATGAGGGAACTGGGGCTGTTTAGCTTGGAGAAAAGGAGGCTGAAGGGAGACCTTATCACTCTGCATCTACCTGAAAGGCGGTTGTAGCATGGAAGGTATTGGTCTCTTCTCCCAAGTAGCAAGTGATGGGACAAGAGGAAACTGCCACAAGTTGCACCAGGGAAGGTTTAGATTGGAAAAAATTTATTCACAGAAAGGGTTGTCAGTCATTGGAACAGGCTGCCCATGGAAGCGGTTGAGTCACCATCCCCGGTGGCATTTAAAAGGCATTTAGACAAGGCTCTCAAAGACATGGTTTAGTGTCAAGTTATGGCTGGACTTGATCTTGAGGGTCTCTTCCAACCAAAATGATTCTACGGTTTTATACTATGAAATAGTGGCACACGATGTTAAGGCACTCTAGTGGTTTTGCTGACAAACAGGCCTTTTAATAAATATTATATTAAATGCATTAATAAAAATATGTATTATTAGAACTGACCATTAGAGTTGACTAAAAATATTAGAAGCTTTTTACCATATTTTTAGGTTCCATAGGCAGAGGTTTGTATCTGTAATGTTTTCTCAAAAGTCCTGAGGAGACTGATGCCTGGCAAGTTCCTCAGCATATTTAAACATCAGAAATAAATAAAAATGCTATAGATGCTGCTTAGAGACAAAAATTATACTACTGTATTCATCTATCTCTTTGTGTTTTAAAGTATTATAAGCATTCAGAACACAAACTTTCTCAGGCCTCTGTTCCCATTCATCTTAGCTGGATGGACTGAATAGAGGACAGTGCAGTTTACTGATTTGTGGTGTCGACAGTATAGAACATTTTCCTTTTGTTGACTATATGGGAATATCAGACAGATAGGTTTGTTCTATCTTCTACTGTATTTACTACTGCATCCCTGCTAATTTTCTCCAATTTTAGTATTATACTAAAATAATTAATACTCTTCCAGTGCTAAATCAATGAGGATACTGTTGTGTATGTGACTTTCAGAATAAAACCTACTTGCTAGAGCTTTTGCTTGCCAAAAGTACAGGTCAGGCTTTGCACAGATTTTAAAAAGTGTTAAGTTTAACAACATGCAATTAATATTTTTAACATTATGAAAACCTACATTTAATCTTATATGTCTTTCTTCTTACTAGTCCAAATGGCTTAGTTAATGAAGTAAAGGTTTTTACAAACAAAATTCCATATTAATCTAAGATTTTGGTAAAAAGATAGAAAATAAGGAAAAAAAAAAAACAAACAAACCATAAGAATCTTAAAAGTTTTGATCTATTGGTTTTTATCTATGAAATTCTCCTTCCGTTTTTTTTGCTCAGTCCTAGCCTTAAAAATACCCAACATAATTCTTTTTCTTATTGAAACACTCAAATATTTCACAAAGTTGCACGGGCCTATATATATTAATCTACAGTTATTTTGTGGAAACCACAGAAAACTTAGTAATCTAGTCCTCGTTTACAATAAATGTTCTCTGTAGAGATAATTTCTGGTAACTGTCATCAGCAGTTGTGCCAAAACTCCAGCCATTCAATGAACACTAATGTAATCTTACTAAATTGTCAAGTAATATTTAGGCTTGAACACTTAAAAAGTAATTGGATGGTAAATTTCCATTTATTTCACATTACTCTCACTCTTACACCTTTCAACAGGACAGGCATCTTTGAAATAGATCAGTAAATGGAATAATGTGAACTTTGTCTTCTTATTCCTACCTGTAATTAATTTATTTCCAATGAGTTATTTCATAAAGAATTTTTAATTTCACAATAGCATCAAAATACATTCAATGGATGAAATAGAATTATTTTTCATTTTAATGTCCCCTGTGTTTCATAAATGAAATCATAGTAATGAAAAGCTAAGGCAAGGTATCCTTCTTCAGTGTAGTCAATCATATCTATTTTAGGTGAAAAAAAAAAGGTAACAACTAAGCTACTTTAGATTCCCATTTATAGAACAATTGTTACTGCTTTCAGTTCCCTTTGTGGTGTCCTGTTTGATTGTACTCAGGCAGCACATGTACATATAAACTACATAAACATAATTAAGAAACATTATAGCCTTTTTGAGAGAAACCACAGCCTAGCAGTTACCTGAAGTTGATAAGCATTCGTGTCACACTACACATATTCTTGTGTGCCCCTCTGGACAAAAATATATCTTTTGTCAGTTGGAAGCCATTACAATCTCGAAGTACAATAAATTTTGGGCAGTAGACTGGGAATACGCTTTTACAGAATTTTGCAGGCTCCATTTCTCTTATAGCATGCCAAAAGAATAGATAAAGTGTGACAGAGAACTGCAAAAGCAAGGTGAGCTGAAGAATTAGCTCAAAGAATTACCAGAAATTTGCTACAATCACCACAGAAATAATGAGCTCCTATAGATGGAAAAATCTCATGGCAAAGCCATCAGCAGAAAACTTGTACTCTGAGTCATTTAGAAAGTGAGACCAGTACTGTCTTAGGTTATTTATTTTGTAGGAAAACTTCAGGCTAATTGAACCTTTTTTCTGTAAACTAGTTGACCAAAATTGAGATGACAGATGAGGACTTTCTCCAGAAATCAGAATCTCCCACTTCCAGGAAGAAAACTCATTCTGCTTATAAAAGGGTTGTAGCAATCCAGTGATGGAATCACCTCTGCTCAACAGAAGCTCTGGTCCCGTAAAGTAGGGGATACATTGAGACCTGCAGAGCAATACCATTTTAGACATATAACTAACTGGTTGATGGCTTAAAGTAGTTTTCAGCTCACTATGTATTTCATATCTCTTTCCTACCTGTCCACCCTTCCTCAGACACTATGCAGAAAACTTGAGTTGCTAAGCAAGAATTAGAGATTTTACTTAAAAGTCACGTGTCTGAGTCAAGTGAAATGCCTGGCTGTTCCATGATGCTAGATTTCTTGTAACATTGTTTGGAGTGAGAAGAATGAAGTCAAAATAAAATATACAAAAAAGTAATCAAAAGTTCTATCCTGTATGTTTTTAAGAAAACAGAGATAAAAGACAGATGTCTTATAAGATACAGAGACCTTAAAAATACAAACAGAGGTTTCCCCTATTCTGCTAACTCAGCATTTGAACAGGAGAATTATCTGTGCAGTAAAAGGTGGAGGGAAAACATAGCCCTAAACTGAGGAATCCTGTTATAAGGAACCCTACCATAGTGAAATGAGGTGGGATGATGGAGTTGTTTGGGCTCTACCTCTGTGGAAGACTCACTCAAGTGTAGGAGGGTTATGTTGGATTGATTTTTCCTTCTCCTAAGAAGTAGTCTAGAAGTAGTCTTTCCTAGTAGTTTCCTAGAAGTAGTGTCTTTTTAATCTCTGATTTGTGTTGTTTTTATTTGGTTTTAGGTGTGATGCACATGTTTCTCTCCTCTTGTGGGAATTAGAATTCTCACTATACTTGTAAAAGAGAAGTCTGTGTCTTAATGTGTAGAATGTTAGCTGCTGCTTCTTCTTCCTCCTATTTTTTTTCATTAAAATACTTAGGTATCTTATTCTAAATAATTCCTGAAATACTTGTAGGGGTCTGTTTCTATTGTCTTTTTGAGAAATTTTATTTTCTTAGTCTTCTTCTAGAATTTGATACTTAATCTGATCTTTATTTTTAAGAAAGGCATACAAAACACATGGTCTTTATAAACTTCACGGTATTTTGAGCCAAACTGTACTACAAAGATAGAAGTGGATGAAGTGTTGCCTGCTACTACTTTTTGACTGGCATTCAGCAGTAACAAGTTCCTACTTGAAACTATCTGATTTCGCATACACAGCAACCAGGAGTGAGGGACTGACATTATGGGAATATGAAGAAATTTTATATTTATTCAGTCTTAAATGTATGATTGTAAAATATATATGTGAATATTAAGTCACTCTAGGACTACATAGGGCCATGGAAGAGGGGAGGGGTCTGTGAGGTGAGAACTGCTACCCAGTGCAAGTTAAGATAACAACCTTTCATTTGCACGTACATAAGAAAACCTAAAACTATATTCTTTAGCCTGTAATGTCATTGGTTATTCAGATTCAGAAGAGCAGGAAGCTACACAAATTCTTTACAGTTGGAGGTTGAGCTAGCTCTCCATGAGAGTAGTAGGTTTAATCACTTGTCAAGTATGTCAACAACTTCCCTCATTGCTTTCCAGAATCCTCTTTTGTTTATCACATCTACCTAGGGGAAACATAACCTCAGCAAAGACTATGGAAAAAGGGAGTGCTGTTTACAATAAGATGCATGAATTTCTTGAAGCAATAAAAATCACTGTCTCTTACAAAGAATATTTACACTTTTCTCCTCTTAGTTATGAGTATTATTTCCCAAAACCTGTCTGTTTTTTCTAAAAATTACTTCAAAAAACACTTTCTCTAGTCCTGAGAGCTACACAATAACATACAAGAGCCAGATCATATGTTTGGTTACTTTAGGGTAGCCCCAGGGGTACAAAAAAAGTTTGTAAAGATACACAGATTATAATATAACATGTAATGTTTGAGGAGACAGCATACTGCCTTTTGAAGAAATGACCTAGTTTGTAGACACTGCAAGCAGAGAGGTTTCTAGAAGCAATATTAGGATCATTTGTACTAGCACAAATAATTCTGAATAATATGATTTTTCTTTTTCTGTATGATCCTGTTTTCTGATTAAAATCTTTTGTTTTGTTCACTAATCACAGGTTAGCTAAAACCTTTTTAAATAGTAAAAAAAAAAAATTTAAAAAAAATCATAAAACAGATTGCCTATGGAAGCTAGGGTTACGTATTTCTTTGTCATTTGTCCTTTTAAAATACAGTGCCAACTTCCTCTAGAAGCAAATATCTCCAACTGTAGGCAAAGCTAGTGTAGCATCAAAATAGTTACAAATGGACAAAACTTGTGATATTGCAAAATGTTTGGTCCAAACATACTTTCTAGGAAAAAATTTTGCTGTTTGCATATCTGCAAAGAAAAAAAAAATCTCACTAAGAAGTTGTAACCTGAACTAAGAATATTGGCAGTACTCTGTTATAGATATACTTCCTGGCATATTAATTTTGCACAACTTATACTAGTACACACAGAGAACAACTGTTGATAATGAAAATAATATGATTTCTAATCATTGCAGTTAAGAATTTAACCTTCTTAGATGAAAAGTCATTGTTGTTTGGGAAAGGCAGAGTCCATAATCACAAAGCTCAGTTATTATCATTTCCTTTTACTACATCTTTCCCGTTCCTTCCGTTCCTTTCTGCTTGTTAATGTTGCTGTCATTAACAAAACTTTATTAGGCCCACATAGAGGTAGATAAGGTGAAAGGCACAAGATAAAGGGAAGAAAAAGCAGATGGAGAGCTCCTCTGTTTCTCATTCTTGATTCCTACATAAAATAGATGCAAAGCCACATTGCAAATTTTTCCTAGTTATGGGTTCAAAAGAATAACTCACTCAAAGAGAAATTTCTTGCATGGAGATGTGAGTCTATTGTCATATTCCTGGTATTTTTTTCTCTAACATGTGGTCCTAGTTATTGACGAAACAATAACCTTGTAGATGGATCTATAACTGATAGGAGTGAATAGATGAAATGTTTTCATTCATCCAAATAGTTGTAATTTCCCTCTTTCAATTTTGTGCTTGTTAATACTTAATTGACAGAGTTGATAAGGTTCTCTTTCTTCTATTTTTATGATTGCAGAAAAGCCAAACTTAACCAGAGGAAGAAAACACAAAGAGGTAGATACTTACCAGTTTTGCCAAGTAACAACTGCAGGTTCAGTTTACTATGCTGATTTTACTTGGATTTTGGTGGAAAAAAATATGGGTCAGCATGCAGGTAGCACAGACAGATCATGGAGGGGAAGCCTATAGATCATTACAGGTAAAGAATAATTGTAAATTATATTGTAGAAATGGGTTGAGGTATTAAATGCATGTTGCCTAAATGTTTTGATGTGAAACTTTCAAAGGAAAGAGTAAAATCTTAATGACAGGGTTTTTTTTAAAAAAAAAAGAAAACTGCCAACAACACAAAACTGTTTTAAAAGTGTCTTCTATTTTTGATTTCTTAAAACAAAGGTATCCCCAGATAAAGCAAACAACTGACATGCCAACTCTTAGTCTTTCACAGCATGAAGCTCTCTTCTGCTCTTCGGGGAGACTCAAATTCCATCATCTTTTTCTCTTACTTGTTTCTGTTCCTTCGTTAGACATTTACTGATAAACATGTGAATCAATACTAGTTTTCCATCTTAAGATCTTTCTCACAGAAGTATGCTTTTTATTGGTTTAGTGCCTCAATATCTTCTTATACCCTTATACCTCGTGAAAATAGAAAGTTTTGGGAAAATGACAACCATACATGTTGTTATGTGTCTGTTTCAAGCTGTACTACTATTGACTTCCTTTGAATATCTTAAAATTTTTCTGACCTATTCCTCCATTCTAATGTCATTATTTTATCATCACAATTTCATATTGTCAATGCTGCAGAATAACCGTATCTGGTATTTAACTTCATCTGAAGTTAAATATCACTCTTCCTTTCACACAAGAGGGAAGCATTAGCTACAAGTACTGAGTAGAGTTTGAAAGTTGTTTCAGAAGAGGGGAGTTTTCTAGCCAACAGGAAAGACTGTTTGCCACAAAACCTGATGCATGTTACTTCTTCAAACTGAACCAGGACAGCAGTCCTAGTCCAGCTATTAGCAATTTGGTATCTCTGCAGTAGAAAAATACTAGAGGAACTTCTCACAAAATTCTTCTGGTTTCTCGTGAGTAATACACCCATTCTCTCCTGGCTTTCTCCTGGGCTCCATGTACTTGACTAGGGATAAATACCATCATTTTACTTTGCAATAATAATTGTACTTCTGGTGAATTTATGCATGAAAACTGGGGTCCAGCCACCCTCATATACCAAAATGTTGAACTTCTAAGGTGCCCAGTCCTTTCACTATAAGAAAAAAATAAAAAATAAAAAAAATAAAAAAATAAATCATTCTCATTTTCAGTATACACAGAAACCAAGTACTGTTTTACTCACTCCTCAAATTAAAAGAGTCTGTATAATCCTGTGACTTCTAAGAATTCATATTAATTTTCAGTCTATTTCTAGGATATTTTTAGCCACCAGCTGACATACAACTTTTCTGAGGCGTAGATATTGAAAAAAGAAATGGTTACTGGTTTGGAAATGACGAAGGTTGTTCTCAGTAATGCTACTTATTTAAATGTTTAGGGTATTATAAGAGGTCTGTAGTATTTTTGACTGAGAAGCCTCATCACAGTTTTTCTTAAATATCTATATATTTACATGTGGGACTGGAATTTGTGTAAGAATTGTAAAAAAGACTGGTTTTAATTAGCTCACTAAACCAAAACAGTTAAGAAAATAAGCTCCCTTCATCTAGGAATTGCAATTTGCTATGTGAAATTAAGCATCTTCACTGGAAAATGTAAAAACAATATACCCAAAATTTGAGCTGCATTAAACTTATTTTGGCCAGGAGAAATGAATGTCAGATTTGGTGCAAAGCCACAAAGTTGATTACCATGAAGATATGTTTTGATTAACTTACCTGCTCACAAAAATTGTTCAGTTCACATTGTAACATCAGGTTATCATCACTTTTCTTTAAGGAAACTAGAAAAAGATGATGTTTCTATTTCTGTACCACCATAATTTGTTTCATTTAAATCCTGTTCTTCAGGTGAACTTTTCATTCTTTCTTTCACCTTTGGTACAGCAGATTTCTCTTTCCAGGTTAGCAGGGAAGGTCTCAAAACTGAGTCACAAAATTTAGCATTATTGTGACTGTACCTGTCACATGGCAGAGCTAAGAATAAAGCCAGATCAGCTTATGCAAAGTGGTGCAGAACCACAGCTGAAAGTCTATTTTATATCAGCTGAAGTAAAAAGATACTTTCTGCTTTTGTAATTCCTATAACCAAAGTTTAAACATGAAATAGCAGCTGCAGACTCATGACTTAGAACGTGCATTTTTCTGCGCACATATAACTATTTTAATCACAGCTAGGTGCTTCCTTAACAAGATATAAGGAATAGCTCTGCACAGCTAGGCCCACATTATAATTTTTATATGGGCATATGTAAGTCAAGAAATAATCTTCATGCATGACCGGTTAGTTGCAAGTTTCAAATCTAAAAGGTGCAGAACAGGATCAAGACTAGAGTCTCTGAAGGCCGGAAATGTATCCTCACATCTCCTTTTGAAGACTGGCGTGGTTGACCACAGACAAAATTGAAATCTTCCTCCCATGGATATTTGTAAACACACCTTGTGACACACAGATGTGTACATACATACAGTCTAAGTCACAGTTCATTAGCATCCCATATATTAATCTGTTTGACAGTTCTGTGTGTAAGTACTCTACAAAGAAACAAATGCAAAGACTAGTTGTTACATTGAAGTGAAATAATATTAGACTGTCCCAAGACATTGATCAAAAGGCATGCAGATCGTTGCACTTTCAAAGGAAGTCTGTCTCTATCAACATCAAAATCAGTGAACTGGGAAATGTGCAGTGTCTAAATGATGTTTATAGTTTTGCTGTTATGTTTCTATTTAGTGATACAACCCATGTGGCTTCTTTCTTGCATGTGGCATATATCTGTTGTTCAGCTGAAGAAGCAAATGGAAAATCCTCTGATATAGTTTATTCTTTTTTTTTCTACTTCTTTGTATATTTAATTGACATTTTGAATTAATTTATTTTGCTCTGAAAGATGTAAGAAAATGATCATCATTTACATGACAGCAATTGACCAGCATCCTGGGCTTCATTCTTATCAGCTGCTTTTGTCTGAAAAGCTGTGTGATGGGCACAGTCTCACTGGCAAAGGGCAAAAGTTAAAGGGGTGTTATCTCCTCCATAGCTATTAGTATTAATTTCTGCAGTACCTCTCTGTGTGACATGATGGTGTAGGAGTATATATTTTCCTTCTCTCCCTTCTCATTTCTTCAGATGAAAAGAGAAGAAGGAGTTTACTGGTTAAGAGTTCATTAAGTTCATTTCACAGAACCATAGAATCACAGAATAGTTGGGGTTGGAAGGGACCTCATCTAGTCCAACACATGTGCCAAAGTAAGTTCACCTACAGCAGATCACACAGGAATATTTCCTGGTGGGTTGGAATGTTTCCAGGTGCATTTGAATGCCTCCAGAGAAGGAGACTCCACTACCTCTCTGGGCAGCCTGTTCTAGTGCTCTGACACCATCAAAGTAAAGAATTTTCTCCTCATGTTCAGATCAAACCTACTTCATTCTGTGCCTGTTGCCCCTCATGCTATCATCAGGCACCACTAAAAGGAGTTTGGTCCCATTCTCTTGACACCCACTCCTGAGATACATATGAACATAAATATGGACCCCTCTCAGCCTTCTCTTCTTCAGGCTGAACTACTTGCTATTTATTTTGATTTTTTTATATCTAGGCTATATTGAGTCATAGAACCATAGAATCATTTAGGTTGAAGAGGACCTTGAAAGGTCCTCTAGCACAGCCCCACTGCAATAAGCAAGGACGTCTTCAACTACATCAAGTTGCTCAGAGCCACATCCAGTCTGGCCTTTAATGTTTCCAGGGAAGTGCAACCTGTTCCAGTGATTCACCACCCTCATCGAAAAAATTTCTTCCTTATATCTTGTCTGAATCTACTCCATTTTATTTAAAAAGACATTTATTGAACTTACTAAAATAAGTTTAAAAATATGAGTGACTCAATGTACTCATCTGAGCGCATGACCTCATCTGTGTCTCTTCTCCTTTTTGTCCTGATTTTCATGGAAAAAGGATCCCATGTGCATGTCATGGAAGGAAAATATTAGGGTAGTTTGACTTCCACAGTCTGATCTAGATGAAGTCTAATTCTAAGAATAAAATTAAACTAATTTTATGTTTAATCCAAGGAACTGGATGAAGATGAAGCCAATGTAGGGAACGAAAGAATGTATGGATGGAAATCTTGTAGATGGAACCACTGAGGAAGTTTCACTTCTGGAATGCTTAGATCTTTTGCAGTAGGTGTTCATTGTAATATCTGTGCTTCCAGAATAATTTAGTTTCACTAACATTCAACTGACTATATATTAAACATGCAATATCTGTACAGCTGAATTCAATATCCACCTTTCTAGACAATGCAATACTCTGGGAAATAAAAATGGTGAAGCATGAAGAAAACAGTTTAAACATAGTTCAACGTGCTCACTGAGAGAGAACAGAAAATTAACTCACTGTTTTCAATCTCAATCTTAGTCTGTTGATCATCATCAAGTTACTTCAATGTATACTAAACATTTACAAAGACACTTTTTGCAGAAGAGTACTGACTTCGGCAGCTTTGCAAGTAAATGTCTCGTCTGAGTTGTACCAGGCCTATGTGCGATACACCAGAGATACTTGGCATCCGTGAGTAACTGACCTGTTCCAAATAGCAATCTATATTCTCATTTCTAAAGAATTCTAGAAGATTGCTTTTAAAAAAAATTTCATTATTACTAAGAATGTTTTTAGGCAAATAGATAGCCAATAACATTTTGTACACAATTTTCCTGTTAAGATTACAGAACTTGCAGGTTGCTAATGTTTTGTCTGATCCATTTGTTACCTTACCTCAGTGTGTTTCACTAGATTTTTTTCTTAGTTTTAGGGAAAAATAATCCACAAACTAAAGATGTCTGTGCCCTTTGTGATATGAGGATATCAATATCTTTATGTATATATAGCTGTCATTCATTCAGATCTGCTTTACGCAGGATGTGTCAAATGGTTTGCCTAGTCTTTCTGTAAGCACCATGAGGTTCTTAACATATATACTTCTTTTCTGCAAAAATTGGCATTTCAGCAATTAAGAAAAAAACTGCTATAACTATGATTCATTATTATTGTTTTGAATAATGCTAACTGTGAAAGAAAAAACATTGTGCTACTGATTCTGACCTATTTGTTAGTGTACACTGTCATGCACACTAATACACAAGTTAAAAGTTACGGATAAATACCTCAGAAGTGTGAACTAACAAAGTAACATTTCTTATAGCTAAGCCAAACCTTCGAGAAAGGGTTTGGCAACTGGAAAGTGTCTTTCTGACAAGGAACAATAGTGGGTTGAGATACAACAATTTAAAAATATTTTGAAAATCTTCTGGTCCCAATTTACAAACATATTATTGGACTCTCAGTTTATGTTTTGAAGAATAAAATAAAACATACTATCTATTGTCTGCTGCTTGGGACCACTCACTATTGAGTAGTCAGTGTCATTTTAGATAAGAAAAATAGGGTTATCTGTGCATGTGAAGGGCATGACTTTCCCTTTTCATCTGCAGCAGCTTTTTTTTTTTTTTAAGACACTCAACAGTCTTTTTTAATACAGGAAAAACAGGATAAAAAAGTCATTGCAGCATTTTTCTATTGATTAAATTATGGTAGATATTAGGAACTAATAGATTTATATATTTTTTTTTACAGGGCAGAAATTTACTCAGTAATACAGATTTAATAAGTAAAAAGCTCTTAAATGAGAAGTATACATAAAAACATTGCTCAAATTTAGATGAAGTAGGGGTAGGCAGACAATCATGCAGCACTTTGTAAAATAAATCTGCTTTCAGGATTTGTAACTTTTTCAAACTTTAGTGATATATTTCATTTTTACAATAAAAACTGTCAGAAGCTTTATTATTACAATTACTTGATTTTGTATTTTTGGCCATAAGTTTTTCTGTGTCATTCGGATGTCTCTGAGTATTTCTTTAAAACTTCAATCAGGCTGGTGCAGAGAAAACATTGTATATGTTAAATTTAACTTCATTATTCTCTTTTTGAATCTTCTAATATGACAGGAAATTCGAATTTGGATATATTTACTATTTTGGGAAAAGTCATAGCTTACAAAAAAGCACAGTTCATAGCTATCTTCAGGGGGAAAGAGAAGAGGTTCAGATATTGAATTTCAGCACCTTCCATTTACTGCAAGTGCTGGGCTGAACAGGACCTGTAAAGGGAAGAACATCCATCCTCAGATAAAGGATTCATCACTCTCAGGAATCTGTTTCCAACAGTGATCATAAATTAATATTTAGGAGTGTATTGGAACAAGTCATGGACTTTTTCTACCAGCTGTGCATCAAAATTGAATATTCCTGAGGTAAGAGTCTGTGAAGCTTTCTTTTCTCCAGTCTGGTGGGCCAAGACACATTGGAAACAATGATGTTATGTTATAAGATTCAGTATCAGTATCCTTTCATGGTTGTATGTGTGCTTTTAGTTTGTTAACCTGAAGACAATGATGAAAGACTATGAATTCTCAATTGAGGACGAAATGGGATTATAGAGTATATGAAAGGAGTTCAGGAAAGAAACATATCTTTTATTCTGAGAGCTACTTTTGCAGAAAATTAAGTTCTTTATATCATAAATGTTCTCTGAAAGGAGTGATCCTTGTGTAACACAAAAGTCAAATAAGACAGAGTTGATCAAAAACATACTAGCTATATTGACACAAATATACATACTTCCTCATCTTGATCTTCAGTTAAGAGGTGGCATAAAAAAAGCATGGACATAAAAGGATGTTGCAGTTTCTTAATTAAGGTAATTCTTAATTAAGGATTAAAGCACAATACAAACTAGATTCAAAAAGAAAATGTTCCTCTAAAGAAGCAAGACACGGAGTAATTCAAGGGGTTTCTTAGTATGAAGATGTGAACTCTTCGACTATGTTTGAATAATGGTCATATGCAGCATGTACATCAAGGTCCAAACAATATAGAGAAGATTCAAGTTTTCGAAAATGAGGTTTTCTTCTTCTCTGCACTCAACTAACTTTATGACAAAACAGTACGAAGATTCTTAACCTTAACAAAACATCAGTTATTACTAAGAGAGACTATAAGTTTTAGCTTTCTGCCCTAACTTATGTGTGCCCTAATTTATGTGTGTCGTCAACAATTTCGAAGTGAATGTCGAGCAGGAAATGTTGAGTGAATGACGGTCATGTTTCTGTAAAGAATATAAGATGGAAGAATTTTTAAAAACCTAAAAACCTGTGACTTCAAATAAGAGTTATTTTCTCTTTAAATCTTACAACTTTGAACAGTCATAAACCAGACAAAAATAAGACTAAATTGTTTGTCTTCTCTCTTGACAAATACAATGTATTGTTTCACCTCTTGAAAGTTTGCAATTTTGATTTACTGGATTTCTAAGTTTTGGGGTTTTTTAAAATGAATTTATGTTCAAAGTGAATTCTAAGGTGTTTGTTTCTTTTTTTTCTTTCTTTTTTCTTTTTTTTTTTTTTTGTTTGTTTTGTTATAATGTGCAGTAGTGTGAAGTTTTTAATTTCAATATTCTCAAAACACTTAATAACATAGTTTACTCCTAGAGGTCACAAAGTAAATATTTTATCTCTCAGGGAAGTAAAAGCAAGTAAACGATGCAGGACAGTTATTGCCTTATAAGGAGTAGATGCGTCAGAATACACTTTATAATAATACGCATTGGAAGAAAAATCCTTTGAAACAAAACACTGCTCTATACCAGGCTTATATATCTCTATGTGTATATGAATTCTTGTGTGTGAACAACAGAACTTGAATTGAGCAGACACCTCTGAGCTACTGACAAAACTAACTGTGATCGTCAGAAATTTCGTTTTGTGGACTGAAAAGGCACACCAAGGCACCTATGCTTCCCTGATGTGACAATGGACATGTCTTTGTGAAAACACAAACAATCTGGAAAAACAACTATCAATACCAAAACAAAACAAACAAAACAAAACAAAAAAGCAGTACACTCTACAGTCTAAAATCTTATCTCTTAAAAACTGGATCATTTCAAATGCATCCTGACTTTCCCCTAAGAGTGTGACTTGGACAGTAAAAGAACCTTTAAAGAATGACTCAAAAGAATACATGTAAATTTTGCATGTTTTCAGTTTCACTCAAAGCCTGTGTATCTCTGATAATTCATGCTACCTGCAATAACTTTCTCCCACTATCTAAACTTTTCCAACTGAAACTCAGGATTGAGGTGGCTGAGGAGTATGCCCATAAATTAGTCTAGAAAGATATCCCTGATGACTCTCATAATTTTGGACCAGTCTCTAAATTAACTCTGCCATAACCTGATATGAATTGAAATATTCTTCTGTAAGGCACTCTTCACTGCAGAACATAGTATCAACAAAACACCATCAATGCCTTTGTTTTATTTCTTAAATCATCTTAACAGCTCCCTGTCTCAAATAATGACAATGACTTTGCATGCTGAAGTGTATTTACAGTTGGTATGCAATTATAATAAGGTCTTGTAATGCTCTCAAGAACCTCACCTAAAGTTACAGTAGTGCTATACAGAGGGCAGACTAAGAAATAAACACAACATATCCAACTATTTTTTAGCAGCAGAATGGTTGCTACTTCAAATTGATGAAAATGTGTTTCCTACTTCAAAGTATCCTGTCTTTGCAGTATAATGAGACAGCCTGCACATCTGAGATCATTAATGTGACTTGACACACCCAAAATATAAAATTATAAAGAAGCACAAAATAATATTGAAAATTCTGAAATTGAATTTTCCACTATGACATTAGAGCACTCCAAAGCAATATTGCTACAAATGAGGATGTGTCAATAGTTGCATATTTTCCTAAAAATATGGCTTATCATAAGAACAGGGCAGAGGAATAAGGAGAGCAGAGTAACAGTGTTAGATGTAGAAGCAGTTTTGAAACATCTTTTCTTATTAGTGTAGGGTTTTACAACTGATAATTTTCAATTGACTGTCATTTCACAATAGAAAAAATCTTTTCTTGGTAAAATAATAAGCATCCTTTATACTTGATATGTAATTTATCTAGCATACGGCCAAGGAGCATTGTTTTTTATTCTAGTTGCGTGGACTTCATATAATGGGCTTATGGTGATATAAGTTTGGAAGAGACTTCAAAAGTTCATCTACATAGTTCCTTCATTAGCCAAAAGGTGAAATTGGATATTCCTATATCATCCTGGACAAATATGTCTAGCCTGTTCTAAAAAGCCTCAGCTGATGCAGAATATACAATTTGGTAGCACTTTCTATATAAAGGAGGTGCTGGGGAAGCAACAGAAATCACAAAAAACAAGGGTTTTTTATTTTATTCCTATCCAGGCAACAGTAGTTTCCAGCCATGCCATATCGTGCTAAGAAAAAAAAAAAAACAGCCAACAAACAGAAGTGTATGGTCCAGCACTGAGTCTGTTGAATAAAAAATGGGTGATCTCATTCTTGGTTGCCTCTCTAACAAAGAATCAGTCTACAGATCAAGATCATGATCAGCATTGTTGGCTGTGAAATTAAAACTCTACAAGAATCACAGAATCACAGAATGTCAGGGATTGGAAGGGATCTCAAAAGATCATCTAATCCAATCCCTCCTCCAGAGCAGGGACACCTAGATGGGTCTACATAGGAAGGTGTCCAGGCAGTTTTTGAATGTCTCCAGAGAAGGAGACTCTACAACCTCCCTGTTCCAGAGCCTGTTCTAGTGCTCTGTTATCCTCACTGAGAAGTTTCTTCTCAAATTCAAGTGGAATCTCTTGTGTTCCAGTTTGAACCCATTACCCCTTGTCTTACCATTGGTTGTCATCGAGAAGAGCCTGGCTCCATCTTCGTGACATTCACCCTTTATATATTTATAAACATTAATGACATCACCCCTCAGTCTCCTCCAAACTAAAGAGACACAGGTTCCTCAGCCTTTCCTCATGTGGGAGATGCTCTACTTGCTTAATCATCTTTGTTGCCCTAACAGGGGTTTAATTTTGAGGTAAGTCTTTGGAAACACAGCTCTCCAAGGCTACTGACTGTAAATGTCCTGGTCACCTTTCATTTTTTAGTAGTTGTGTTCTTGAGTTCTGTTCTTTCTTTCGGAAAGTACCTATCTAGGTATTTTAGCCAAGAGATTTTTTGGAGTTCCTGCAAGGTAGGGTTTGAACTGCTTGAAGCTTTTAGAGAGTGACCACATGGATTCTTCCCTTCTGCTATCACTGTTGATTTTGTTTGTTTGTTTGTTTGTTTTCTTCTTTTCTTTCTCCTGTTGTGGACAAGCACAAATTACCTTTTCCTATTTTTATGAAAGAGTGAGGAACAAAGTAAAGAGTATGATATCAGAGGTAAAGAAAATGTCTTACTATTTTACAATTGCATTTTAAAGTGAAGAAAACCCACTAGTTTTAGAAAGGGAAGTTAACAGTCTGTAACAAACAAGCAGTTAATCACCAAGTAATCAAATCCAAATATGAACCAGTGGTTGAATCTTCTGGTCAGTGTAATTTTCTCTCTATATATATATGTATTGAAAATATATATTAAAAAAAATAATAATTTAAAAAAAAAAAAATGGTACAAAAGATTTACATTTCAAATCCACATATGAAGGCAAAATAATTTTATATTTTCAGATGACCCTATTGGCCCAAACAGCCAGAATATATTGTTGGCTAGAGATGAGGTTTTTTGTTCAATAAACATTTTACAGTAATTATTAGCAGCTTAATTACATCTTTTAAATTCTCTTTTTAGTTTCTTTCTGAACTGAAGCTTTTACTGGAGCCAGTAAAAGCCAGTAGGGCAAAGGGTAAATTCTGAAATGGACTGTAACTTTTTTTTTTCTCCAATTAAGCACACAGAACTTAGGTGAACAGCGACTGAAGGAATGACATCTTGAGATCCCTTCCAACCTTAATTATTCTATGATTGGCAAATGAAATTCAACAGCTAAACTCCTATGGGTTTGAAAACTTTTGCTCATGATCAGGTTAATCTTAAGGAAAACGAATGGGAGTGACCTTCTGTGAATTCCCATTCATGAATTGGATATGTCAGGGATCTCAAAACATCTTTCAGTATGCTCCAATGTTACTTTTGTATTTAATAATAAACTGCTAATAAAGGGAAGAAATTATTAAATCACTCCTAGGAGATTTTGCTGCCAAAATGAAGAAAGCAGACAGGTACAGAAGTTGCTTAAAAGACATTTTTACTAAAATATGGCTCATTCACAGCTTAATAAATTGAAGTTATGATAGACAGGATATAAGACATTTAGTAAGAAATGAAAATAAAATTCCGTAAATGGTAACAAGTATTACTAAATAGTAATAAGCATCAGGAAACTGCTTTTATACCTCTTCTCTTCTAAACAGACTATATTGACAATGAAGAAATGAAAGCCCAACTAAAAACCCCGTAGACTTTGGAAAAGTGCAGTCAGAATATGTATAGGAAATTAGTTTGGATATTAGGTAGGGCAGGCACACTTACAAATTTAATTATTTTTTGTGGTTTTCTGCCACCAAGCCGTTCTTTTGACTTTCAAAGGGCATTTGCTTTTATTTTTCAAAGAGGGATGATGTTTTGAACCAGTATTCGCTGTTGACAGAAAAAGCCCTGGATTCGTAGTCAGACCGTTAATAACTGGGCTTGAGTTAGGAAGTCATTACTTATACAGATAGTTAAAATACTTGTGGGATTTTATTAGATATTATATTTTCAAAATCTCCCTTTCCTATTCTCATGTTTTAGTAAAAGTATTTTGGATTTTTCTTAAGTAGTCATTTTTTATTTCTGTTTTTAGTTAAGCACAGCAAGTGTGATTTTGTTTTTTCATGTCTAATTGAAAACATGCATGATTAAATTATATTAATTCTGTGAACTTTTGCTCAAACCAATGCTTGAGATTAATTGTTAAACGTATATTGCAGGTATGTTTAAATTACTACATGATACAAAAATGCATTATTAAAGCACAAAAGCTTCCTGAAAATGAACACATGCTTCTTTAGCTTTTTGGATTTAAAAAGATGGCTAAGTAGAAAGTATGTCTGAATTGGGAATGTTTCACACATACAGGCAAACACTTGCATGCATTTCTGTGTGTACAGAAAGGAATTAATTCTGTGTGGGTGAAAAAATTTGAAATGATCAGTCAGGGTGTTAGTCAGTCAATCCAAGTTAAATGTTGACATTTACCTTACTCAGTCTCACAATGAATTACATCAACAGCAGTCCAAGCTTCTAATAAGGTCTTATCAAAATGCATCATTAATGAACTGGGAGAAGTTTACTAAGAAAAAAAGTGATTCTTTTTCAGTGCCCATATAAAACTAGACTTCTCAATCAAAAATTCCCATTTGATCCCCTAGTGAAATGTGCTTTTTAAGTCACAAATGTGCTAGAATTTAAAATATATTAATTTTACAAGATTTGTTTAAAGTGTGAGGTTTTGTCCCATGAGTAATTCTAATCTTTAGACATTGCTTTTCAAGATAATTGGTACTATCCATTCAGAAAACTTTTCACAGAAAAAGCAGTTTGTCAGTTTAGAATTGAAAGTGATGTTTAATTACCATGCTGAAGTATTTTATTGTGATCAAAATATATATATACTCTCCCATTTTGTGAAAGATCTCATAATTAGGGTCTGGTCCAGGTTCCTCGTGTCCTGTTTCTTTATGAAAAATTAGATTCATTCTAGATCAGGCCTTCCAAGATGGAGTGTAATTGTAGAACCCTGTGAGGGACTGTCTTAGTTTTAACAAGAGAATGCTTGGTGCATCATTCTTAATTTTTGGTCACAGAAGATAATGAGAGAATAAATGAAATATATTAATATTGACTAAAAATTCACCTGATCTGAAATCAAATGTCTTGTTTTTCATTTTAAAAATAAATTAAAGTATTTAATTTCCCATTTATTAGAGTATCGTAAAATGCCAGCAAATGAAATAGTGTTTAAACTATTGCCTGTTCTGCATTGCTTGATCAAAGAATACATATTCTATTAATAGCCACAGTAATCATGCTGCTATATACCTAATATGGAGCCAAAAAATAGTCTTGTTTCTAATGATGCTTGAATAACTAACCATTTCCTACAAAATTATTTGTACCTACTTTCTATCCCAGGAAAATTTCCATCAAGAGTCTGCAGTGGAATATCATAAAACACACAAAATGTGGTTTCTTTACTGAATACTGTATAAGATCTGTAATGGAAATGTGACAGTCTGGGATTGTGGAGGGTAGGGTGGGAGGCCAAGACTGAATTGAAATTACATTGTAAAATTACACTGTATTTTCATGAAAAATGTGTTGTTTGTTTGTTTCTTTTCCTCAAAACTGACATATTTACTGAAATTAAATTTAAAGTTCTATTAAAAACAAGGTGAATGGAAAAATTTCTTGTACACCTTCACCTTTGGAAAAAAGTAAATTTCTCAGTTCTCACATTCTGTTTTATTCTGATACTTGTAGAGTAGTATTGCTGTGACATCTGAGTGCCAAGTGAACCATTGAGCATTAAGTTTTATTTTCGTTCAGTGCTGCAATATCTCTTCTAACAGACCTATAAAGGAGGAAAGCATTAAGTGATTTCACAAGCCATTTTTAATATCTCACAAAAAATTAATTAAAACATTTGATTATCATTGTAAATCTGCAGGAAGAGCATCCTACTACATGGCACCAGCTGGCTATAACTGAAGTCCTATTCAGTTTCTAATTTGAAGATACGGCGACAGATAAATAATGTTTTTTTCCACAAAGGAAAAAAAAAAAGTAAAACAACAACAACAACAACAACAAAGAGACATTGACTGCAGTTCAGCTCTGGGAAATTACTTTGTAAAAATATGGGTTGTTAGATCACACACATACTAGGTTTTATTCTGATTTAATAATTTTTGATTTAATAATTTAGGCAGTTCCTACTAGTGTTCACTTTGTTGCCTGCAAAATGTTGGCTGCAAACAGCAGAGCACTACATGCATCACCAGAAGCCTCTATATCAGTTATTTTCCTTTAGAATTTTCCAAAGGTGGAATTAGGTTTGCATTGGTGTTATGACAAAGAATGCTAGAAAACAATCAGTTCTCAAGGGAATGACACCAAGGCATGAGAGTAGTCTGTAAAACTTTTAAAACTGATTACTATGCAGAAAACAGAAATTCAGGTTTAACTTCAGTCTCCAGCTAAGTTTGAAGGCAATAAGTGTTTTCTTGATATATAGAGCCTAAAGAGACATCTGACCACACTTTTCAGGGTATAACAAGTCATTTTCAGTCTTGGCATTCACTCTTCAAATGATTGATCAAAAAAGAAACAAAGCAAAATTTGAGTTACTGTCCATTCAAATCCATATTCTGACCACCAGAATTAACTATCTTCCAAAGAAATCTCCATTCACACAGAAAAGTTGTCACAAACATACTGATAAATTATTTAAATCAATTACAGGTTAATAATAATGATTATTATATAGTAATCAATATCTTTAATAATACAGAGCGCTTACACAGTATATCATCAAAGAGACTGAAAGCAACAAATCTACCTGAATAGCAAGAAGCTCCAATACTCTTCTTCAAGTAGCAGGCTACAGCTGACTTGGGAGTAGGCAATGGAGAGTGGGAAAAAACAAAGCAGAAAGGTATACTTCTGTTATCCATCATCTCAGCAGCCTGAGAGCTTCGAATAGCTCCCGGTAGACATTAAGTTTGCTTCTTCCTGAGAAAAATTTTGGAACACTTAACATTAACTCTCTCTGAATGAATCCAGCCTGCTGCACGGGGAAAGGATAGATACAGGTAACCTGCATTTTATTAATACAAAGCACCATATTTTAACAAGATATTAAATTCTCACTTGACTGTAAAGCATTGTTTTTTGGATAGTGTCTTAAAATGCTGAATAATGTAAAAATGTATGTTGTCATATACACATATACTGTCATATGACACAATGGAGTTACAGCACACAGAATAATTTATATATTTTGCTTCCACATCTGGTATTTTCTTACCAACAAATACTGATAAGAATGAAGTAAAACTTTATACCTTGTATTTTAAATCCTACATACATGATTGCACAAACTCCATGGTAAGCCAGTTAGCATGCTCTGTGCTTTTCTGTCTTAGGCAGAACGACAGGCAAATGTCACCAACCATGCAGGTGTTCATTAATGTTCAGCTAAAGCCACCACATTGCAACCTAGAAACAATGCAATGCAAAAATGAGACCTCTGAAAGCCTGTGTAACCCAATGAGCACATCTACCATGAGCTGTTATTCAAATAAACAACCAGTTCATTAGTTTGTTATTGCTGATCCTAAATGTATAAAGCTCCTCGAGAAAAAACAAAGCATGATAGTCACAATCTGTTTGGGTCTGCTGAATCTAATCAAAAGGATTTGAAGAGTGCATGTTGGTGCTGTGAGACTGAGGAATGCAAGTGGAGGCACAGGGTCTGAGGAACCCTCCACAGCCTGTTTTGAACCTGCTAATGTGCTCTGTTCACTTAATGGCATCTTATAAAACATCTGGTCTCAAATACTCAAATATTGATTCAGTATATGGAAATCTGGTATTACACTACTGCTGTTTCTAGGAACAGCTTATATAAACAGATCTGACATGATTGTGCCATATGGTTTTATTTCTGGAGTGCTTTGACTACATTTTTTAGGGGGAGGGGGTGATTAATTGGAGTGATTTATAGGTCCCCCTCACTTCCTTCAAGGTGGATGATGACTAAGCTGTAAAAGCCACAAATTTTGGTGTCCAGGTTCATAAGGATTTTCAGTTAATGTTTAACTGAGTGACAAATCTCTGCTGTGCATTCACGTGTGACTATGGTGAGTGGGTGATAAGGCCTAAATCCTCCATAGAGTACAAATGTGCAGGCTGAGAAGGAAGTATGTTTTACAGGCTCTATGTGCTTTTACCATGCCACATTTACCACACAGTGAAGGCAAATACAGGGAAATGAGAGGTATTGAAGAGACAAATAGGTTGTGGCCCTTTTGCAAACATCAGTAACAACTTTACCTGGGTAAAGAGTGAAGCTACAGGCTCTGGGTTAGGTTTAAAGTCTAAAGAATTTGGTCAGCCTGAAGGTGCTGTTTGTCCTGAAATTCCTTCCTCACCAGCCTGACTCTCAGGCCCTGCTGCCTCAGGTTGTCTCACAGAACTGCCAAAACTCTGTGTTTGGCTATGCAACACAAAAAGAAATAATGTTCTATCACTTGGTTGATCTGATGATATCTAGAGAGAGGATGTGCAGAGTCATACGGATACTCCTATGTGACATGACCTGGGTTTTGGGCAATTGAGTGGGAAGTGACAAAGATGTATGCAACTGCTGGACTGGTTTCCTCCATCTTTGTTCCATGTATCTTTGTCAGCAACATCTAAACCCTGAATAACTGTTTTGTTCAGCCATGTCTGACCTACTCCATATTCCCTTCATAAGTGTTTTGCTCATATGGCTTTGTAGGTGCTTCTGATCTGGAGTTACCAGAGGAAGTGAGAAGACAGTAACCACGTAGAAGTATTAGAGTCACAGCTGTGCAGCTGTCTCCTCATGTATATTGCAAATAAACCATCTCTAAAATATTTGTACCATTTCTACACTTTTGATGAGTTGCACAGTATCTATGCTAGGAACACAGCAAATTGTCTCTGTTGCTTAGCATTTGGTGCTGCTAATTGTGCACTCAGTACTTACTCGTTGTCCTCCTACCTATGAAGTTTGTCAGGCATAGGAGGACAGTGAGCAGAAACAGTGTCACGTACTGAGCTGGCTAGGCACACTGGCAAGGTTAAAGCCTTGGGTGAGCTGCCCTTTGGCAGACCCTAGGCACATCCCTGAAGTTTTTAGCTTTCACGACATGTAGGTCTTAAAACACCCCAGAACAGGAGATTGCAAATATGTAAATTACTGCATCAGATCAGACTGGCAGTCAACCTTGTGAAAAGCCACTTACTGTAGAAATATCAAGTGTCTTAGAATAAAAAAAATCCTGCAATAAGCAGTTTTAAATGTTTAAAAAGAATATTTCAGTCAGCTCAGTGACATTTATACATTAGCTGGATGTAACAAGTTCTGCTGACTTATTTTGCTTAGAGTGAAGACTATTTGCTTGTCTTACCTTGGAATGACAGATATATTTAATTGATTATTCTTACATTTATACAAAAGGTCAAAAAATACTTGAGTGCCTTGCTGCTGTTCATCATTTTATTATACATATTTACTTCTCTCGTATCAATATTTTCCCCAAAGAAAAGGTCTCTTTCTTTTTTGTTCCTGCTTTGGGATTCTGCTACCTGCTAGTATAGGGTTTTCAGCCAAAAGTGATAAAAGCTGTATGCGATGCTGAATACGAAATGGCACTTACAGATTTTAAAGTTTCCTATATTATTCCCTAAGCATATTGTTCCCCTTAGTTATAAGATTTTAAACCAATGTTAATATATTCTAACATTTTTAAGGTGACATCACACATTGAAGTGGGTTTAAAATGCAAAGAAAACATTATTTATTTTCATGCCTTCTGTATTTTAATATCTTGACTATAAAACTTAATTAACACAAGGATTTGTTTTTCTTGGTTTCCCTTTTCCCACTGTCTACTCATGAAGCAGTACAAATATATAGATCTTGAGGGATTTTTCCCTCCCTATTTTGAAAACTAGTTTATAGATGTTACAGAGTCTGCTGATTTGTCCTTTGTGAAGGTGGAAAAGAGATCCAACATTTCTGCATTAGGAAAGCTCTCCTTTCTCAAGGTTGAGGGTTCAGAAATGTCAGTCTGACATTTCTGCCATACAGCTGCATGACATGGACAAATCCTTCATACGCAGTACTACTACTCTTCTTCTGCTCCACTAGTCCATGTCTGACCAACTTTATCTGGTGAGACTTTCAGGACTAAAAATAAAGTGGTGAACCCAAGCAGGGAAGCCAAGAAATCTCAGCTGCAGCCCACTGGGAGGAGGTCTGATGTAGGATGATGTACTCTGTCAAGGCTGATAATTATTTGGGACTGAGGAGGACGACAGAACAGAAAAGGTGGGCAAGTGGTGTCTGATGCGGCAGGGTCAGGTTAGCTGTTTAATGAGTGCACCCTAGCAGAAGAAGCCTGTCTGAGCTCAGCCTGTTTCTTCCTTCAGCTATACCTCTTAGAGACTGCTTAGAGACTCGTGCACCTTGTGGAATCACATCAGCAAAGTGCTCAGTGTCTTTGTACTGCAGGTACCCAACAGAAAATGTAAAGACAGCAGCATTTACCCTGCACAGAGCTTCCCACTCTCCTCTTGGCAATTCTTGTGCCACTGCTGAGGAGCTGTCTACAGCTAAGGAAGGAAAATAAGCAGCCATATGGTTCTTAAGGTTTTCTGGGTTGTAGTGACCAGCCTGGGCACTCAAGTAACATGAGGATCATAGGCCACTGCACACGATACAGAAGAATAAACAGAGGATAAAGGGAAGCACAGTGCTGACCTACTCAGCAGCTGTCTGGGTGGAGAAAATAAACCTCCTGGGATACTGGATTCCTGCTGAGGTCCTGCTGGCTCCCAGGTACTCTCTCAGCAGGGCCCAGAGGTCATCACTTGGC
Organism: Columba livia; assembly: GCF_036013475.1. Classification (NCBI taxonomy): domain Eukaryota; kingdom Metazoa; phylum Chordata; class Aves; order Columbiformes; family Columbidae; genus Columba; species Columba livia. The sequence continues at coordinate 25,830,330 of NC_088642.1, forward strand.
CTTTGCCACCCCAACCGGCCACACCAGATGCCCACACTCCTCCTGTCCCATGGCAGTCCCAGACAGGACCCTCAGTCTAGTCCGGGGCCATGGTGAAGGGTTTCATTGGGGCTCAAGGAATCAACACACTCAAAGCAGCACCTGTGCTTTAGCATTTAGCATCAGTTCATTAGCTATCATTCACAAATACAAATACAAATTAATTTGAATTAAGATGAATATATCACTGAGCAGGAGGCTCAGACCTGTATCCAAAATTTAAAATATTTGGAGAAAGCCTGATGATTTCTTTTTAGATATATGCTACTCATGTTACCACAAGCTCTCCACAAATTCCTTTCCTTCCTCTTCTCTTGGTGTTTTTTGTGTGAGTTGATAAGATTTTGTACCTTTGAACCTTTGGTGTCTTCTTCCCTGAAATGCTCTGCAACCTGTAATTTGTTGAACCTTTGACTATTCCACAGGTATTTCTGCTACTTCTGTATCACAGTTTTTGCTTCTGCCAAGTGCTGGGCCTGTAAATGTGGCTTAGACTATGGCTTTTTGAGTGACCCAGAAGTCCACAGAAATCTCAGAAATGAGATTTTCAAAGGATAGGAGATAAAGAGGTGTGCATCTAAGGGAGAAGCATGAAAATACATCATTTAAGGCTTCTGATCACCTAATGATATTCAAATATGAGGATCTTAGGCACCTCAATTAGCATAATTGCAAACAAAATTAATTGCACTTGAAACATTTCATACATTAAAAAGAAAGCTGCACTCTGTTGCCCTTCAGAATTAGCCCCAGAAATTCTCAGCTGGGCTATGAAAAGCAGATGAGCCTAATCAAACCCTTACATCCCATCTCAGGACTTTTTAGAAATTCTTCATCCCCTTATCTTGATTTGATTTTAGCTTAGGTACAAAACCAGATGGAGGCCAATTTTTTATATTCAGTTTAATTGTGGCTCAGGGGTATATCAATCTCTCCAGACAAATTGATTTCAAAAGAACTTAAGTGTTCAGTCAATATCTAATGGTGATTATTCATGGGGTTTCTGGTACCATCAATTCTAAAAGTAAAATTTCTCGTCATACAATCTTGAATGTGAACTCCAGCCAAAGCTTGCTGCTATTTAGAGGTTCAGGACTGATAGTACCCAATATGGGACAGATGATTTTAATCTCCATAGTTCTTTTCATGCAGGCTTTAAGAAAACACCTCCTTTGGCTATGGAATATTCCATTTTAGTCTTCATTCCATTTTAGTCTTCATTCCATTTAGTCTTCATTCCATTTTAGTCTTTATTCCGGAATATTTCACACAAAATGAACGTATGTTTGCTTTTTTTTTTTTTTTTTAATAAACTACTAGCTGATTTTCTTAGCTAAAAGACCATACAATGGCAAACTTGTACATAAAAGAACACAACTGACAAAATCCTTTTCTTGCATGTGTTGAAAGAGCACTGTTAAACTGTGTGCTTTGTACAGAAGAAAACAAATAAATTCAAATGGCTGGCAGACAATCTCCAGTACTCATCTCTTTAATATCACTGCATTTTTAATATCATTGATATTCACATTGATTTGTTGGTATGACTTTCAGTTTGTAACTACCAGGCAAGAATGTGAGTTCTGTGAGAAATATCAAGATAGGATACATTTCTGGTGAAGAAAGTCTGATGAATTTTGGAGTTTACTATATGTTCTCGGACTGAGGTCCAATCTATTGCACAGGTCACACACTTGAGCCCAGGTTTACGTAACATCCGCAATATATAAGCAGAATACTATATTCACACTCAACCTTAGAGTGGTTAAGGAGATCACAGAGAACAGGCTTAAGCCTACTTTACTCCCAGAGGCAGAGCCAAATTCCCCAGCATTTTAAAGTGGATACTATGTGCATCATGCATGACAAAAGTAGGACTACTTTTTATAGTAGGTATACATTTATAAAATTTGATTTTTTTTTTTTACCTTTGAAAACCCAGCCTGGTTTCAAAACCACGTAGTTTGACAAGAAAATAGCAAGCAACAACAGGCCATTCACATCCACATCCTTGTGCTCCAATTCTTTGCTCTAGAAATGGGACAGTTGGACAGACCTTGTTTGTGAAGCACGATGTGAATGCCAAGTGCTCCTGACAACACTTCTGAGAACCTCATCTGTCAACAAGAAGGATAATAGCAAAAAATGTCATATTTCAGACATATTCCCCACTACGAAAATAAAGAAACCTGTAAAATACTCGAGGTTTCAGATCTTCTGTTTCTCATGCAGTTACTGATATGTTTACTTAATATCTTCATTAATTTATGTAAAAAAACTAATGAAAATCACATCTGTCTGCAAAATAACAGCTAAATTTCACTTGAGTATGGAAAACCAAACCCATCAGCTTTCTATATATTGTCTCCAAACTGCCTTCCTTCTTTGTATGCTACATTCAACACATAATTACTGTACTGGTAGTATGTTATATATATAATTCACTAAAGTGTGTACCACAATCTAGTGCTTTCAATAAGTTCTGATTCTCACTTATATTTTTATTACTTTTATCTCCCAAACTGTTCAAGGAATCAAGAGGTTTCACAAACAACATGAAAGTCAGATTCTTGCAGCATTCAATAAAATGACTTGAGGTGTAGGTGAAAGCATATAGTACAACAAACCAAAGTTATACAGCAGAGTAATAGAATAAAACGTTTAAAAATGGGAAATGTAAGATAAACATGAGAAAAGACTTCTGCCAGTGAAGTATTTTATAATGAGACTAAATATTCTAGAGAAAGTAAAAAATCATCACTTCTGGGTTTTCACACTGCAGATTCATGAATTCTTCATTAGATTATTGCATAATATGATTACAGATGTCTTTGAAAGGTGCTTTTTATTTTCTGAATGCTATGTCTGCTAGTCAGAGAAGGCATGTTTCTCAGTTATTGCAGTAATAATTATGTAAAATTCTTATAATCAAATTTTTCACTCATGTGTAACCTACTGTTCCAAGTTCACATTGAATGGTGGAAAATATATGCAAATCCCAAGGTAACTATACATTAAAAATGTGTTCTATTTATAATTACTGTGAGGAAATTGTTTTCTATTGATTACTTCAGGAAATACAAATGAAAATGGATACTTGCATCACAGTGAAGAGCATAGTGATAAGATGAGAAAAGCTCCAAACCTTTAAAACCACTGTCATTAATAAGCTGTCCCCAGTGCTATGTTTTACAAGCTAATTAAAACAGAAGTCATACTTAATTTTTTACAAGCTTCAGTGTGATTATATTAGTATTTCTTAAAGTTGTTGATGTTGAAGATAGGCAACCAGAAAAAAAAAAATCACTGTAAGTCTGTCCATTTTTGTCAGTCTTATCCTGTTGTTTGACACCACTGAAAAGAATTTGGCCTTGTCCTCTTGACACCAGCCCTTAAGAAATTTATAAGCATTGAAAAGATCATCTCTCAGTCTTCTCCAGGCTGAACAGACCCAGGTCTCTCAGTCTTTCCTCATAAGAAAGATGCCCCAGGCCCCTCACCATCTTTGTAGCCATCCACTGTACTCTTTCCATTAGTTCCTTGTCTTTATTGAACTGGAGAGCCCAAAACTGGATGCAGTACTCCAGATGCGGCCTCACCAGGGCAGAGTAAAGGGGGAGGATCACCTCCCTCCACCTGCTGGTCACTCTTTTCCTAATGCACCCCAGAATATCATTGGCCTTCTTGGCCACAGGGGTTCATTGCTGGCTCTTAGTTAACTTGTTGTCCACCATGACTCCCAGTTCCTTCTCTGCAATGCTTCTTTCCAGCAGGTGAACCCCCAACCTGTACTGGTGCAAGTGGTTATTCCTCCCCAGGTGCAGGACCTCACACTTGCCTTTGTTAAACTTCATTATGTTCCTCTCCACCCAGCTCTCCAGCCTTTCCAGGTCTCACTGAATGGCAGCACAGCCTTCTGGTGTGTCAGCCATTCCTCCCAGTTTGGTATCATCAGCAAACTTGCTGAGGTGGCACTCAGTCATTTCATCCAGGTCTGTGATGAACAGGTTGAACAGGACTGGACCCAGTACTGACCCCTGGGGAACCTCACTAACTACAGGCCTCCATCCAGACTCTGCATCATTCACCACAACCCTCTGAGCTCTGCCATCCAGACAGTTCTCACAGAATCATGGAATCACAGAATGTCAGGGATTGGAGGGGACTTCAAAAGATCATCTAGTCCAATCCCTCTGCTGGAGCAGGAACACCTAGATGAGGTTACACAGGAAGATGTCCAGGCAGGTTTTGAATATCTCCAGAGAAGGAGACTCCACAACCTCCCTGGGCAGCCTGTTCCAGTGTTTTGTTACCCTCACTGAGAAGAGGTTTCTTCCCAAATTTAAGTGGAATCTCCTGTGTTCTAGTTTGTACCCATTGTCCCTTTTCTTATCATTGGTTGTTACTAAGAAGAGCCTGACAATCGATCTCACTATGTACTTGTCCAACTCACACTTTCTGAGCTTACTTATGAGGATGTTATAGGAGATGGTGCCAAAAGCCTTGCTGAAGTCAAGTTAGTCAACATCCCTTGCTCTCCCCTCATCTACACAACCATTTATGCCACCACAGGAGGCTATCAGAAGAAATGCATGCAGAAAAGATCTTGGAGTGCCATGTTCACAAAGAAGAAAAAAAATCCTGTGGGGTCAGACCAGTGATCCTTCTTCCAACCCAGTATTCAGTTTGATTGTGACAGTACAAGATGCTACTTTGGGAAACCACATAGCCCTCACCACTGCTGAGGGACATTCCTCTCATAATTCTCAAATGTCTTAAATATTAGTCAATATAGACCTGTTTAGCACTTTTGTTGTCTTTTATAGGATCTGCTTAATTTTTCTAAACTCTCTCTGAACATGCTAGTAATGCCTATCTCCACAATTCCTGTGGCATCAAGTTACAGACATTCACTGACTTCTGTATAATGAGGTATTTTATCTGCTTGAAATTGATTTCCTACAAGTTTCATAAATTGCCCCCTCATTCTATCATGATGGGATTTGATGAATGAAATCATTCTAATTTCACCTTATCCACTGTCTTCATGACTCTCTAATTCTCAGTAGCTGTATTTGAGCTCAGCAGGTACAAGAGATTCAGAATCTCTGACTCTAGGATCTTGTCTAAGGGCTCCTAATGAAATGTCTCAGGGTATGTTTATAAATTAGATATCATCTTAAATTACAATACATATTTGTGAAAAAGAAATGTGATAGGAGGATAGTTGTAGACAGATGCACATCACAGCTGGTAAACAACACACTTTACAGTAGGAAAACAGTAAAAATGGGGGAAAGAATTCTTCAATATTAAATTCCAACAGTAGGATATTTTTATTGAAATAAGATTATTGAAAAATATAAAAATTCGTAAAACATAAGAAATGTCTGTTCCTGTTGTCTCCTCTCTTTTTTAAAAAAGTCACTTAAAACTGAACAATTTTAAAGAGATTTCATAATTTTGTTTTTAAGCAATGAACCACAATTTTCATCTTTTTAAAATAAAATTTTAAAAATGTATTACGACAAATTAAAGGAAATAAAATGTTATGAGTGAACAGTAAATATTGAAAATATGTTTTTCTGTTTGCATGTTGGCTAACATACGTGCAAGGTTTGGACTCTGTGGCACAGAATCATAAAATGGTTTGGGTTGGAAGGGACATTTAAAGGTCCAACCCCTCTGCTTTGAGCAGGGACATTTTCCATTTGATCAGATTGCTCAGAGTCTCATCCAGCCTAGCCTTTGATGTCTCCAGGAACAGAAAGCATCAAAATTTCAAAGAATCACTATTCACAGTGACAAGTTTAAATCAATTGATTAAGAGCTCACAGTAAACACCGAGATTATCACAAGTTCTAAGCTCCTTCTACATACAGGTTTAATTTTTATGAAGAAGTTCATTTAGGCTAGATCTTATATAGGTGAACAGGCTACAAGGATGTGTTTATTAGTCTGACAGAGGCTTTTGATACGCTTTTCCCCATCAGTTGAATAAAAAGTAGAAATGAAGGGACAAAGACTGAGAAAGTCTGACAAAGACCTAAAATCATGTGTTTGCACTTATGAAGAAGCTGTAGCTTTGACTAGAGCCCTGGTGTTTCTGTGTACAGGGTCAGGTCGTATTCTATAAATACTTCATCATGGGGACTTAGCCGTCATCTGTGTTTGGAAACCTGAATTCAGAAGCAGTAAGGAAGAATGAGAGGATCAAATTTATACTTGATGTAATTCTTTGGCAGTAAACCAAGGATAAATTTGGCCTCTGTGTACAAACAGAAGTAACTAAAAATGTACAAGTGTTACAGAGTCAGATGTAACAGCAAGTCAAGGGAGAACAGAGGGCATTAGCTTGAGAGGTAATCGATATGTGTGGGAGGCTGGAAAAGATAAGCAACACCAATGTCAACAGAAAATCACAGGCAGAGGGAAGAAAGCTATCACAAAGTGGTAAAATAAAAATATTATCTTTTTCCATGCATCCATCAGTGAAATTTTTCTTGTATTAATTTTTAATTGTTTAGGCTTATATCATGAATTTGAGTACACTAGTATGCAAAAGCAGAAGCAATCAGGAATATTTCAGACTTTTTGCAGGGCTGGAATGAAGGCTTGTATCCCATTTTAATGGAAGACACTTGGTTTGCTACTCTACTTTTGCCTCACAACCTATGGCCTAGAAAGGAGACATTGTTAGAGTTTGTACAGTAAGGGCAATACAGTTGGAAGGACCACATATTACCCCCTAAAGGAATGAGTAAATAGAAAATAAAGACTGTAATTGCTCCTGTCCCAATGTCAATAGTTTCTAGAACATGAAAGCTTTTCTAGTCTCTAGAACATGAAAGAAGCTTTTTCAGGAACAAATAGATATCTAGGCAGATCATAACCATGGTACATATAGATCTTGTGCATCCAGATGTGCAAGCATAAAATGTTTGCTGGTCAGGGGAAGATTTGGACTGAAAATGTCATGCTTATTTCAAGTCAACAGAGTTCTATTTACTTCCCTAGATTGGGAGTGTAGCCTGGAGTGTCATTTTGGCAGTGGAAAGGCCAACTTACAAAACAAGAGTCACTATGTAAAATGAATACCTGGATTCACTGTTGCCCATTATTCTGTGCAGCCATTTATTCACATGAAATGAGGAACATGTAGATATATGCAAGTTATTGACTATGAGAGTTTACGCTTCTGTAACTCAGAGGTTGCTATGCATTTAGAATAAATAAAAAACTGGCCCTTGTTACTTTACCTGACATAAAGGTCTAAATACATCCAAATCTTCCCTCCTCCCCCAGGCAGTTTCAATACACATGCACCCACCAAACCAATGTTAAGGAATCGTCCAAACGTTGACTGAATTTTGTTTAGATAATTTAAAAGTATAATCTAAATTGTTGGACCCCTTAAACAGATCTTCACTTTTTCTCATAGTATCTGACCAGAGTGTTTTCTCACATATGAAATAAAATGTTTAGAGATTATTTTGGCTGTTTTAATAAGTGTGTTAGCAAAATATATATAGAGAGAGTGTTAGCTAGTACAGGCAAGCCTGCATTTTAGCTGACTTTTGAGAAGTTTTAGTATTAATAGCTGTTAGTGCTATCATAACATTACAGTATCTTCCTTGTTAAGAGCTTTGTCTAAACTATAGCATGGATTTATGTGCCCAGGTGCAGTCCAAAGTCTTGATCCTTTGTTTCTCTCAACAAGGGGGCCAATTCAAATGCATTAACGTTTCCACATTTACTCAGGTCTTCTTCCAGCTAAAGCAAGTTGTGGTGCACATATACTCATTCCAGAAAGGAGTTTTAATATGGCCACCATGCATAAATCTGAGGTGAGATATATGAGGCTTTCTTAGATCCCCCAGATCAAGTGCGTGTGTGTGTGCGTGTGTGCATGCGTGCATGTGTGTGTGTGTATTCAGAGCTTGCCAAAGTGAATATTCCGCTATGCCTGCATTATAAGACTGCTTTTAAGCTGCTGCAATTCTAGTGATGCTAGTCTAGAATGTACTGGGGTGCTGAGGGAAGAGAATTTTGTTCCTTTTTCCAAGGCTCTTTTTTGGCTGAAAAGACCCAAATAACTTGGCAGAAGTTCGGAATTTTTACAGGAATGAGTTTGCATTTTCAGCTACTAGTAAAAAACTTCACGTAAAGAATTATTCTAGCTCTATTCACAAGTATATTTAGCACATAATAAAACATTGAGAACAGTATTTAGCACAAAGCTGTGAAGAAATACTTAAGTTACCAGTGTGTTCTTGGAAAACTGTACCTGGCAGTTTTTAGCTGTTAGCCCAGATAGAAAGAATGGTGCTGCAGGGAATGTTTAAGGAGAGGCAAGACATGAAGAACAAGCTACTGCCAAATGATGAAGTTCCTCTGTGGTAGTTACTATATAGTTTGCAAGTACTGTCTTCAACTCCCTGTAGAGAGAGGTGGAGATAAAAGACATGGTTGCTTTAGATTTTTTTTAACTTGCTCTTCTCTTTGAACCTTACTCCTTTGTCTCATCTACATCAGGTTGTTACATGGTTGGCTCCAAGAAAGCCAGGAACTACTTAAAAAAAAAAAAATCCATTGTAGCAATAGTGCTGTGTTATTTAGGCTCCACAGCAGAGTCATGGCAGGATTTTCTCTGTCCCCCACCCTCATAACTGCGTGGCAATCCCCAATCACATGGAATGCAGCTTCTGTGCTACCTTTATCAGCAGTGAGCTGTTCCTTTATGACTGCCTTCTTGTTAATATTATCTCAAAATAATTGAAAAATTTTTGGAAATCATATAAAAAGGAGGAGGAGAAAGAAAAAAGAAAGACATATGAGACTGTAAAAGACCTTTTGCCAAAATCATCACAAAATTTGGTTTCCATTAAGGCTGAGATACCACACATTTCAGGGTTCCTACTATTTCCTCCCACAGTCCTCCTTCTCCCTCCTTGTTGTCACTTGGTAGTAACTATGAAAACAACATCTCCAAAACAACAGCACAGAGTAAGCATGGGCTGCCAAGCATGAGAAAATCACTCATAATATTGAATGACATCAAGCATCTACTGCTTTTCCTACATATCACTAAACAAACTGCCCTGACATTTTGGCTTTCATATACAGGACACACCAACATTTTGGCATTCATTGTAGAACTGGACTGAAATACAGGAAAATTCAAAAAATATATTTGCTATATGTGTTCTCACATGCCCAGCAATATTGATGTTAGTATAACTTAGCACTAAGAACAGTTGGATGAATATTTGACTGCTTCTCCTGTCTAGCTGGGTGCACACCTTTCGTGGGGACACAGCAGAAAATGGTCCTACACGAAACAATCTTAAAACTTCACTTGAAATCATCAAGTGAAAATGTCCTCTTTGGAGAGAACCTAATGAGAAGTCTGAGATTTTGGAAATGATATGAAAGCTTTTCTCTCAGAATGTAAGTGTGGGTTAATTTCTGCCTATTTGCGGTCCTCCTTCTGCATGAAAAAACAGTGGAGAATACGGTACATCCTGATTAATTGCTGCATATCTATTTCTAAACATTGTTGCATACTTCTTTTGCCTTGCATACTGCCTATTTGATCCTGTGTTATAGAAAAGGCAGAAAGGATAAATGGATCCTGAATTACGCAGTCCTTTGGGCACTCATCAGACTGATCCTAACTGCCTTCAGAATTGCACACTGAAGGTTCATTTTAGGCTGTCTTTGGAGGCAAGAGATTGCAGTAACTCACAGTGTGTTTTAATCATTCATCATTATCTTAAATTTTGACATAAAAAGGGTTCTGGAGTCCAACATGCAATTCTAAGCAGTTAAAATTTGTACTCTTTGTAAAAGAAAATGCTTTACAATAAGCCAAACTGTGCTTATTAATTTTTTTGTCAACAACATTAAGGCTTAAAGCTACTTACGTGTGTATTTAGGCCACTCAGGACCTTGTGAACATACTCATTCATACTTCATATACACTTGGAATCAACAGTGCTCATTCTTTTTGCAAAACTACTAATTCAAAATAACACAAAACATTTCCATGACATTGTCCACCACAGCTTATTGATGCTGCTTTAAACAAAGCTAGTCTGAGATATTGTCAATACAACAAAAGTGTTATCATGAAGATAACAAAAAGTTTAGTGGTTTTCTGCTTGTTTTCAGTGGACTTCTGAATTCTACTCAGCAGAATCTAACCCAGTAGACTCTATGAACTGTAGAAGGAGTACCATTCATATCATTTCTAAATAATTCTGTCCTGTTACTACACATTTTTGAGGGGGTCTACGAATCTCAAAACAGTGGGGAAACAAGCATTTACAGGTAGGATTTTCAAAATATTCACTGCTAATTTAACTGACTTCCTGCTGGAGAGAATTCCACTGTGACTTTTGTCATTGATTTTACCAGGAGTGGAGGCAGGCCTGTGTATTTTAAGAATTGTATTCTAATAGATGTATTAAGACATAGTGGTCATCTTTCACTATTTTCACATTTTGATCCCAATACTGAGAACTCGCTAATATAACAGAAAAGTTCTCATTGAATATTGCAGATGTGCTCTGGAGAAACCAGTCTGTTAAAAGAATGACTCAACAAGACAGGTTCATTACATCAACAATGAGTAATTTACCATGTGACTTGTGCAGCAGACAGGAATGATATGAACCATCTTTGTACTGGCAGAAGAGATGCTATAGATGCTATATTATGATGGGACATGATAACCAAGAGTATATCATTTTGCACTTTTCAAGGACTTAAAATCCACTTGAAATTCAAAATGTCCAACAAAGCAGCAACATCTATAAATCAGAAAGCAATGGAAAGAAAACAAGGCTTTCTATCTGATTATCAACATAGTTCATTAGCATCAGCCTTAGAAAACTCAGCAGATAAAATTCAAATTATTCATTTCGTAGACCTGTTGATATCAAATTACTTCCTCCATTTTTTTTTCTATTTCATATACCAGAAAATATATGTTTACCAAGTGGAATAATAATTTATTCCACCTTAAAGCTTTATAGGTTTTCCTTTGTTTATTTTTAATAATTATACTTTTGATTTATTTTAAATCTCTTTTGAAATGTTGAATATTAGAAAGGCAGCACAGATGCTGATTCTGTTTGCAGTGGCCTAAAAAAGAAAAGTGCAAGCTTTAATCTGATGTCTAGGCTGCATTAAAAAAATTGGATTGAAAAGGATTAGATTAGATTAGACCTTCTGGATTTAAAAATGTTAAAGCTCCATTTATGCTTTAACATAATCTCCTTCCACTCTCTGGAGCCATCAAGCTGAGCTCTGTCCCCTGCAAGAATTTTTTTATTATTATTATTAAATTTGTTTCTTTTTCATTTTAACATCCTAGTTTCATATTTGTAATAGAAAGAAATCCTCTGAGACAGATCTAAAAGTTCTTCCTGACCTGGTGAATAGAAGGACAGTCGCTTAAACCTCTGGCTTTTACGATGATTTTATGTATTTGTGCACAGTCACAAATGTAAATATTAATAGCTAGTTTTTAAAAGCCAAATAAGAGTGAGTGCTTTTAAGGACTTTAGAGGCTTGTGAGAGCATGGTAATGTTTTACAGTACAACAATTTATTTACAATGTATTATTATGAAAAAATGCTCAGTTTAAAAAGCAATCATGCACTTTACTAAACCTGAAGTACCTATTACCTACAGCATCTGTAAATAAAAAAGGTATTATAATATTTGCAAGCTGCTTCCTGATACTTCAGAATGCAGATTGAATTTTGTATCTCATAGAAAAAAAAGCTAAAATATTATCTGGGGGTTATAGGACAGCATCTCTCAGAAGCAAAATGGAGGAATAATAATATCCTTCCTGGAATCAATGCAACCTTTTCAGTGATGCTGATGAAACTATTGCTGAATTTCTGAGCATTCCACACCATGGGTGAGACTTTCAGTTTTTCCAGTATCACTTACTCTGTACTGAAAATATTCCAAGCAAATAAAAGATACCTAAAAATAACAGATAAAACTATCTGTTATGTGAGAGAGATCATAGAATCATGGAATACTAATTGATATGTGATTATATCAAACCATTGACTCAATTTCTGCTCAGGTATGGTGGATCAGCCCTTCTTGTTCAACCATGTAGCCCTGTGCCACTAGGCACAGGCTCTGGATGACATCCAGAAAATCCATGATCATTATTTGGTCTGACTTAGTGATACAAATAACTAGGTGCTGTTAAGAGAAGAACAGCGTTTGCAGAGCAGGGCTGGGGATTCCTTGATTAGTTCACGATATCTGATAGGACTCAGCAAGGAGCTATGTTTGCTCTAACTGATGAACCCCATGGGGAAACATGGTTCAGCATATTAAAAGTGAGCTGTTCAAACCAATGTGAGTTGTTGTTGTGACACCATCATAAAATGAACGAATAATCTGATCAATAATCTCCATTTTCAGTGCAGCTGTCATTAACAGTTCAACTAATAACTGAAAAGGTGTTTATCATATCCATAATAAAGAGTAAAGGTCACTGTCTAAAAAGGTTATTTCCCAGTTTACTGTGGTCTTTGTGAGGTTCAAGGCTGTGAAGAAAGCATAACTAGCAGGAGACTATTTTCTCTTAGCACCACCAGAGAAACTGAAATATTTTATGACTTTTGAGTTTTTTTCAAATATTAATATTCTTGTTTTCAAACACTTTTTTGACAAACACATATGAGAACACAGATGATTTATGTTCACAGTAGACACTAGAGTCCATTTCCTGAACCAGATTCCCCCTCATTAGGACGAGCTGTGTTTCTAGAGTTCATTTGCATTATCCCTATGGGACAAAGAGTATAGTTTGTTATGTTATTTACTACAGAAATCCTATAACGTTGGATAGCCCACCGAATATGAGAAAAAATACAGTGGACCCATGAAGAGGTATAATCTCATATATCTAAAACCCACCTAACAACAAAGAGTAGTTCCTATTAAGAGAGTATAATTACTTCCACTATAAAAGGTACAAAGATTTGTGAATAGCTGAGGGAAAACTTCATCAATGTTCACCAAACATGAGAAAGAAAACCTGTATGAATTAAAAAAGACTATGGAGTATCACTAACTTACTTATACAATTCATTTAAGTTAGCACTGATAACAGGAAGACTGAGACAATCCCAAATGCACAGGCCCTAGGAAATGTATTTTTTGTCAGCTGTTTTTAAATCAGAGAAACAGTGAACAGCTCTTACCGAAATGAACACACAAACACAACACCAAAAACAGTCTAGAACTACCTTATTTAGAGGTTGAAGTGATTTAAGTCTGCGATTTGTCACCTTCTTTTTAACTCTGTAGTCAAGCGTATTACAGAAATGAACTGTCATTAATGGGGGAACCAAAGCACTTAATTAACCATTAAGCCTCACACCAGAGGTTATTAGACACTGGAGAGATCTGGACTTCAGGAAACCAGTTCACAGCCCTTGCAGTGAGTAGGGAAATGTGGATCTTGGATGAAATGCAAACAGAGAGAGTGTTGTAAAGAAGGAAAGAAAATTGTGTCGGTTTAGGGAACAGTACTGAGCCTACAGTGTCTTGCTCACTGTAGAGGTAGACATCCAGACATTTAGCCACATTACTTATTTCTAGTTTTGAGCTTATATGGATTGTCTTAGGCACTTTTTGATTGCTCTTGAATGGAGCAATGTCAGGACTGATATTCTTCACTTTAAATTAACTTCACCTAAATTAAAAATATGGAAATTTCAGAGTAGAAACATTAGAAAAACAAGCTACCACCACAAGTTAATAACAAGGCATTGTCTGTTGATCGTTTTGATCTAACTACATTTTTATTATTATTTAAATTGAGATTGCAACTGTTCCTATTTTGTCCTTATTCTGATCAAATTTCACCTGATGTAATGGTGCAGAGTATTTTTCACTGGAGAAAATATCACGATAGTATACTCTATTCTCCCACAATTCTGGATAACAAGGTATTTAGCATTAGCTATCGCTGAAAATATGCATCAAATTATATAGTAAGAAACACTGCTCTGGTACAATTCACTAGCCCAAATTTGGCTTATTAAATTCCAGCAATTAAATTGCCACTAGAAAAAACTTCAAGGTTTTGAATTGGAAGTGTGGAAGATGTGATTGATATGATAATTGCGTCTACACTTTAATAATAAATATTTTTGAAAACAATTTAGAGAATTGTACTTCATAGTATTTTTCAGGCTAAAAAGATTTTCTCGGTAATCTTATTTTTCATCCTCACATATTCTGTGGTTTCTAATTATTTGTACAATATTTACTCTCATATATTTAAACTATACTTAACTATACTGAGTGCCCATCTATTAAGCAAACAACAGGGTACAAGTAGAATTAATATCTTCTTGAAATACCAGCAAAAACTATAATTCCACTTTCCAGAAAATATTATAGTTATTGCTAGGTCATTATTAAATCCAAAACTGACATGATTATTTCATCTGATAGCCTTAAATGTATCAAATAATTAGAAAGGAAACATACAAATATACATTAATATCAGCATGAAGCACTGTTATTCTGATTTGCAGCTAAAATTTTATTGAAAAAATTCTGATTTGCTTACATGATTTCTGCAGCCCAAGTTAATTAATTTACATTATAACTTTATATTTTGTATTACTGTACAGAATTTACAGAATCAGCCCCTCTACTTGTATTTCATCTTAAGGGTGTACCCTACAGCAAACTGTCAGAGACTGTAAATGACTTTCCTTTTGACTCATCCTAACATTAGAGCAGCTGTTTGAGGACTGTAAATTGCAGCAGGTTAAAAGGCTGGGTAGGTCCTTCCAGATGCTGAAAAGCTACAACAGGAGAGACACGAAGACTTACAGGAGAAGTCTTAGCAAATATCAGTATCTGAGGACGTTGTGTGTAAAGTCTGAAAAGGGCATATCTACAGCTTTACCCCAGGGCTCTTTGTCGCCTTTTCCATGAAATCTCAACCTTGGTCGCTGAAGTGTGGAATGGCTCTTTCACTCCTCTTTGTGAGTGGGTCAGTCAAGCACAGAAGGCAGCACCTAACCTAAGGAGATATTTTCATTTTCCAGCTCAGTGGACTGTTTAGGCTGACAAGGCATGGTGAGCACCTATCATAATCTCACTTCTGTAACAAGCCAAACTCCTTCCCTGTGGTCCCACCAGTTACCTCGAGTTAAAAAGCTGCATTCTGTCAGCTCACAGAGGACCCAGCTTGAGGGGGAGAGTCGGACAACAGCCAGGAGCAGTGGCTGGTGGCTGCAGGGCAGCAAGACTTCCACCTTTCAGCCATGGAGAGCCGTAGGATCACCTAAGCCACCAGTGAAAACAAAGCCTTTGTCTTGCCTCCCTCCTTAGTTAAAATATCTGAATAACACTGAGAAAATAACAAATTTCAATGAGAGTATTGGTACCTGAAAAGACTCCAGAAGTGTTCAAAAGCTATGTGCTCTACCAGATAAGGAGGTTCCCTAGGATGCATAGCCCTAGATGCACAGTATGCCTGAATACAGAAGTCTGTAAATCAATTGCAGGTCTAACGGAACAGACAAGAGAAGGAAAGAAAAAAGTATTTCCAAGGTAATTGAATTATGGTACATTATTTCCTAAATAGCTGTGTGGAGAATTTAGAAACCAGAGCACAGGGATCCTTCAGCAAACATCCATCCTTTCCAAACCATGACAAAGACATTGGAGTGTCTTCCCATTTCAGCTGTCTGAGCCGTACGGAGAGCTAGTGTCACAGAAATCAAAAGGAGAAAGTATCTTTAGTCAGTGCTGCTGATCAGGAAGAAATCTCCAGAATGCGGTCAGACTTTGAGAACCCTTGAACTCCCCGAGTTCTCAAGGGGGTACTTGATATATCACAACATGTTTTGCATTTGTACTTTTACTAAGTTAATGATTTTTTCTCTGCAAAACCATTATTTGCATTATTTCTGTAAAATACAATTCAGCATGAGATTTTTTTTTCCATAAGAACATGGAAATTATGTAAGGTGTGAATCTTAGCAGTTTTAATTAAATCTTTGTAAAAGGCAGTCCACAGTAACTTCACAAAATAAGTCTTAAGTTAATTTAGAAAGGAAGAACAACTAAACTAAAAGACGTAAACTAAGATGACATCCACAGCATTTCTTTAAGTTTTTCTTTTTGTTCCAATTTATAAGCTAATGCACGTACATTTTCTATACCAAATATTACTGTGACCAGTTGGTATGTAGTATTGTCTGAGAAAGATTCCATGCTTTGGACTCTAAGTGTACTAAATATAATAGATCAAAAATACATGAATCACTTTTAAAAAATATTGTAAATGAGAACAGTGAAAAATAGATCTTATATTTTGTCCTGTGACTCATTCTTTGACAATAATTCTTCACTGTAAAGGATTAATGTACTGGAGAATCAATATGCTTTCAGACATACTACATCAGTGTGTTTCCTTTGTTGCTCCATATCTTCATTATTAACAGTTTATGTCAGCAGTGGCCTCTGTATATCTGGGTTATTTTTAATTTATTTGATCACTGTGGCATTCTTGACTGTGTGAGGGATCTCAGGTAGCACAGCAGGGTAAGAAACCAAAATTAAGACTAATATATTGCAATTAAGATTGCCAAACTAAATCACATAGACTGGTTGCTGGATTTAATTGGATTGCTTTTAGTTTGCAAAGATTTTTTTTGTCTGTTTTTTGCTGTGCTAATAAGCTTGACTGAATTACTGATTCCAATTTCATTCCAATTGTACAATCCAATATTTTTAGGGGTTTTATATTTCATCAAATTAATGCTATCAATTTGTAAAAAGTAATCAAGCCAAAGATAGGGGTTTTTTTTGCTACAGAAATTCCTTGGAATCATGTTCTTTAATAATTACATTGAAATGGAATCAAAATTACCATGAAATTACATTGTTCCTAATTTAACAATGACTGCACCTCCAGAGCAAAGAAGCATGTAGTTTAGCAGAACTAGTATAACAAACTTTAGGTGGATGCTACAAATAAACCCAATCTGATTGATATGTGTGGATCAGCCTTCTCATTTCAGTGTATCCTGGGAATACATTTCACGTTGTACCTCCTGTGAACAACAGTCACAGTATGCACATCGTGTTGCCTTTTGGCAGAAGTAAATCATGGCACAAGACTCCTTCAGTTGCTCCTCAGGCTTTGGCAGATAGTCTGCACCCTTGGCCCCCAGTCTGACTGCAACACACACATCCTGAAGCTGATGAATAAATTCCTGTGACACACATGAGCTGAAATGTCTATGCCCTGAACAAAAGTTCTGACATATTTTTATTGTGTATTTTTGGTGTAATTTTTGTATCCATTTTTCTGCTACATCAGAACTTTGGCATTTGCTGTAGTGCATTGCTTGTTGGTGGGGTTTTTATTGTTCTTTTGTCCTTGAGCTTGCACTTCTGAACCTCCCAGAAGTCAGAAACCAGTGAAACTTTCCACTGCATACAGCTATGCACAAAAAATAACCTGTTTCACTTTGTGTCTTTCTGCATTTTCATTACTTTTTGTTTCCCAGCCTTTAACACAAGATCAATAGACTGAAGCACCAGTGTCTGCAAGCCCGCCTATCATTTTGCATTTTGCAAAGATTTAAACAGGAGGAAATAAAAATGTTTCTTAAGCTAATTAGCTTCTGCTTATTCCAGTCAGATTTGTGGGTTGCAACCAGTACACTTACTAGGTCTAGTCTGTCTATACATAAGGCAAGGACTGCCATAGTTTTATCTGCAAGAGCAATGATGGTTATTACAGAACATCACACTCTCACAAGCACAGTACCTTGCCTTCATGGTCCAGTCACTGAGCATTTAAAGAAACATAAAAATTCAAGTATGTAGGAAAAGCAAGTATAAAGACAGATGTGAAAGTAGAAAGAAATGACAAACAGTAAGAACGAGTGAGAAGAAAACATACAGGCTTTCACTCCAGTGGCACTTGTGAGAGAAGAGAATGCATTTAGAGTATACACAGTCCTTTGATGTGCGCACTTTACCTAAGCACTTCTCCCTTAGGGATGGTCACATTGTGAAGTGACATCTATACTTCTATTTTGCAAAGGCTGTAATCCATAATATTTTTCTAGCAAAATTTCTTCTCCCTGCTTCCTTCTTCCTTTCATTTGCTTGTAGTTACTAAATCATCCTTAAATAACTAAACAGCACTCTAATTAGATGACACAAATTTAAACTCTCCAAGTTGCCATCTTATCCTAAAAGCAAATGTCAAAATTTTCAGCATAAAACTACAACTTCAGAACTTTGGGATACTTCAGTCTGGGCAGAGCCAAATATCTCCTTGATTAGCAGAACTAAATACCTTATGCCCTGTTAGGATCTACAGATGAACGACCCTTTGTGCTCTCACAGGTTTTCATCTGAGCAATGAGCTCAGAATACAGAGTATACCCTAAAAAATGTAGTTTAACCATGGCCACAGCAGTGCCTAGTATGAGTCTGGGGCTTAATTGTTCAACAGGAAGCAACAGGTTCCATTTCTTCTTCAGCATGAGGGTTCAAAATCCTAGAGGTAAACAATGACAACCTAGAAAATTAGTTTTTGATTCAAATGTTGAAACCTGACTCACATGTCATTATGTAGAACTTAGACAAGTAGAAGAACCAAACAAGTGGTTTGGATAGCCCAGTGAAAAGGCCTCTAGTTCTTAAAATAATTTTGCTACCATTTCACGTGCCCTCTTATGCAAGTAATTGAATGCCATCTTCAGTAGAAACACAATAAGGATTATGCAGGTAATATGATCAAAATAAGAAAAATGCCAGAAAATCATTAAATTTGTGTCCATTATTTATCAGTTTTCTGATAAACTTTCTAACATCTGGTTTTATCCCTTTTTTTAAGCATTTATTACTATTTTGACAGACATCTATATTCTTGTGTAAATGCAATACACAATTTCTGCATATTAGATTAATAAAATTATTCTAATTTTTTATAACTCCCACAGGATTTGAACTTTCATATGAGAGTGATATACTGTAATAGGATTTCTGTACAGTTATGGAATTTTCCTTAGTTTCCAATCATTCTTCAGTAAGTTTACAAAAGGTAAAGACTGCAGAGTTATCACTACTTGTCCTAATGAGTTTACCTGAAATAAACTGATGCAATGGAACAGATTATTTCCCACCAAAATTAACAATTTTCTCCTGAGTGAAGACCAGGCTGTGCAATACTTTGTTTTCTTATCTCTGCACAAAAAATATCATGATCCAAAATATTTTTCAGATCACTCAGCTGCCTCTTAGGTCTTTTTTATCTGATACTCTGATAGTATTTAATTTGAAGCTATGCTAAAGCAGAAAAACTGAGAAAAGTTTGTACTTAAGGTTGTGAGGTAAATTGTTTCAGCAGACACATGAGGATATAAACTAGAAAACATATCATTTTCTACAAACATCTATATCCACTGAAAATCAGAAACTTATAAAATATCTCTAAGGAATTATCTTTTTCTAATGAGATATAGTGGATGATCTAATACTTCCTTTTTGTTCAGTCCTAGCCTCTCCAAACAAATAAAACATCAATCAACTTCAGCAATAGAAATAGAATTTTGCACATAGCCCTTATGCTTCTTTACATCATCTTCATAATATTTGCAGTACAATGTACTTTTTCCTCACTTTAAAAGAGGAAAAACACAGTTCCTAAACTTAGGCATAAGAATATTGGATATGGATTTCCAAACGGTGACATATCTTGAATTATTTTTTTTTTTTAATATACTAAAATGAGGGGAAGTCATATAGCTATTTAGAGTCCCTATATTTCTTTCTGAATAGGAAATAGGCATGTGAACTGAATGTATTATTTTGGATTTATTACATCTGAACACATTGCTTGCACATGTGGAGTGACCACATTTTTGAGACATGTACATGCTAAACACTTGGAAATCTCAGCCAAATGCACTGAACTGGGCAGTATTAATAGCAGCAGTTGAAGTTCTTTTAGCCTTTACTCACCACAGAGTTGTTTACTTGAGACAGTGATCCTGAATCATGAGTAGGCAAATTAAAAGTGTTAATTTAGATAAAAAATCATAGATTAAGTCAGAATCATAAACACATAAAAAGGTTTGGATTGGAAGAGACCCTAAAGATCATCTAGTTCCACCCCATGCCATGGTCAGGAATTAAATTCATTATTAATATTCTGTTGATGTAAAATATCATCTGACACTGATTGGCTGCCATGAGACATGAGTAATGGTAGCTGGACAATTCATACAGGACTATTTGCCACCACCCTGTCATCCAGCAGTTTGAAAGAAAAACATTTGCAAGATCAAGGAATGGTTTGTTAGTATAAATCAGAACTGGAATAATAATTTCTTCTTATTTGTTCAGTTCATGCTAATATAGCTTGCTCTTGACTGAATACAGCATGAGCAAGAGTACACTCTGTCTTCATTTGCACCTTGCAACTGGACTTGTGAAAATGAAATTATATGAGCAGTAATTGTTCCTAGTGTAGCACATACAGTCAGAAGTAGTTCTGTGTCCTGACTGTTGTTAATTGGCATAGCTCCACTGAAAGAATCATCTAGGCTCCAAATAATGCAGAAAATATATATAAAACATATATCAAATAGATGTAAAACGTATCTGTGATGTTCCACCATGAAAGGATTATCCAAAATTAATGAAATTTTTCATATAATTGTACATTAAAAAAATTAAAAAAAATCTAGCAGAAATTGATAAAAATAATTTTAACTGTTCCTCCTGAATTACAGAGAACAAAGAGTGAGAAAGAGACATATTCCTGTCTGTAAAGCCTGGGCAAAACTGTGCCTTCTGTATTTTATAGACTTTTGTTTTCTTTCCGTGTGCCACAAAGTATTCTATAAAGATGACCCTATAGGAAGAAGCACACTGAGATGCAGAATATTACTGCATTCTCTTGCTAACCACTGAGTAACTCTAGGTAAATCA